>NW_027043127.1:0-300000 GCF_036013475.1 Columba livia
GGAAAGAAAGCACAAATAAAGCCCAAAGAAAGGGGAAAGAAATGGGAAAGAATGGGGAAAGAAAGGGGAAAGAAAGGGAAAAGAAAGGGGAAAGAAAGGGGAAAGAAAGGGGAAAGAAGGCCCAAAGAAAGGGGAAAGAAAGCCCAAAGAAAGGGGAAAGAAAGCCCAAAGAAAGGGGAAAGAAAGCCCAAAGAAAGTGGAAAGAAAGGGGAAAGAAAGGGGAAAGAAAGCCCAAAGAAAGGCGAAAGAAAGCCCAAAGAAAAGGGAAAGAAAGCCAAAGAAAGGGGAAAGAAAGCCCAAATAAATCCCAAAGAAAGGGGAAAGAAAGCCCAAAGAAATGGTAAAGAAAGCCAAAGAAAGGAGAAAGAAAGCCCAAAGAAAGGGGAAAGAAAGCCCAAAGAAAGGGGAAAGAAAGCCCAAAGAAAGTCCAAAGAAATGGGAAAGAAAGCCCAAAGAAAGCTCAAAGAAATGGGAAAGAAGGCACAAAAAAAGGGGAAAGAAAGCCCAAAGAAAGGGGAAAGAAAGCAAAAAGAAAAGGGGAAAGAAAGCACAAAGAAAGGGGAAAGAAAGCCGAAAGAAAGCCCAAAGAAAGGGGAAAGAAAGCCCAAAGAAAGGGGAAAGAAAGCCCAAATAAAGGGGAAAGAAAGGGGAAAGAAAGCCCAAACAAAGGGGAAAGAAAGCCTAAAGAAAGTCCAAAGAAAGGGGAAAGAAAGCCCAAAGAAATGGGAAAGAAAGGGGAATGAAAGCCCAAAGAAAGGGGAAAGAAAGGGGAAAGAAAGCCCAAAGAAAGCCCAAAGACAGGGTAAAGAAAGCCCAAAAAAGCCCAAAGAAATGGGAAAGAAAGCCCAAAAAAGGGGAAAGAAAGCCCAAAGAAAGGGGAAAGAAAGCCCAAAGAAAGGGGAAAGAAAGCCCAAAGAAAGCCCACAGAAAGCCCAAAGAAAGCCCACAGAAAGCCCAAAGAAAGTTGAAAGAAAGCCCAAAGAAAGGGGAAAGAAAGCCCAAAGAAAGCCCAAAGAAAGGGGAAAGAAAGCCAAAGAAAGCCCAAAGAAAGGGGAAAGAAACCCCAAAGAAAGGGGAAAGAAAGGGGAAAGAAAGGGGAAAGAAAGCCCAAAGAAAGGGGAAAGAAAGCCCAAAGAATGGGGAAAGAAAGGGTAAAGAAAGTCCAAAGAAAGCCCAAAGAAAGCCCAAAGAAAGCCCAAAGTAAGAGGAAAAAAGCCCAAAGAAAGGGGAAAGAAAGGGGAAAGAAAGGGGAAAGAAAGGGGAAAGAAAGGGGAAAGAAAGGGGAAAGAAAGGGGGAAGAAAGGGTAAAGAAAGGGGAAAGAAAGCCCAAAGAAAGGGGAAAGAAAGCCCAAAGAAAGGGGAAAGAAAGCCCAAAGAATGCCCAAAGAAAGCCCAAGGAAAGGGGAAAGAAAGCCCAAAGAAAGGGGAAAGAAAGCCCAAAGAAAGGGGAAAGAAAGCTCAAAGAAAGGGGAAAGAAAGCACCAAAGAAGGGGAAAGAAAGGGGAAAGAAAGGGGAAAGAAAGCCCAAAGAAAGGGGAAAGAAAGCACAAATAAAGCCCAAAGAAAGGGGAAAGAAATGGGAAAGAATGGGGAAAGAAAGGGGAAAGAAAGGGAAAAGAAAGGAGAAAGAATGGGGAAAGAAAGGGGAAAGAAAGGGGAAAGAATTGGGAAAGAAAGGGGAAAGAAAGGGGAAAGAAAGGGGAAAGAAAGCCAAAGAAAGGGGAAAGAAAGGGGAAAGAAAGCCCAAAGAAAGGGGAAAGAAAGCCCAAAGAAAGGGGAAAGAGAGCCCAAAGTAAGCCCAAAAGAATGCCCAAAGAAAGCCCAAAGAAAGGGGAAAGAAAGCCCATAGAAATGGGAAAGAAAGCCCAAAGAAAGGGGAAAGAAAGCGCAATTAAAGCCCAAAGAAAGGGGAAAGAAAGGGGAAAGAATGGGGAAAGAAAGGGGAAAGAAAGGGAAAAGAAAGGAGAAAGAAAGGGGAAAGAAAGGGGAAAGAAGCCCAAAGAAAGGGGAAGAAAGCCCAAAGAAAGGGGAAAGAAAGCCCAAAGAAAGGGGAAAGAATGCCCAAAGTAAGCCCAAAGAACGCCCACAGAAAGCCCAAAGAAAGTTGAAAGAAAGCCCAAAGAAAGGGGAAAGAAAGCTCAAAGAAAGGGGAAAGAAAGCACAAAAAAAGGGGAAAAAAAAGGGGAAAGAAAGGGGAAAGAACGCCCAAAGAAAGGGGAAAGAAAGGGGAAAGAAAGGGGAAAGAAAGGGGAAAGAAAGGGGAAAGAAGGCCCAAAGAAAGGGGAAAGAAAGCCCAAAGAAAGGGGGAAAGAAAAGCCCAAAGAAAGGGAAAGAAAGCCCAAAGAAAGGCGAAAGAAAGCCCAAAGAAAAGGGAAAGAAAGCCCAATGAAAGGGGAAAGAAAGCCCAAAGAAAGGGGAAAGAAAGCCAAAGAAATGGGAAAGAAAGCCCAAAGAAAGGAGAAAGAAAGCCCAAAGAAAGGGGAAAGAAAGCACAAAGAAAGCCCAAAGAAAGGGGAAAGAAAGCCAAAGAAAGGGGAAAGAAAGCCCAAAGAAAGGGGAAAGAAATCCCAACGAAAGGGGAAGGAAAGCCCAAAGAAAGCCCAAAGAAAGGGGAAAGAAAGCCCAAAGAAAGGGGAAAGAAAGGACAAAGAAAAGCGAAAGAAAGCCCAAAGAAATGGGAAGAAAGCCCAAAGAAAGGGGAAAGAAAGCCCAAAGAAAGCCCAAAGAAAGGGGAAAAAAAGCCCAAAGAAAGCCCAAAGAAAGGGGAAAGAAAGCCCAAAGAAAGCCCAAAGAAAGGGTAAGAAAGCCCAAAGAAAAGGAAAGAAAGCCCAAAGAAAGTCCAAAGAAAGGAGAAAGAAAGCCCAAAGAAAGGGGAAAGAAAGGGTAAAGAAAGTCCAAAGAAAGCCCAAAGAAAGGGGAAAGAAAGCCCAAAGAAAGAGGAAAGAAAGCCCAAAGAAAGGGAAAAGAAAGGGGGAAAGAAAGGGGAAAGAAAGGGGAAAGAAAGGGGAAAGAAAGCCCAAAGAAAGGGGAAAGAAAGCCCAAAGAAAGGGGAAAGAAAGCCCAAAGAATGCCCAAAGAAAGCCCAAAGAAAGGGGAAAGAAAGCTCAAAGAAATGGGGAAAGAAAGCCCAAAGAAAGGGGAAAGAAAACTCAAAGAAAGGGGAAGAAAGCACCAAAGAAGGGAAAGAAAGGGGAAAGAAAGCCCAAAGAAAGGGGAAAGAAAGCAAAAATAAAGCCCAAAGAAAGGGGAAAGAAAGGGGAAATAATGGGGAAAGAAAGGGGAAAGAAAGGGAAAAGAAAGGAGAAAGAATGGGGAAAGAAAGGGGGAAAGAAAGGGGAAAGAATTGGGAAAGAAAGGGAAAGAAAGGGGAAAGAAAGGGGAAAGAAAGCCCAAAGAAAGGGGAAAGAAAGGGGAAAGAAAGCCCAAAGAAAGGGGAAAGAAAGCCCAAAGAAAGGGGAAAGAAAGCCCAAAGAAAGCCCAAAGAAAACCCAAAGAAAGGGGAAAGAAAGCCCAAAGAAAGGGGAAAGAAAGCCCAAAGAAAGGGGAAAGAAAGCCCAAAGAAAGGGGAAAAGAGAGCCCAAAGTAAGCCCAAAGAATGCCCAAAGAAAGCCCAAAGAAAGGGGAAAGAAAGCCCAAAGAAATGGGAAAGAAAGCCAAAGAAAGGGGAAAGAAAGCCCAATTAAAACCCAAAGAACGTGGAAAGAAAGGGGAAAGAATGGGGAAAGAAAGGGGAAAGAAAGGGAAAAGAAAGGAGAAAGAAAGGGGAAAGAAAGGGGAAAGAAAGCCCAAAGAAAGGGGAAAGAAAGCCCAAAGAAAGGGGAAAGAAAGCCCAATGAAAGGGGAAAGAAAGCCCAAAGAAAGGGGAAAGAAAGCCCAAAGAAAGCCCAAAGAAAGGGGAAAGAAAGCCCAAAGAAAGGAGAAAGAAAGCCCAAAGAAAGGGGAAAGAAAGCCCAAAGAATGCCGAAAGAAAGCCCAAGGAAAGGGGAAAGAAAGCCCAAAGAAAGGGGAAAGAAAGCCCAAAGAAAGGGGAAAGAAAGCACCAAAGAAGGGGAAAGAAAGGGGAAAGAAAGGGGAAAGAAAGCCCAAAGAAAGGGGAAAGAAATCACAAATAAAGCCCAAAGAAAGGGGAAAGAAATGGGAAAGAATGGGGAAAGAAAGGGGGAAAGAAAGGGAAAAGAAAGGAGAAAGAATGGGAAAGAAAGGGAAAGAAAGGGGAAAGAATTGGGAAGAAGGGGAAAGAAAGGGGAAAGAAAGGGGAAAGAAAGCCCAAAGAAAGGGGAAAGAAAGGGGGAAAGAAAGCCCAAAGAAAGGGGAAAGAAAGCCCAAAGAAAGGGGAAAGAAAGCCCAAAGAAAGTCCAAAGAAAACCAAAAGAAAGGGGAAAGAAAGCCCAAAGAAAGGGGAAAGAAAGCCCAAAGAAAGGGGAAAGAAAGCCCAAAGAAAGGGGAAAGAGAGCCCAAAGTAAGCCCAAAAGAATGCCCAAAGAAAGCCAAAGAAAGGGGAAAGAAAGCCCATAGAAATGGGAAAGAAAGCCCAAAGAAAGGGGAAAGAAAGCGCAATTAAAGCCCAAAGAAAGGGGAAAGAAAGGGGAAAGAATGGGGAAAGAAAGGGGAAAGAAAGGGAAAAGAAAGGAGAAAGAAAGGGGAAAGAAAGGGGAAAGAAAACCCAAAGAAAGGGGAAAGAAAGCCCAAAGAAAGGGGAAAGAAAGCCCAAAGAAAGGGGAAAGAAAGCCCAAAGAAAGCCCAAAGAAAGCCCACAGAAAGCCCAAAGAAAGTTGAAAGAAAGCCCAAAGAAAGGGGAAAGAAAGCTTAAAGAAAGGGGAAAGAAAGCACAAAAAAAGGGGAAAAAAAGGGGAAAGAAAGGGAAAGAACGCCCAAAGAAAGGGGAAAGAAAGGGGAAAGAAAGGGGAAAGAAAGGGGAAAGAAAGGGGAAAGAAGGCCCAAAGAAAGGGGAAAGAAAGCCCAAAGAAAGGGGAAAGAAAGCCCAAAGAAAGGGGAAAGAAAGCCCAAAGAAAGGCGAAAGAAAGCCCAAAGAAAAGGGAAAGAAAGCCCAATGAAAGGGGAAAGAAAGCCCAAAGAAAGGGGAAAGAAAGCCCAAAGAAATGGGAAAGAAAGCCCAAAGAAAGGAGAAAGAAAGCCCAAAGAAAGGGGAAAGAAAGCCCAAAGAAAGGGGAAAGAAAGCACAAAGAAAGCCGAAGAAAGGGGAAAGAAAGCCCAAAGAAAGGGGAAAGAAAGCCCAAAGAAAGGGGAAGGAAAGCCCAAAGAAAGCCCAAAGAAAGGGGAAAGAAAGCCCAAAGAAAGGGGAAAGAAAGCCCAAAGAAAGCCAAAGAAAGGGGAAAAAAAGCCCAAAGAAAGCCCAAAGAAAGGGGAAAGAAAGCCCAAAGAAAGGGTAAAGAAAGCCCAAAGAAAAGGGAAAGAAAGCCCAAAGAAAGTCCAAAGAAAGGAGAAAGAAAGCCCAAAGAAAGGGGAAAGAAAGGGTAAAGAAAGTCCAAAGAAAGCCCAAAGAAAGCCCAAAGAAAGAGGAAAGAAAGCCCAAAGAAAGGGGAAAGAAAGGGGAAAGAAAGGGGAAGAAAGGGAAAGAAAGGGGAAAGAAAGGGGGAAGAAAGGGGAAAGAAAGGGGAAAGAAAGCCCAAAGAAAGGGGAAAGAAAGCCCAAGAAAGGGGAAAGAAAGCAAAAATAAAGCCCAAAGAAAGGGGAAAGAAAGGGGAAATAATGGGGAAAGAAAGGGGAAAGAAAGGGAAAAGAAAGGAGAAAGAATGGGGAAAGAAAGGGGAAAGAAAGGGCAAAGAATTGGGAAAGAAAGGGGAAAGAAAGGGGAAAGAAAGGGGAAAGAAAGCCCAAAGAAAGGGGAAAGAAAGGGAAAGAAAGCCCAAAGAAAGGGGAAAGAAAGCCCAAAGAAAGGGGAAAGAAAGCCCAAAGAAAGCCCAAAGAAAACCCAAAGAAAGGGGAAAGAAAGCCGAAAGAAAGGGGAAAGAAAGCCAAAGAAAGGGGAAAGAAAGCCCAAAGAAAGGGGAAAGAGATCCCAAAGTAAGCCCAAAGAATGCCCAAAGAAAGCCCAAAGAAAGGGGAAAGAAAGCCCAAAGAAATGGAAAGAAAGCCCAAAGAAAGGGGAAAGAAAGCCCAATTAAAACCCAAAGAAAGTGAAAGAAAGGGGAAAGAATGGGGAAAGAAAGGGGAAAGAAAGGAAAAGAAAGGAGAAAGAAAAAGGAAAGAAAGGGGAAAGAAAGCCCAAAGAAAAGGGGAAAGAAAGCCCAAAGAAAGGGGAAAGAAAGCCCAATGAAAGGGGAAAGAAAGCCCAAGAAAGGGGAAAGAAAGCCCAAAGAAAGCCCAAAGAAAGGGGAAAGAAAGCCCAGAGAAAGGAGAAAGAAAGCCCAAAGAAAGGGGAAAGAAAGCCCAAAGAAAGCCCAAAGAAAGGGGAAAGAAAGCCCAAAGAAAGCCCAAAGAAAGGGGAAAGAAAGCCCAAAGAAAGGAGAGAGAAAGCCCAAAGAAAGGGGAAAGAAAGCCCAAAGAAAGGGGAAAGAAAGCCCAAAGAAAGGGGAAAGAAAGCCCAAAGAAAGGGGAAAGAAAGCCCAAAGAAAGGGGGAAAGAAGGCCCAAAGAAAGGGGAAAGAAAGCCCAAAGAAAGGGAAAGAAAGCCAAAGAAAGCCCAAAGAAAGTGGAAAGAAAGGGGAAAGAAAGGGGAAAGAAAGCCCAAAGAAAGGCGAAAGAAAGCCCAAAGAAAAGGGAAAGAAAGCCCAAAGAAAGGGGAAAGAAAGCCCAAATAAAGCCCAAAGAAAGGGGAAAGAAACCCCAAAGAAATGGTAAAGAAAGCCCAAAGAAAGGAGAAAGAAAGCCCAAAGAAAGGGGAAAGAAAGCCCAAAGAAAGGGGAAAGAAAGCCCAAAGAAAGTCAAAGAAATGGAAAGAAAACCCAAAGAAAGCTCAAAGAAATGGGAAAGAAGGCACAAAGAAAGGGGAAAGAAAGCCCAAAGAAAGGGGAAAGAAAGCAAAAAGAATAGGGGAAAGAAAGCCCAAAGAAAGGGGAAGAAATCCCAAAGAAAGCCCAAAGAAAGGGGAAAGAAAGCCCAAAGAAAGCCCAAAGAAAGGGGAAAGAAAGCCCAAAGAAAGCCCAAAGAAATCCCAAAGAAAGCCGAAAGAAAGCCAAAGAAAGGGGAAAGAAAGCCCAAAGAAAGAGGAAAGAAAGCCCAAGAAAGGGGAAAGAAAGGGGAAAGAAAGCCCAAAGAAAGGGGAAAGAAAGGGAAAGAAAGCCCAAAGAAAGGGAAAAAAGGGGAAAAGATAGCCCAAAGAAAGGAGAAAAAAAGGGGAAAGAAAGCCCAAACAAAGGGGAAAGAAAACCCAAAGAAAGTCCAAAGAAAGGGGAAAGAAAGGGAAAGAAGGCCCAAAGAAATGGGAAAGAATGTGGAATGAAAGCCCAAAGAAAGGGGAAAGAAAGGGAAAGAAAGCCCAAAGAAAGCCCAAGGACAGGGGAAAGAAAGCCCAAAGAAAGGGGAAAGAAAGCCCAAAGAAAGGGGAAAGAAAGCCCAAAGAAAGCCAAAGAAAGCCCACAGAAAGCCCAAAGAAAGTTGAAAGAAAGCCCAAAGAAAGGGGAAAGAAAGCCCAAGAAAGGGGAAAGAAAGACCAAAGAAAGGGAAAGAATGCCCAAAGAAAGCCCAAAGAAAGGGGAAAGAAAGGGGAAAGAAAGCCAAAGAAAGGGGAAAGAACAGACCAAAGAAAGGGGAAAGAAAGCCCAAAGAAAGCCCAAAGAAAGGGGAAAGAAAGCCCAAGAAAGCCCAAAGAAAGGGGAAAGAAAGCCCAAGAAAGGGGAAGGAAAGACCAAAGAAAGGGGAAAGAAAGCTCAAAGAAAGGAGAAAGAAAGCCCAAAGAAAGGGGAAAGAAAGCCCAAAGAAAGGGAAAGAAAGCCCAAAGAAAGCCTAAAGAAATGGGAAAGAAATCCCAAATAAAGCCCAAAGAAAGGGGAAAGAAAGCCCAAAGAAACCCCAAAGAAAGGGGAAAGAAACCCCAAAGAAAGGGGAAAGAAAGGGGAAAGAAAGGGGAAAGAAAGCCCAAAGAAAGGGGAAAGAAAGCCCAAAGAAAGGGGAAAGAAAGCCCAAAGAAAGGGAAAAGAAAGACCAAAGAAAGGGAAAGAAAGCCCAAAGAAAGCCCAAAGAAAGGGGAAAGAAAGGGGAAAGAAGGCCCAAAGAAAGGGGAAAGAACAGACCAAAGAAAGGGAAAGAAAGCCCAAAGAAAGGGGAAAAAAAGCCCAAAGAAAGGGGAAAGAAAGCCCAAAGAAAATGGGAAACAAAGCCCAAAGAAAGGGGAAAGAAAGTGGAAAGAAAGCCCAATGAAAGGGGAAGAAAGGGGAAAGAAAGCCCAAGGAAAGGGAAAGAAAGGGGAAAGAAAGACCAAAGAAGGGGAAAGAAAGCCCAAAGAAAGCCCAAAGAAAGGGGAAAGAAAGGGGAAAGAAGGCCCAAGAAAGGGGAAAGAACAGACCAAAGAAAGGGGAAAGAAAGCCAAATAAAGGGGAAAAAAAGCCCAAAGAAAGGGGAAAGAAAGCCCAAAGAAAATGGGAAACAAAGTCCAAAGAAAGGGGAATAAAAGGGGAAAGAAATCCCAAACAAATCGGAAGAAAGCCCAAAGAAAGTCCAAAGAAAGGGGAAGAAAGGGGAAAGAAAGCCCAAAGAAATGGGAAAGAAAGGGAATGAAACCCCAAAGAAAGGGGAAAGAAGGGGAAAGAAAGCCCAAAGAAAGCCCAAAGACAGGGGAATGAAAGCTCAAAGAAAGCCCAAAGAAAGGGAAAGAATGCCAAGAAATGGAAAGAAAGCCCAAAGAAGGAGAGAGAAAGCCAAAGAAAGGGGAAAGAAAGCACAAAGAAAGGGGAAATAAAGCCAAAGAAAGGAGAAAGAAAGGGAAAGAAAGGGGAAAGAAAGCCCAAAGAAAGGGGAAAGCAAGCCCAAAGAAAGGGGAAAGCAAGCCCAAAGAAAGGGGAAAGAAAGCCCAAAGAAAGCCCAAAGAAAGCCGAAAGAAAGCCCAAAGAAAGGAGAAAGTAAGCCCAAAGAAAGGGAAAGAAAGTCCAAAGAAAGGGGAAAGAAGCACCAAGAATGGGGAAAGAAAGACCAAAGAAAGCCCAAAGCAATGGAAAGAAAGCCCAAAGAAAGGGGGAAAGAAAGCCCAAAGAAAGGGGAAAGAAAGCCCAAAGAAAGACGATAGAAAGACCATAGATATGGGAAAGAAAGCCCAAAGAAAGCCCAAAGAAAGGGGAAAGAAATCTCAAAGAAAGGGGAAAGAAAGCCCAAAGAAAGGGGAAAGAAAGGGAAAGAAAGCCCAAAGAAAGGGGAAAGAAAGACCAAAGAAAGGGGAAAGAAAGCTCAAGGAAAAGGGAAAGAAAGCCCAAAGAAAGGGGAAAGAAACCCCAAAGAAAGGACAAAGAAAGCCCAAAGAAAGGGGAAAGAAAGCCCAAACAAAGGGAAAGAAAGCCCAAAGAAAGCCCAAGAAAGGGGAAAGAAAGCCCAAAGAAAGCCCAAAGAAAGGGGAAAGAAAGCCAAAGAAAGCCCAAAGAAAGGGGAAAGAAAGCCCAAAGAAAGGGGAAAAAAGCCCAAAGAAAGCCCAAAGAAAGGGGAAAGAAAGCCCAGAGAAAGGAGAAAGAAAGCCCAAAGAAAGGGGAAAGAAAGCCCAAAGAAAGCCCAAAGAAAGGGGAAAGAAAGCCCAAAGAAAGCCCAAAGAAAGGGAAAGAAAGCCCAAAGAAAGGAGAGAGAAAGCCCAAAGAAAGGGGAAAGAAAGCCCAAAGAAAGGGGAAAGAAAGCCCAAAGAAAGGGGGAAAGAAAGCCCAAAGAAAGGGGAAAGAAAGCCCAAAGAAAGGGGAAAGAAGGCCCAAAGAAAGGGAAAGAAAGCCCAAGAAAGGGGAAAGAAAGCCCAAAGAAAGCCCCAAGAAAGTGGAAGAAAGGGGAAAGAAAGGGGAAAGAAAGCCCAAAGAAAGGCGAAAGAAAGCCCAAAGAAAAGGAAAGAAAGCCCAAAGAAAGGGGAAAGAAAGCCCAAATAAAGCCCAAAGAAAGGGGAAAGAAACCCAAAGAAATGGTAAAGAAAGCCCAAAGAAAGGAGAAAGAAAGCCCAAAGAAAGGGGAAAGAAAGCCCAAAGAAAGGGGAAAGAAAGCCCAAGAAAGTCCAAAGAAATGGGAAAGAAAACCCAAAGAAAGCTCAAAGAAATGGGAAAGAAGGCACAAAGAAAGGGGAAAGAAAGCCCAAAGAAAGGGGAAAGAAAGCAAAAAGAATAGGGGAAAGAAAGCCCAAAGAAAGGGGAAAGAAATCCCAAAGAAAGCCCAAAGAAAGGGGAAAGAAAGCCCAAAGAAAGCCCAAAGAAAGGGGAAGAAGCCAAAGAAAGCCCAAAGAAATCCCAAAGAAAGCCGAAAGAAAGCCCAAAGAAAGGGAAAGAAAGCCCAAAGAAAGAGGAAAGAAAGCCCAAAGAAAGGGGAAAGAAAGGGGAAAGAAAGCCCAAAGAAAGGGAAAGAAAGGGAAGAAAGCCCAAAGAAAGGGAAAAAAAGGGGAAAAGATAGCCCAAAGAAAGGAGAAAAAAAGGGGAAAGAAAGCCCAAACAAAGGGGAAAGAAAACCCAAAGAAAGTCCAAAGAAAGGGGAAAGAAAGGGGAAAGAAGGCCCAAAGAAATGGGAAAGAATGTGGAATGAAAGCCCAAAGAAAGGGGAAAGAAAGGGGAAAGAAAGCCCAAAGAAAGCCCAAGGACAGGGGAAAGAAAGCCCAAAGAAAGGGGAAAGAAAGCCCAAAGAAAGGGGAAAGAAAGCCCAAAGAAAGCCCAAAGAAAGCCCACAGAAAGCCCAAAGAAAGTTGAAAGAAAGCCCAAAGAAAGGGGAAAGAAAGCCAAAGAAAGGGGAAAGAAAGACCAAAGAAAGGGGAAAGAATGCCCAAAGAAAGCCCAAAGAAAGGGGAAAGAAAGGGGAAAGAAAGCCCAAAGAAAGGGGAAAGAACAGACCAAAGAAAGGGGAAAGAAAGCCCAAAGAAAGCCCAAAGAAAGGGGAAAGAAAGCCCAAAGAAAGCCCAAAGAAAGGGGAAAGAAAGCCCAAAGAAAGGGGAAGGAAAGACCAAAGAAAGGGGAAAGAAAGCTCAAAGAAAGGAGAAAGAAAGCCCAAAGAAAGGGGAAAGAAAGCCCAAAGAAAGGGGAAAGAAAGCCCAAAGAAAGCCTAAAGAAATGGGAAAGAAATCCCAAATAAAGCCCAAAGAAAGGGGAAAGAAAGCCCAAAGAAACCCCAAAGAAAGGGGAAAGAAACCCCAAAGAAAGGGGAAAGAAAGGGGAAAGAAAGGGGAAAGAAAGCCCAAAGAAAGGGGAAAGAAAGCCCAAAGAAAGGGGAAAGAAAGCCCAAAGAAAGGGAAAAGAAAGACCAAAGAAAGGGGAAAGAAAGCCCAAAGAAAGCCCAAAGAAAGGGGAAAGAAAGGGGAAAGAAGGCCCAAAGAAAGGGGAAAGAACAGACCAAAGAAAGGGGAAAGAAAGCCCAAAGAAAGGGGAAAAAAAGCCCAAAGAAAGGGGAAAGAAAGCCCAAAGAAAATGGGAAACAAAGCCCAAAGAAAGGGGAAAGAAAGTGGAAAGAAAGCCCAATGAAAGGGGAAAGAAAGGGGAAAGAAAGCCCAAGGAAAGGGGAAAGAAAGGGGAAAGAAAGACCAAAGAAAGGGGAAAGAAAGCCCAAAGAAAGCCCAAAGAAAGGGGAAAGAAAGGGGAAAGAAGGCCCAAAGAAAGGGGAAAGAACAGACCAAAGAAAGGGGAAAGAAAGCCCAAATAAAGGGGAAAAAAAGCCCAAAGAAAGGGGAAAGAAAGCCCAAAGAAAATGGGAAACAAAGTCCAAAGAAAGGGGAATAAAAGGGGAAAGAAATCCCAAACAAATCGGAAAGAAAGCCCAAAGAAAGTCCAAAGAAAGGGGAAAGAAAGGGGAAAGAAAGCCCAAAGAAATGGGAAAGAAAGGGGAATGAAACCCCAAAGAAAGGGGAAAGAAAGGGGAAAGAAAGCCCAAAGAAAGCCCAAAGACAGGGGAATGAAAGCTCAAAGAAAGCCCAAAGAAAGGGGAAAGAATGCCCAAAGAAATGGGAAAGAAAGCCCAAAGAAAGGAGAGAGAAAGCCCAAAGAAAGGGGAAAGAAAGCACAAAGAAAGGGGAAATAAAGCCCAAAGAAAGGAGAAAGAAAGGGGAAAGAAAGGGGAAAGAAAGCCCAAAGAAAGGGGAAAGCAAGCCCAAAGAAAGGGGAAAGCAAGCCCAAAGAAAGGGGAAAGAAAGCCCAAAGAAAGCCCAAAGAAAGCCGAAAGAAAGCCCAAAGAAAGGAGAAAGTAAGCCCAAAGAAAGGGGAAAGAAAGTCCAAAGAAAGGGGAAAGAAAGCACCAAGAATGGGGAAAGAAAGACCAAAGAAAGCCCAAAGCAATGGGAAAGAAAGCCCAAAGAAAGGGGAAAGAAAGCCCAAAGAAAGGGGAAAGAAAGCCCAAAGAAAGACGATAGAAAGACCATAGATATGGGAAAGAAAGCCCAAAGAAAGCCCAAAGAAAGGGGAAAGAAATCTCAAAGAAAGGGGAAAGAAAGCCCAAAGAAAGGGGAAAGAAAGGGGAAAGAAAGCCCAAAGAAAGGGGAAAGAAAGACCAAAGAAAGGGGAAAGAAAGCTCAAGGAAAAGGGAAAGAAAGCCCAAAGAAAGGGGAAAGAAACCCCAAAGAAAGGACAAAGAAAGCCCAAAGAAAGGGGAAAGAAAGCCCAAACAAAGGGGAAAGAAAGCCCAAAGAAAGCCCAAAGAAAGGGGAAAGAAAGCCCAAAGAAAGCCCAAAGAAAGGGGAAAGAAAGCCCAAAGAAAGCCCAAAGAAAGGGGAAAGAAACCCCAAAGAAAGGGGAAAGAAAGGGGAAAGAAAGGGGAAAGAAAGGGGAAAGAAAGGGGAAAGAAATGGGAAAGAAAGCCCAAAGAAAGGGGAAAGAAAGCCCAAAGAAAGGGGAAAGAAAGACCAAAGAAAGGGGAAAGAAAGACCAAAGAAAGGGGAAAGAATGCCCAAAGAAAGGGGAAAGAAAGCCCAAAGAAAGGGGAAAGAAAGACCAAAGAAAGGGGAAAGAATGCCCAAAGAAAGGGGAAAGAAAGCCCAAAGAAAGGGGAAAGAAAGCCCAAAGAAAGCCCAAAGAAAGGGGAAAGAAAGCCCAAAGAAAGCCCAAAGAAAGGGGAAAGAAAGCCCAAAGAAAGGGGAAGGAAAGGGGAAAGAAAGTGGAATGAAAGGGGAAAGAAAGGGGAAAGAAAGGGGAAAGAAAGGCCAAAGAAAGGGGAAAGAAAGCCCAAGGAAAGAGGAAAGAAAGGGGAAAGAAAGCCCAAAGAAAGGGGAAAGAAAGCCCAAAGAAAGGGAAAAAAAGGGGGA
Organism: Columba livia; assembly: GCF_036013475.1. Classification (NCBI taxonomy): domain Eukaryota; kingdom Metazoa; phylum Chordata; class Aves; order Columbiformes; family Columbidae; genus Columba; species Columba livia. Next base: position 13,345 of record NW_027043127.1, read on the forward strand.
AAGATACCCAAAGAAAGGGGAATAAAAGGGGAAAGAAAGCCCAAACAAAGGGGAAAGAAAGCCCAAAGAAAGTCCAAAGAAAGGGGAAAGAAAGGGGAAAGAAAGCCCAAAGAAATGGGAAAGAAAGGGGAATGAAAGCCCAAAGAAAGGGGAAAGAAAGGGGAAAGAAAGCCCAAAGAAAGCCAAAAGACAGGGTAAAGAAAGCCCAAAGAAAGCCCAAAGAAAGGGGAAAGAAAGCCCAAAGAAAGGGGAAAGAAAGCCCAAAGAAAGGGGAAAGAAAGCCCAAAGAAAGCCCAAAGAAAGCCCACAGAAAGCCCGAAGAAAGTTGAAAGAAAGCCCAAAGAAAGGGGAAAGAAAGGGGAAAGAAAGCCCAAAGAAAGGGGAAAGAAAGCCCAAAGAAAGCCCAAAGAAAGCCCAAAGAAAGGGGAAAGAAAGCCCAAAGAAAGGGGAAAGAAAGCCCAAAGAAAGGGGAAAGAAAGCCCAAAGAAAGCTCAAAGAAAGGGGAAAGAAAGCCCAAAGAAAGCCCAAAGAAAGGGGAAAGAAAGCCCAAAGAAAGGAGAAAGAAAGGGGAAAGAAAGGGGAAAGAAAGCCCAAAGAAAGGGGAAAGCAAGCCCAAAGAAAGGGGAAAGCAAGCCCAAAGAAAGGGGAAAGAAAGCCCAAAGAAAGCCCAAAGAAAGCCGAAAGAAAGCCCAAAGAAAGGAGAAAGTAAGCCCAAAGAAAGGGGAAAGAAAGTCCAAAGAAAGGGGAAAGAAAGCACCAAGAATGGGGAAAGAAAGACCAAAGAAAGCCCAAAGCAATGGGAAAGAAAGCCCAAAGAAAGGGGAAAGAAAGCCCAAAGAAAGGGGAAAGAAAGCCCAAAGAAAGACGATAGAAAGACCATAGATATGGGAAAGAAAGCCCAAAGAAAGCCCAAAGAAAGGGGAAAGAAAGCTCAAAGAAAGGGGAAAGAAAGCCCAAAGAAAGGGGAAAGAAAGGGGAAAGAAAGCCCAAAGAAAGGGGAAAGAAAGACCAAAGAAAGGGGAAAGAAAGCTCAAGGAAAAGGGAAAGAAAGCCCAAAGAAAGGGGAAAGAAAGCCCAAAGAAAGCCCAAAGAAAGGGGAAAGAAAGCCCAAAGAAAGCCCAAAGAAAGGGGAAAGGAAGCCCAAAGAAAGCCCAAAGAAAGGGGAAAGAAACCCCAAAGAAAGGGGAAAGAAAGGGGAAAGAAAGGGGAAAGAAAGGGGAAAGAAATGGGAAAGAAAGCCCAAAGAAAGGTGAAAGAAAGTCCAAAGAAAGGGGAAAGAAAGCCCAAAGAAAGGGGAAAGAAAGACCAAAGAAAGGGGAAAGAATGCCCAAAGAAAGGGGAAAGAAAGCCCAAAGAAAGGGGAAAGAAAGACCAAAGAAAGGGGAAAGAATGCCCAAAGTAAGGGGAAAGAAAGCCCAAAGAAAGGGGAAAGAAAGCCCAAAGAAAGCCCAAAGAAAGGGGAAAGAAAGCCCAAAGAAAGCCCAAAGAAAGGGGAAAGAAAGCCCAAAGAAAGGGGAAGGAAAGGGGAAAGAAAGTGGAATGAAAGGGGAAAGAAAGGGGAAAGAAAGGGGAAAGAAAGGCCAAAGAAAGGGGAAAGAAAGCCCAAGGAAAGAGGAAAGAAAGGGGAAAGAAAGCCCAAAGAAAGGGGAAAGAAAGCCCAAAGAAAGGGAAAAAAAGGGGGAAAGATACCCAAAGAAAGGGGAATAAAAGGGGAAAGAAAGCCCAAACAAAGGGGAAAGAAAGCCCAAAGAAAGTCGAAAGAAAGGGGAAAGAAAGGGGAAAGAAAGCCCAAAGAAATGGGAAAGAAAGGGGAATGAAAGCCCAAAGAAAGGGGAAAGAAAGGGGAAAGAAAGCCCAAAGAAAGCCAAAAGACAGGGTAAAGAAAGCCCAAAGAAAGCCCAAAGAAAGGGGAAAGAAAGCCCAAAGAAAGGGGAAAGAAAGCCCAAAGAAAGGGGAAAGAAAGCCCAAAGAAAGCCCAAAGAAAGCCCACAGAAAGCCCGAAGAAAGTTGAAAGAAAGCCCAAAGAAAGGGGAAAGAAAGGGGAAAGAAAGCCCAAAGAAAGGGGAAAGAAAGCCCAAAGAAAGCCCAAAGAAAGCCCAAAGAAAGGGGAAAGAAAGCCCAAAGAAAGGGGAAAGAAAGCCCAAAGAAAGGGGAAAGAAAGCCCAAAGAAAGCTCAAAGAAAGGGGAAAGAAAGCCCAAAGAAAGCCCAAAGAAAGGGGAAAGAAAGGGGAAAGAAAGCCCAAAGAAAGGGGAAGGAAAGACCAAAGAAAAGGGAAAGAAAGCTCAAAGAAAGGAGAAAGAAAGCCCAAAGAAAGGGGAAAGAAAGCCCAAAGAAAGGGGAAAGAAAGCCCAAAGAAAGCCTAAAGAAATGGGAAAGAAAGCCCAAAGAAAGCCCAAAGAAAGGGGAAAGAAAGCCCAAAGAAAGCCCAAAGAAAGGGGAAAGAAACCCCAAAGAAAGGGGAAAGAAAGGGGAAAGAAAGGGGAAAGAAAGCCCAAAGAAAGGGGAAAGAAAGCCCAAAGAAAGGGGAAAGAAAGCCCAAAGAAAGACGATAGAAAGCCCATAGAAATGGGAAAGAAAGCCCAAAGAAAGCCCAAAGAAAGGGGAAATAAATCTCAAAGAAAGGGGAAAGAAAGCCCAAAGAAAGGGGAAAGAAAGCCCAAAGAAAGGGGAAAGAAAGGGGAAAGAAAGCCCAAAGAAAGGGGAAAGAAAGACCAAAGAAAGGGGAAAGAAAGCTCAAAGAAAAGGGAAAGAAAGGGGAAAGAAAGCCCAAAGAAAGGGGAAAGAAAGACCAAAGAAAGGGGAAAGAAAGCTCAAAGAAAAGGGAAAGAAAGCCCAAAGAAAGGGGAAAGAAACCCCAAGGAAAGGAGAAAGAAAGCCCAAAGAAAGGGGCAAGAAAGCCCAAACAAAGGGGAAAGAAAGCCCAAAGAAAGCCCAAAGAAAGGGGAAAGAAAGCCCAAAGAAAGCCCAAAGAAAGGGGAAAGAAAGCCCAAAGAAAGCCCAAAGAAAGGGGAAAGAAACCCCAAAGAAAGGGGAAAGAAAGGGGAAAGAAAGGGGAAAGAAAGGGGAAAGAAAGGGGAAAGAAATGGGAAAGAAAGCCCAAAGAAAGGGGAAAGAAAGCCCAAAGGAAGAGGAAAGAAAGCCCAAAGAAAGGGGAAAGAAAGACCAAAGAAAGGGGAAAGAAAGCCCAAAGAAAGCCCAAAGAAACGGGAAAGAAAGGGGAAAGAAAGCCCAAAGAAAGGGGAAAGAACAGACCAAAGAAAGGGGAAAGAAAGCCCAAAGAAAGGGGAAAGAAAGCCCAAAGAAAGCCCAAAGAAAGGGGAAAGAAAGCCCAAAGAAAGCCCAAAGAAAGGGGAAAGAAAGCCCAAAGAAAGGGGAAAGAAAGGGGAAAGAAAGGGGAAAGAAAGGGGAAAGAAAGGGGAAAGAAAGCCCAAAGAAAGGGGAAAGAAAGCCCAAGGAAAGAGGAAAGAAAGGGGAAAGAAAGCCCAAAGAAAGGGGAAAGAAAGCCCAAAGAAAGGGAAAAAAAGGGGGAAAGATAGCCCAAAGAAAGGGGAATAAAAGGGGAAAGAAAGCCCAAACAAAGGGGAAAGAAAGCCCAAAGAAAGTCCAAAGAAAGGGGAAAGAAAGGGGAAAGAAAGCCCAAAGAAATGGGAAAGAAAGGGGAATGAAAGCCCAAAGAAAGGGGAAATAAAGGGGAAAGAGAGCCCAAAGAAAGCCCAAAGACAGGGTAAAGAAAGCCCAAAAAAAGCCCAAAGAAAGGGGAAAGAAAGCCCAAAGAAATGGGAAAGAAAGCCCAAAGAAAGGGGAAAGAAAGCCCAAAGAAAGGGGAAAGAAAGCCCAAAGAAAGCCCACAGAAAGCCCAAAGAAAGTTGAGAGAAACCCAAAGAAAGGGGAAAGAAAGCCCAAAGAAAGGGGAAAGAAAGCCCAAAGAAAGGGGAAAGAAAGCCCAAAGAAAGCCTAAAGAAATGGGAAAGAAAGCCCAAAGAAAGGGGAAAGAAAGCCCAAAGAAAGGGGAAAGAAAGCCCAAAGAAAGCCCAAAGAAAGGGGAAAGAAAGCCCAAAGAAAGCCCAAAGAAAGGGGAAAGAAAGGGGAAAGAAAGCCCAAAGAAAGGGGAAGGAAAGACCAAAGAAAGGGGAAAGAAAGCTCAAAGAAAGGAGAAAGAAAGCCCAAAGAAAGGGGAAAGAAAGCCCAAAGAAAGGGGAAAGAAAGCCCAAAGAAAGCCTAAAGAAATGGGAAAGAAAGCCCCAAGAAAGCCCAAAGAAAGGGGAAAGAAAGCCCAAAGAAAGGGGAAAGAAAGGGGAAAGAAAGGGGAAGGAAAGCCCAAAGAAAGGGGAAAGAAAGCCCAAAGAAAGGGGATAGAAAGCCCAAAGAAAGGGAAAAGAAAGACCAAAGAAAGGGGAAAGAAAGCCCAAAGAAAGCCCAAAGAAAGGGGAAAGAAAGGGGAAAGAAAGCCCAAAGAAAGGGGAAAGAACAGACCAAAGAAAGGGGAAAGAAAGCCCAAAGAAAGGGGAAAAAAAGCCCAAAGAAAGGGGAAAGAAAGCCCAAAGAAAGGGGAAAAAAAGCTCAAAGAAAGGGGAAAGAAAGCCCAAAGAAAAGGGGAAAGAAAGCCCAAAGAAAGCCCAAAGAAAGGGGAAAGAAAGCCCAAAGAAAGGGGAAAGAAAGGGGAAAGAAAGCCCAAAGAAAGGGTAAAGTAAGGGGAAAGAAAGCCCAAAGAAAGGGAAAAAAAGGGTGAAAGATAGCCCAAAGAAAGGGGAATAAAAGGGGAAAGAAATCCCAAACAAAGGGGAAAGAAAGCCCAAAGAAAGTCCAAAGAAAGGGGAAAGAAAGGGGAAAGAAAGCCCAAAGAAATGGGAAAGAAAGGGGAATGAAAGCCCAAAGAAAGGGGAAAGAAAGGGGAAAGAAAGCCCAAAGAAAGCCCAAAGAAAGCCCAAAGACAGGGGAATGAAAGCTCAAAGAAAGCCCAAAGAAAGGGGAAAGAATGCCCAAAGAAATGGGAAAGAAAGTCCAAAGAAATGAGAGAGAAAGCCCAAAGAAAGGGGAAAGAGCACAAAGAAAGGGGAAATAAAGCCCAAAGAAAGGAGAAAGAAAGGGGAAAGAAAGGGGAAAGAAAGCCCAAAGAAAGGGGAAAGCAAGCCCAAAGAAAGGGGAAAGCAAGCCCAAAGAAAGGGGAAAGAAAGCCCAAAGAAAGCCCAAAGAAAGCCGAAAGGAAGCCCAAAGAAAGGAGAAAGAAAGCCCAAAGAAAGGGGAAAGAAAGCCCAAAGAAAGGGGAAAGAAAGCACCAAGAATGGGGAAAGAAAGCCCAAAGAAAGGGGAAAGAAAGCCCAAAGAAAGGGGAAAGAAAGCCCAAAGAAAGGGGAAAGAAAGCCCAAAGAAAGACGATAGAAAGCCCATAGAAATGGGAAAGAAAACCCAAAGAAAGCCCAAAGAAAGGGGAAATAAATCTCAAAGAAAGGGGAAAGAAAGCCCAAAGAAAGGGGAAAGAAAGCCCAAAGAAAGGGGAAAGAAAGGGGAAAGAAAGCCCAAAGAAAGGGGAAAGAAAGACCAAAGAAAGGGGAAAGAAAGCTCAAAGAAAAGGGAAAGAAAGGGGAAAGAAAGCCCAAAGAAAGGGGAAAGAAAGACCAAAGAAAGGGGAAAGAAAGCTCAAAGAAAAGGTAAAGAAAGCCCAAAGGAAGGGGAAAGAAACCCCAAGGAAAGGAGAAAGAAAGCCCAAAGAAAGGGGCAAGAAAGCCCAAACAAAGGGGAAAGAAAGCCCAAAGAAAGCCCAAAGAAAGGGGAAAGAAAGCCCAAAGAAAGCCCAAAGAAAGGGGAAAGAAAGCCCAAAGAAAGCCCAAAGAAAGGGGAAAGAAACCCCAAAGAAAGGGGAAAGAAAGGGGAAAGAAAGGGGAAAGAAAGGGGAAAGAAAGGGGAAAGAAATGGGAAAGAAAGCCCAAAGAAAGGGGAAAGAAAGCCCAAAGGAAGAGGAAAGAAAGCCCAAAGAAAGGGGAAAGAAAGACCAAAGAAAGGGGAAAGAAAGCCCAAAGAAAGCCCAAAGAAACGGGAAAGAAAGGGGAAAGAAAGCCCAAAGAAAGGGGAAAGAACAGACCAAAGAAAGGGGAAAGAAAGCCCAAAGAAAGGGGAAAGAAAGCCCAAAGAAAGCCCAAAGAAAGGGGAAAGAAAGCCCAAAGAAAGCCCAAAGAAAGGGGAAAGAAAGCCCAAAGAAAGGGGAAAGAAAGGGGAAAGAAAGGGGAAAGAAAGGGGAAAGAAAGGGGAAAGAAAGCCCAAAGAAAGGGGAAAGAAAGCCCAAGGAAAGAGGAAAGAAAGGGGAAAGAAAGCCCAAAGAAAGGGGAAAGAAAGCCCAAAGAAAGGGAAAAAAAGGGGGAAAGATAGCCCAAAGAAAGGGGAATAAAAGGGGAAAGAAAGCCCAAACAAAGGGGAAAGAAAGCCCAAAGAAAGTCCAAAGAAAGGGGAAAGAAAGGGGAAAGAAAGCCCAAAGAAATGGGAAAGAAAGGGGAATGAAAGCCCAAAGAAAGGGGAAATAAAGGGGAAAGAGAGCCCAAAGAAAGCCCAAAGACAGGGTAAAGAAAGCCCAAAAAAAGCCCAAAGAAAGGGGAAAGAAAGCCCAAAGAAATGGGAAAGAAAGCCCAAAGAAAGGGGAAAGAAAGCCCAAAGAAAGGGGAAAGAAAGCCCAAAGAAAGCCCACAGAAAGCCCAAAGAAAGTTGAGAGAAACCCAAAGAAAGGGGAAAGAAAGCCCAAAGAAAGGGGAAAGAAAGCCCAAAGAAAGGGGAAAGAAAGCCCAAAGAAAGCCTAAAGAAATGGGAAAGAAAGCCCAAAGAAAGGGGAAAGAAAGCCCAAAGAAAGGGGAAAGAAAGCCCAAAGAAAGCCCAAAGAAAGGGGAAAGAAAGCCCAAAGAAAGCCCAAAGAAAGGGGAAAGAAAGGGGAAAGAAAGCCCAAAGAAAGGGGAAGGAAAGACCAAAGAAAGGGGAAAGAAAGCTCAAAGAAAGGAGAAAGAAAGCCCAAAGAAAGGGGAAAGAAAGCCCAAAGAAAGGGGAAAGAAAGCCCAAAGAAAGCCTAAAGAAATGGGAAAGAAAGCCCCAAGAAAGCCCAAAGAAAGGGGAAAGAAAGCCCAAAGAAAGGGGAAAGAAAGGGGAAAGAAAGGGGAAGGAAAGCCCAAAGAAAGGGGAAAGAAAGCCCAAAGAAAGGGGATAGAAAGCCCAAAGAAAGGGAAAAGAAAGACCAAAGAAAGGGGAAAGAAAGCCCAAAGAAAGCCCAAAGAAAGGGGAAAGAAAGGGGAAAGAAAGCCCAAAGAAAGGGGAAAGAACAGACCAAAGAAAGGGGAAAGAAAGCCCAAAGAAAGGGGAAAAAAAGCCCAAAGAAAGGGGAAAGAAAGCCCAAAGAAAGGGGAAAAAAAGCTCAAAGAAAGGGGAAAGAAAGCCCAAAGAAAAGGGGAAAGAAAGCCCAAAGAAAGCCCAAAGAAAGGGGAAAGAAAGCCCAAAGAAAGGGGAAAGAAAGGGGAAAGAAAGCCCAAAGAAAGGGTAAAGTAAGGGGAAAGAAAGCCCAAAGAAAGGGAAAAAAAGGGGGAAAGATAGCCCAAGGAAAGGGGAATAAAAGGGGAAAGAAATCCCAAACAAAGGGGAAAGAAAGCCCAAAGAAAGTCCAAAGAAAGGGGAAAGAAAGGGGAAAGAAAGCCCAAAGAAATGGGAAAGAAAGGGGAATGAAAGCCCAAAGAAAGGGGAAAGAAAGGGGAAAGAAAGCCCAAAGAAAGCCCAAAGAAAGCCCAAAGACAGGGGAATGAAAGCTCAAAGAAAGCCCAAAGAAAGGGGAAAGAATGCCCAAAGAAATGGGAAAGAAAGTCCAAAGAAATGAGAGAGAAAGCCCAAAGAAAGGGGAAAGAGCACAAAGAAAGGGGAAATAAAGCCCAAAGAAAGGAGAAAGAAAGGGGAAAGAAAGGGGAAAGAAAGCCCAAAGAAAGGGGAAAGCAAGCCCAAAGAAAGGGGAAAGCAAGCCCAAAGAAAGGGGAAAGAAAGCCCAAAGAAAGCCCAAAGAAAGCCGAAAGGAAGCCCAAAGAAAGGAGAAAGAAAGCCCAAAGAAAGGGGAAAGAAAGCCCAAAGAAAGGGGAAAGAAAGCACCAAGAATGGGGAAAGAAAGCCCAAAGAAAGGGGAAAGAAAGCCCAAAGAAAGGGGAAAGAAAGCCCAAAGAAAGGGGAAAGAAAGCCCAAAGAAAGACGATAGAAAGCCCATAGAAATGGGAAAGAAAGCCCAAAGAAAGCCCAAAGAAAGGGGAAATAAATCTCAAAGAAAGGGGAAAGAAAGCCCAAAGAAAGGGGAAAGAAAGCCCAAAGAAAGGGGAAAGAAAGGGGAAAGAAAGCCCAAAGAAAGGGGAAAGAAAGACCAAAGAAAGGGGAAAGAAAGCTCAAAGAAAAGGGAAAGAAAGGGGAAAGAAAGCCCAAAGAAAGGGGAAAGAAAGACCAAAGAAAGGGGAAAGAAAGCTCAAAGAAAAGGGAAAGAAAGCCCAAAGAAAGGGGAAAGAAACCCCAAGGAAAGGAGAAAGAAAGCCCAAAGAAAGGGGCAAGAAAGCCCAAACAAAGGGGAAAGAAAGCCCAAAGAAAGCCCAAAGAAAGGGGAAAGAAAGCCCAAAGAAAGGGGAAAGAAAGGGGAAAGAAAGTGGAAAGAAAGGGGAAAGAAAGGGGAAAGAAAGTGGAAAGAAAGGGGAAAGAAAGGGGAAAGAAAGTGGAAAGAAAGGGGAAAGAAAGGGGAAAGAAAGGAGAAAGAAAGCCCAAAGAAAGGGGAAAGAAAGCCCAAGGAAAGAGGAAAGAAAGGGGAAAGAAAGCCCAAAGAAAGGGGAAAGAAATCCCAAAGAAAGGGGAAAGAAAGCCCAAAGAAAGGGGAAAGAAAGCCCAAAGAAAGATGAAAGAAAGCCCAAAGAAAGATGAAAGAAAGCCCAAAGAAAGCCCAAAGAAAGGGGAAAGAAAGCCCAAGGAAAGGGGAAAGAAAGCCCAAAGAAAGCCCAAAGAAAGGGGAAAGAAAGCCCAAAGAAAGCCCAAAGAAAGGGGAAAGAAAGCCCAAAGAAAGGGAAAAGAAAGCCCAAAGAAAGGGGAAAGAAAGCCCAAGGAAAGGGAAAAGAAAGCCCAAAGAAACGGGAAAAAAAGCCCAAAAAAATGGGAAAGAAAGCCCAAAGAAAGGGGAAAGAAAGCCCAAAGAAAGGGGAAAGAAAGCCCAAAGACAGGGGAAAGAATGCCCAAAGAAAGGGGAAAGAAAGCCCAAAGAAAGCCCAAAGAAAGCCCAAAGAAAGGGGAAAGAAAGCCCAAAGAAAGGGGAAAGAAAGCCCAAAGAAAGGGGAAAGAAAGCTCAAAGAAAGGGGGAAGAAAGCCCAAAGAAAGGGGAAAGAAAGTCCAAAGAAAGCCCAAAGAAAGGGGAAAGAAAGCCCAAAGAAAGGGGAAAGAAAGCCCAAAGAAAGGGGAAAGAAAGCCCAAAGACAGGGGAAAGAATGCCCAAAGAAAGGGGAAAGAAAGCCCAAAGAAAGCCCAAAGAAAGCCCAAAGAAAGGGGAAAGAAACCCCAAAGAAAGGGGAAAGAAAGGGGAAAGAAAGGGGAAAGAAATTGGAAAGAAAGCCCAAAGAAAGGGGAAAGAAAGCCCAAAGAAAGGGGAAAGAAAGCCCAAAGAAAGCCCAAAGAAAGGGGAAAGAAAGCTCAAAGAAAGGGGAAAGAAAGCCCAAAGAAAGGGGAAAGAAAGCCCAAAGAAAGGGCAAAGAAAGACAAGGTAAGGCAAGGCAAAATTTCAGAGTAAGGCAATGCAATGAAAATCAAAATTGCAAGGCAAGGCAAAAGGGCAAAGCAAGGCACGTAAAGGCAAGGCAAGGCAATGCAAAAGGACAAAGCAAGACAAGGAAATGCAAGGCAAAAGGGCAAAGCAAGGCAAGGCAAAAAGGAAAAGTAAAGCAAGGCAAGGGAAGGCAAAAGGGCAAAGCAAGACATGGAAAGGCAAGGCAAGGCAAAGCAAAAGGGAAAAGCAAGGCAAGGCAAGGTAAGTCAAAATGGCAATGCAAGGAAAGGCAAAAGGGCAAAGCAAGTCAAGGCATGGTAAGGCAAAAGGGCAAAGCAAGGGAAGGCAAGGCAAAAGAGCAAAGCAAAGCAAGGCATGGCAAAAGGGCAAAGCATGGCAAGGAAAGGCAAGGCAAAAGGGCAAAGCATGTCAATGCAAGGCAAAACAAAAAGGCAAAGCCAGACAAGGTAAGGCAAGGCAAAATGTCAAAGTAAGGCAAGGCAAGGGAATGCAAAAGGGCAAAGCAAGGCAAGTCAAAACGGAAAAGTAAAGCAAGACAAGGGAAGGCAAAAGGGCAAAGCAAGGCAAGGCAAAAAGGAAAAGTAAAGCAAGGCAAGGGAAGGCAAAAGGGCAAAGCAAGGCATGGAAAGGCAAGGCAAGGCAAGGGAAAAGGGCAAAGCAAGGCAAGGTAAGGCAAAAGGGCAATGCAAGGAAAGGCAAAATGGCAAAGCTAGGCAAGGCAAAAGGGAAAAGCATAGCAAGACAAGGCAAGGAAAAAGAGCAAAGCAAGGCAAGGCAAAACGGTAAAGTAAGTAAAGGCAAGGGAATGCAAAAGGGCAAAGCAAGGCAAGTCAAAACGGAAAGGTAAAGCAAGACAAGGGAAGGCAAAAGGGCAAAGCATGGCAAGGAAAGGCAAGGCAAAAGGGCAAAGCATGTCAAGGCAAGGCAAAGCAAAAGGGCAAAGCCAGACAAGGTAAGGCAAGGCAAAATGTCAAAGTAAGGCATTGTAATGCAAATCAAAAGGGCAAAGCAAGGCATGGCAAGGAAAAAGGGCAAAGCAAGACATGGAAAAGCAAGGCAAGGCAAAGCAAAAGGGAAAAGCAAGACAAGGTTAGGCAAGGCAAATATCAAAGTAAGGCAATGCAATGCAAATCAAAAGGGCAAAGCAAGGCATGGCAAGGAAAAAGGGCAAAGCAAGGCATGGAAAGGCAAGGCAAGGCAAGGGAAAAGGGCAAAGCAAGGCAAGGTAAGGCAAAAGGGCAATGCAAGGAAAGGCAAAATGGCAAAGCAAGGCAAGGCAAAAGGGCAAAGCATGGCAAGGCAAGGCAAGGAAAAAGGGCAAGGCAAGGCAAGGGAAAACTGCAAAGCAAGGCTAGGCAATGTAAGGCAAAAGGGCAAAGCAAGGCAAGGCAAGACAAAAGGGCAAAGGAAGGCAAGGCAAGGCAAAAGGGGAAAGCAAGGCAAGGCAAAATGGCAATGCAATTCAAGGCAAGGTAAGAGAAAAGGGCAAAGCAAGGCAAGGAATAAGAGCAAAGCATGTCACGGCAAGGAAAAGGTCAGAAGAAAGGCAAGGCAAATCAGGGCAAAAGGAGAAAGGAAGGCAAGGCAAGAGAAAGCAAGGAGGCAAAGCAAGGCAAGGCAAGGCAAAAGGGCAAAGCAAGGCAAGGTAAAAGGGCAAAGAAGGGCAAATCAAGGCAAAGCAAGGCAAAAGTACAAAGAAAGGTAAGGCAAGGCAAGACAAAAGGGCAATGCAAGGCAAGGCCGGGAAAAAGGGCAAATCAAGGCAAGGCAAATCAAGGCAAAAGGACAAACCAAAGCAAGGCCAGACAAGGCAAAAGGGCAAAGCATGGCAAGGCAAGGCAAACGGGAAAAGCAATGCAAGGGAAGGCAAAATGGTAAAGCAAGGCAAGGCAAACCGGCAAACGATGACAAGGCAAGGCAAGGCAAAAGGGCAAAGCAAGTCAAGGCAAGGTAAGGAAAAAGGGCAATGCAAGAAAAGGCAAAATGGCAAAGCAAGGCAAGGCAAAAGAGCAAAGCAAGGGAAGGCAAGGCAAAAGGGAAAAGCAAGGAAAGGAAAGGCAAGGCAAAAGGGCAAAGAATGACAAGGCAAGGCAAGGCAAAAGGGCAAAGCATGGCAACGCAAGGCAAAGCAAAAGGGCAAAGCACGACAAGGTAGGACAAGGCAAAATGTCAAAGCAAGGCAATGCAATGCCAATCAAAAGGGAAAAGCAAGTCATGGCAAGGAGAAAGGGCAAAGCAAGCCATGGAAAGGCAAGGCAAGGCAAGGGAAAAGGGCTAAGCAAGGCAAGGAAAGGCAAGGCAAAAGGGCAAAGCAAGGCAAGGCAAAACGGCAAAGCATGACAAGGCAAGGCAAGGCAAAAGGGCAAAGCAAGGGGAGGCAAGGCAAAACGGAAAAGCAAGGAAAGGAAAGTCAAGGCAAAAGGGCAAAGTGACGCATGGCAAAAGGGCAAAGCATGACAAGGCAAGGCAAAATGTCAAAGTAAGGCAATGCAATGCAAATCAAAACGGCAAAACAAGGCAAGGAAAGGCAAAAGGGCAAAGATAGACATGGAAAGGCAAGGCAAGGCAAATCAAAAGGGCAAAGCAAGGGAAGGCAAGGCAAAAGGGAAAAGCAAGGAAGGGAAAGGCAAGACAAAAGGGCAAAGCAAGGCATGGCAAAAGGGCAAAGCATGGCAAGGCAAGGCAAGGCAAAAGGGCAAAGCATGGCAAGGAAAGGCAAAGCAAAAGAGCAAAGCAAGACGAGGTAAGGCAAGGCAAAATGTCAAAGTAAGGCAATGTATGCAAATCAAAACGGCAAAGCAAGGCATGGCAAGGAAAAAGGGCAAAGCAAGGCATGGAAAGGCAAGGCAAGGCAAGGGAAAAGGGCAAAGCAAGGCAAGGAAAGGCAAGGCAAAAGGGGAAAGCAAAGCAAGGCAAAGCAAAAGGATAAGCAAGACACGTCAAGGCAAGGCAAAGTTGAAAGTAAGGCAATGCAAGGCAAATCAAAACGGCAAAACAAGGCAAGGCAAGGCAAAAAGGCAAAGCAAGGCAAGGCAAAACGGCAAAGTAAGGCAAGGCAAGGGAAGGCAAAAGGGCAAAGCAAGGCATGGAAAAACGGAAAAGTAAAGCAAGGCAAGGGAAGGCAAAAGGGCAAAGCAAGACATGGAAAGGCAAGGCAAGGCAAAGCAAAAGGTAAAAGCAAGGCAAGGCAAGGTAAGTCAAAAGGGCAATGCAAGGAAAGGCAAAATGGCAAAGCAAGGCAAGGCAAAACGGCAAAGCATGACAAGGCAAGGCAAGGCAAAAGGGCAAAGCAAGTCAAGGCAAGGTAAGGCAAAAGTGCAAAGCAAGGGAAGGCAAGGCAAAAGAGCAAAGCAAGGGAAGGCAAGGCAAAAGGGAAAAGCAAGGAAAGGAAAGGCAAGGCAAAAGGGCAAAGCAAGGCATGGCAAAAGGACAGAGCATGACAAGGCAAGGCAAGGCAAAAGGGCAAAGAATGGCAAGGCAAGGCAAAGCAAAAGGGCAAAGCAAGACAAGGTAAGGCAAGGCAAAATGTCAAAGTAAGGCAATGTAAGGCAAATCAAAAGGGCAAAGCAAGGCATGGCAAGGAAAAAGGGCAAAGCAAGGCAAGGAAAAACGGCAAAATAAGGCAAGGCAAGGGAATGCAAAAGGGCAAAGCAAGGCAAGTCAAAACGGAAAAGTAAAGCAAGACAAGGGAAGGCAAAAGGGCAAAGCAAGACATGGAAAGGCAAGGCAAGGCAAAGCAAAAGGGCAAAGCAAGACAAGGTAAGGCAAGGCAAAATGTCAAAGTAAGGCAATGCAATGCAAATCAAAAGGGCAAAGCAAGGCATGGCAAGGAAAAAGGGCAAAGCAAGGCATGGAAAGGCAAAGCAAAAGGGGAAAGCAAAGCGAGACAAGGCAAAAGGATAAGCAAGACACGTCAAGGCAAGGCAAAGATGAAAGTAAGGCAATGCAAGGCAAATCAAAAGGGCAAAACAAGGCAAGGCAAGGCAAAAGTGGAAAGCAAGGCAAGGCAAAACGGCAAAGTAAGGCAAGGCAAGGGAAGGCAAAAGTGCAAGCAAGGCAAGTCAAAACGGAAAAGTAAAGCAATACAAGGGAAGGCAAAAGGGCAAAGCAAGGCATGGAAAGGCAAGGCAAGGCAATGCAGAAGGTCAAAGCAAGGCAAGGCAAGGTAAGGCAAAAGGGGAAACCAAAGCAAGACAAGGCAAAAGAATAAGCAAGACACGTCAAGGCAAGGCAAATATCAAAGTAAGGCAATGCAAGGCAAATCAAAACGGCAAAACAAGGCAAGGCAAAAGGGCAAAGAAAGGCAAGGCAAAACGGCAAAGCATGACAAGGCAAGGCAAGGCAAAAGGGCAAAGCATGTCAAGGCAAGGTAAGGCAAAAGGGCAATGCAAGGAAAGGCAAAATGGCAAAGCAAGGCAAGGCAAAAGGGCAAAGCATGGCAAGGCATGGTAAAAGGGGAAAGCAAGGTAAGGCAAGGGAAGGTAAAAGGGAAAAGCAAGGGAAGGCAAGGAAAAAGAGCAAAGCAAGGGAAGGCAAGGCAAAAGGGAAAAGCAAGGAAAGGAAATGCAAGGCAAAAGGGCAAAGCGAGGCATAGCAAAAGGGCAAAGCATGACAAGGCAAGGCAAGGCAAAAGGGCAAAGCATGGCAAGGCAAGGCAAAGCAAAAGGGCAAAGCAAGACAAGGTAAGGCAAGGCAAAATGTCAAAGTAAGGCAATGCAATGCAAATCAAAAGGGCAAAGCAAGGCATGGCAAGGAAAAAGGGCAAAGCAAGGCATGGAAAGGCAAGGCAAAAGGGGAAAGCAAAGCAAGGCAAGGCAAAAGGATAAGCAAGACACGTCAAGGCAAGGCAAAGATGAAAGTAAGGCAATGCAAGGCAAATCAAAACGGCAGAACAAGGCAAGGCAAGGCAAAAGGGCAAAGCAAGGCAAGGCAAAACGTCTAAGTAAGGCAAGGCAAGGGAAGGCAAAAGAGCAAAGATAGGCAAGGGAAAAAGGAAAAGTAAAGCAAGGCAAGGGAAGGCAAAAGGGCAAAGCAAGACATGGAAAGGCAAGGCAAGGCAAAGCAAAAGGGAAAAGCAAGGCAAGGCAAGGTGAGGAAAAAGGGCAATGCAAGGAAAGGCAAAATGGCAAAGCAAGGCAAGGCAAAAGGGCAAAGCAAGTCAAGGCATGGTAAGGCAAAAGGGCAAAGCAAGGGAAGGCAAGGCAAAAGAGCAAAGCAAAGCAAGGAAAGGAAAGGCAAAAGGGCAAAGCATGGCAAGGAAAGGCAAGGCAAAAGGGCAAAGCATGTCAAGGCAAGGCAAAGCAAAAAGGCAAAGCCAGACAAGGTAAGGCAAGGCAAAATGTCAAAGTAAGGCAAGGCAAGGGAATGCAAAAGGTCAAAGCAAGGCAAGTCAAAACGGAAAAGTAAAGCAAGACAAGGGAAGGCAAAAGGGCAAAGCAAGGCAAGGCAAAAAGGAAAAGTAAAGCAAGGCAAGGGAAGGCAAAAGAACAAAGCAAGGCATGGAAAGGCAAGGCAAGGCAAGGGAAAAGGGCAAAGCAAGGCAAGGTAAGGCAAAAGGGCAATGCAAGGAAAGGCAAAATGGCAAAGCTAGGCAAGGCAAAAGGGAAAAGCATAGCAAGACAAGGCAAGGAAAAAGAGCAAAGCAAGGCAAGGCAAAACGGTAAAGTAAGGCAAGGCAAGGGAATGCAAAAGGGCAAAGCAAGGCAAGTCAAAACGGAAAGGTAAAGAAAGACAACGGAAGGCAAAAGGGCAAAGCATGGCAAGGCAAGGCAAAGCAAAAGGGCAAAGAAAGACAAGGTAAGGCAAGGCAAATGTGAAAGTAAGACAATGTAATGCAAATCAAAAGGGCAAAGCAAGGCATGGCAAGGAAAAAGGGCAAAGCAAGGCATGGAAAGGCAAGGCAAGGCAAGGGAAAAGGGCAAAGCAAGGCAAGGTACGGCAAAAGGGCAATGCAAGGAAAGGCAAAATGGCAAAGCAAGGCAAGGCAAAAGGGAAAAGCATGGCAAGACAAGGCAAGGAAAAAGGGCAAGGCAAGGCAAGGGAAAACTGCAAAGCAAGGCTAGGCAATGTAAGGCAAAAGGGCAAAGCAAGGCAAAGCAAGACAAATGGGCAAAGGAAGGCAAGGCAAGGCAAAAGGGGAAAGCAAGGTAAGACAAGGGAAGGCAAAATGGCAAAGCAAGGGAAGGCAAGGCAAAAGAGCAAAGCAAGGGAAGGCAAGGCAAAAGGGAAAAGCAAGTCAAGGCAAGGTAAGAGAAAAGGGCAAAGCAAGGGAAGGAAAAAGAGGAAAGCATGTCACGGCAAGGCAAAAGGTCAGAAGAAAGGCAAGGCAAATCAGGGCAAAAGGAGAAAGGAAGGCAAGGCAAGAGAAAGCAAGGAGGCAAAGCAAGGCAAGGCAAGGCAAAAGGGCAAAGAAAGGCAAGGTAAAAGTGCAAAGAAGGGCAAATCAAGGCAAAGCAAGGCAAAAGTACAAAGCAAGGTAAGGTAAGGCAAGACAAAAGGGCAATGCAAGGCAAGGCCGGGAAAAAGGGCAAATCAAGGCAAGGCAAATCAAGGTAAAAGGGCAAACCAAAGCAAGGCCAGACAAGGCAAAAGGGCAAAGCATGGCAAGGCAAGGCAAACGGGAAAAGCAATGCAAGGGAGGCAAAATGGCAAAGCAAGGCAAGGCAAACCGGCAAAGCATGACAAGGCAAGGCAAGGCAAAAGGGCAAAGCAAGTCAAGGCAAGGTAAGGAAGAAGGGCAATGCAAGAAAAGGCAAAATGGTAAGCAAGGCAAGGCAAAAGGGCAAAGCATGGCTAGGCAAGGCAAAAGGGGAAAGCAAGGTAAGACAAGGTAAGGCAAAATGGCAAAGCAAGGGAAGGCAAGGCAAAAGGGAAAAGCAAGGAAAGGAAAGACAAGGCAAAAGGGCAAAGCATGACAAGGCAAGGCAAAGCAAAAGGGCAAAGCATGACAAGGTAAGACAAGACAAAATGTCAAAGTAAGGCAATGCAATGCCAATCAAAAGGGAAAATCAAGGCTTGGAAAGGAAAAAGGGCAAAGCAAGGCATGGAAAGGCAAGGCAAGGCAAGGGAAAAGGGCAAAGCAAGGCAAGGTAAGGCAAAAGGGTAATGCAAGGAAAGGCAAAATGGCAAGGCAAGGCAAAGCAAAAGGGAAAAGCATGGCAAGACAAGGCAAGGAAAAAGGGCAAGGCAAGGCAAGGGAAAACTGCAAAGCAAGGCTAGGCAATGTAAGGCAAAAGGGCAAAGCAAGGCAAAGCAAGACAAATGGGCAAAGGAAGGCAAGGCAAGGCAAAAGGGGAAAGCAAGGTAAGACAAGGGAAGGCAAAATGGCAAAGCAAGGGAAGGCAAGGCAAAAGAGCAAAGCAAGGGAAGGCAAGGCAAAAGGGAAAAGCAAGTCAAGGCAAGGTAAGAGAAAAGGGCAAAGCAAGGGAAGGAAAAAGAGGAAAGCATGTCACGGCAAGGCAAAAGGTCAGAAGAAAGGCAAGGCAAATCAGGGCAAAAGGAGAAAGGAAGGCAAGGCAAGAGAAAGCAAGGAGGCAAAGCAAGGCAAGGCAAGGCAAAAGGGCAAAGCAAGGCAAGGTAAAAGTGCAAAGAAGGGCAAATCAAGGCAAAGCAAGGCAAAAGTACAAAGCAAGGTAAGGCAAGGCAAGACAAAAGGGCAATGCAAGGCAAGGCCGGGAAAAAGGGCAAATCAAGGCAAGGCAAATCAAGGCAAAAGGGCAAACCAAAGCAAGGCCAGACAAGGCAAAAGGGCAAAGCATGGCAAGGCAAGGCAAACGGGAAAAGCAATGCAAGGGAAGGCAAAATGGCAAAGCAAGGCAAGGCAAACCGGCAAAGCATGACAAGGCAAGGCAAGGCAAAAGGGCAAAGCAAGTCAAGGCAAGGTAAGGAAAAAGGGCAATGCAAGAAAAGGCAAAATGGCAAAGCAAGGCAAGGTAAAAGGGAAAAGCATGGCAAGGCAAGGCAAAAGGGGAAAGCAAGGTAAGACAAGGGAATGCAAAATGGAAAAGCAAGGGAAGGCAAGGCAAAAGGGAAAAGCAAGGAAAGGAAAGGCAAGGCAAAAGGGCAAAGCATGACAAGGCAAGGCAAGGCAAAAGGGCAAAGCATGGCAAGGCAAGGCAAAGCAAAAGGGCAAAGCATGACAAGGTAAGACAAGGCAAAATGTCAAAGTAAGGCAATGCAATGCCAATCAAAAGGGAAAAGCAAGGCTTGGCAAGGAAAAAGGGCAAAGCAAGGCATGGAAAGGCAAGGCAAGGCAAGGGAAAAGGGCAAAGCAAGGCAAGGTAAGGCAAAAGGGCAATGCAAGGAAAGGCAAAATGGCAAAGCAAGGCAAGGCAAAAGGGAAAAGCATGGCAAGACAAGGCAAGGAAAAAGGGCAAGGCAAGGCAAGGGAAAACTGCAAAGCAAGGCTAGGCAATGTAAGGCAAAAGGGCAAAGCAAGGCAAAGCAAGACAATAGGGCAAAGGAAGGCAAGGCAAGGCAAAAGGGGAAAGCAAGGTAAGACAAGAGAAGGCAAAATGACAAAGCAAGGGAAGGCAAGGCAAAAGAGCAAAGCAAGGGAAGGCAAGGCAAAAGGGAAAATCAAGTCAAGGCAAGGTAAGAGAAAAGGGCAAAGCAAGGGAAGGAAAAAGAGGAAAGCATGTCACGGCAAGGCAAAAGGTCAGAAGAAAGGCAAGGCAAATCAGGGCAAAAGGAGAAAGGAAGGCAAGGCAAGAGAAAGCAAGGAGGCAAAGCAAGGCAGGGCAAGGCAAAAGGGCAAAGCAAGGCAAGGCCAGACAAGGCAAAAGGGCAAAGCATGGCAAGGCAAGGTAAACGGGAAAAGCAATGCAAGGGAAGGCAAAATGGCAAAGCAAGGCAAGGCAAACCGGCAAAGCAAGTCAAGGCAAGGTAAGGAAAAAGGGCAATTGAAGAAACGGCAACATGGCAAAGCAAGGCAAGGTAAAAGGGAAAAGCATGGCAAGGCAAGGCAAAAGGGGAAAGCAAGGTAAGACAAGGGAAGGCAAAATGGCAAAGCAAGTCAAGGCAAGGTAAGGAAAAAGGGCAATTGAAGAAACGGCAACATGGCAAAGCAAGGCAAGGTAAAAGGGCAAAGCATGACAAGGCAAGGAAAGGCAAAAGGGCAAAGCATGGCAAGTCAAGGCAAAGCAAAAGGGCAAAGCATGACAAGGTAAGACAAGGCAAAATGTCAAAGTAAGGCAATGCAATGCCAATCAAAAGGGAAAAGCAAGGCTTGGCAAGGAAAAAGGGCAAAGCAATCCATGGAAAGGCAAGGCAAGGCAAGGCAAGGGAAAAGGGCTAAGCAAGGCAAGGAAAGGCAAGGCAAAAGGGGAAAGCAAAGCAAGGCAAGGCAAAAGGATAAGCAAGACACGTCAAGGCAAGGCAAAGATGAAAGTAAGGCAATGCAAGGCAAATCAAAACGGCAAAACAAGTCAAGGCAAAAGGGCAAAGCAAGGCAAGGCAAAAGGGCAAAGCATAACAAGGCAAAGCAAGGCAAAAGGGCAAAGCAAGGCAAGTCAAAAGGGCAAAGCATGACAAGGCAAGGCAAGGAAAAAGGGTATAGCAAGTCAAGGCAAGGTAAGGCAAAAGGGCAAAACAAGGGGAGGCAAGGCAAAAGAGCAAAGCAATGGAAGGCAAGGCAAAGGGAAAAGCAAGGAAAGGAAAGGCAAGGCAAAAGGGCAAAGCAAGGCATGGCAAAAGGGCAAAGCATGACAAGGCAAGGCAAGGCAAAAGGGCAAAGCATGGCAAGGCAAGGCAAAGCAAAAGGGCAAAGCAAGACAAGGTAAGGCAAGGTAAAATGTCAAAGTAAGGCAATGTAAGGCAAATCAAAAGGGCAAAGCAAGGCATGGCAAGGAAAAAGGGCAAAGCAAGGCAAGGCAAAACGGCAAAATAAGGCAAGGCAAGGGAATGCAAAAGGGCAAAGCAAGGCAAGTCAAAACGGAAAAGTAAAGCAAGACAAGGGAAGGCAAAAGGGCAGAGCAAAGACATGGAAAGGCAAGGCAAGGCAAAGGAAAAGGGAAAAGCAAGACAAGGTAAGGCAAGGGAAAATGTCAAAGTAAGGCAATGCAATGCAAATCAAAAGGGCAAAGCAAGGCATGGCAAGGATAAAGGGCAAAGCAAGGCATGGAAAGGCAAGGCAAGGCAAGGGAAAAGGGCAAAGCAAGGCAAGGAAAGGCAAGGCAAAAGGGGAAAGCAAAGCAAGGCAAGGCAAAAGGATAAGCAAGACACGTCAAGGCAAGGTAAAGATGAAAGTAAGACAATGCAAGGCAAATCAAAACGGCAAAACAAGGCAAGGCAAGGCAAAAGGGCAAAGCAAGGCAAGGCAAAACGGCAAAGTAAGGCAAGGCAAGAGAAGGCAAAAGAGCAAAGCAAGGCAAGGCAAAAAGGAAAAGTAAAGCAAGGCAAGGGAAGGCAAAAGGGCAAAGCAAGACATGGAAAGGCAAGGCAAGGCAAAGCAAAAGGGAAAAGCAAGGCAAGGCAAGGTGAGGCAAAAGGGCAATGCAAGGAAAGGCAAAATGGCAAAGCAAGGCAAGGCAAAAGGGCAAAGCATGTCAAGGCATGGTAAGGCAAAAGGGCAAAGCCAGACAAGGTAAGGCACGGAAAAATGTTAAAGTAAGGCAAGGCAAGGGAATGCAAAAGGGCAAAGCAAGGCAAGTCAAAACGGAAAAGTAAAGCAAGACAAGGGAAGGCAAAAGGGCAAAGCAAGACATGGAAAGGCAAGGCAAGGCAAAGCAAAAGGGAAAAGCAAGACAAGTCAGGCAAGGCAAAATGTCAAAGTAAGGCAATGCAATGCAAATCAAAAGGGCAAAGCAAGGCATGGCAAGGAAAAAGGGCAAAGCAAGGCAAGGTAAGGAAAAAGGGCAATGCAAGCAAAGGCAAAATGGCAATGCAAGGAAAGGCAAAATGGCAAAGCAAGGCAAGGAAAAAGGGCAAAGCAAGGCAAGGCAAAACGGCAAAGTAAGGCAAGGCAAGGGAATGCAAAAGGGCAAAGCAAGGCAAGTCAAAACGGAAAAGTAAAGCAAGAAAAGGTAAGGCAAGGCAAAATGTGAAAGTAAGGCAATATAGGAGAAAGGAAGGAGAAAGGAGAAAGGAAGGCAAGGCAAGACAAGGCAAAGAGGCAAAGTATGGCAAGGCAAAAGGGCAAAGCAAGGCAAGGTAAGGCAAAGGGGCAAAGCAAGGCATGGAAAGGCAAGGCAAGGGAAGGCAAAAGGGTAAAGCAAGGCAAGAAAAGGCAAGGCAAAAGGGGAAAGCAAAGCAAGGCAAAGCAAAAGGATAAGGAAGACACGTCAAGGCAAGGCAAAGATGAAAGTAAGGCAATGAAGGCAATTCAAAACGGCAAAACAAGGAAAGGCAAGGCAAAAGGGCAAAGCAAAGCAAGTCAAAAGGGCAAAGCATGTCAAGGCAAGGTAAGGCAAAAGGGCAATGCAAGGAAAGGCAAAATGGCAAAGCAAGACAAGGCAAGGAAAAAGGGTATAGCAAGTCAAGGCAAGGTAAGGCAAAAGGGCAATTCAAGGAAAGGCAAAATGGCAAAGCAAGCCAAGGCAAAAGGGCAAAGCAAGGCCAGGCAAAAGGGCAAAGAAAGGCAAGGCAAGGTAAGTCAAAAGGACAAACCATGGCAAGGCCAGGAAAAAGGCCAAAGCAAGGAAAGGCAATTCAAAAGGGCAAAGCATGACAAGGCAAGGCAAGGAAAAAGGGTATAGCAAGTCAAGGCAAGGTAAGGCAAAAGGGCAATTCAAGGAAAGGCAAAATGGCAAAGCAAGGCAAGGCAAAAGGGCAAAGCATGGCAAGGCAAGGCAAACGAGAAAAGCAATGCAAGGGAAGGCAAAATGGCAAAGCAAGGCAAGGCAAACCGGCAAAGCAAGACAAGGCAAGGCAAGGCAAAAGGGCAAAGCAAGTCAGGGCAAGGTAAGGAAAAAGGGCAATGCAAGAAAAGGCAAAATGGCAAAGCAAGGCAAGGTAAAAGGGAAAAGCATGGCAAGGCAAGGCAAAAGGGGAAAGCAAGGTAAGACAAGGGAAGGCAAAATGACAAAGCAAGGGAAGGCAAGGCAAAAGGGAAAAGCAAGAAAAGGACAGGCAAGGCAAAAGGGCAAAGCCAGACAAGGTAAGGCACGGAAAAATGTTAAAGTAAGGCAAGGCAAGGGAATGCAAAAGGGCAAAGCAAGGCAAGTCAAAACGGAAAAGTAAAGCAAGACAAGGGAAGGCAAAAGGGCAAAGCAAGACATGGAAAGGCAAGGCAAGGCAAAGCAAAAGGGAAAAGCAAGACAAGTCAGGCAAGGCAAAATGTCAAAGTAAGGCAATGCAATGCAAATCAAAAGGGCAAAGCAGGGCATGGCAAGGAAAAAGGCCAAAGCAAGGCAGGGTAAGGCAAAAGGGCAATGCAAGCAAAGGCAAAATGGCAACGCAAGGAAAGGCAAAATGGCAAAGCAAGGCAAGGAAAAAGGGCAAAGCAAGGCAAGGCAAAACGGCAAAGTAAGGCAAGGCAAGGGAATGCAAAAGGGCAACGCAAGGCAAGTCAAAACGGAAAAGTAAAGCAAGATAAGGGAAGGAAAATTGGGCAAAGCATGGCAAGGCAAGGCAAAGCAAAAGGGCAAAGCAAGACAAGGTAAGGCAAGGCAAAATGTGAAAGTAAGGCAATGTAGGAGAAAGGAAGGAGAAAGGAGAAAGGAAGGCAAGGCAAGACAAGGCAAAGAGGCAAAGTATGGCAAGGCAAAAGGGCAAAGCAAGGCAAGGTAAGGCAAAGGGGCAAAGCAAGGCATGGAAAGGCAAGGCAAGGGAAGGCAAAAGGGTAAAGAAAGGCAAGGAAAGGCAAGGCAAAAGGGCAAAGCAAAGCAAGTCAAAAGGGCAAAGCATGACAAGGCAAGGCAAGGCAAAAGGGCAAAGCATGTCAAGGCAAGGTAAGGCAAAAGGGCAATGCAAGGAAAGGCAAAATGGCAAAGCAAGACAAGGGCAAAGCAAAGAAAGTCAAAAGGGCAAAGCATGACAAGGCAAGGCAAGGCAAAAGGGTAAAGCATAACAAGGCAAAGCAAGGCAAAAGGGCAAAGCAAGGCAAGTCAAAAGGGCAAAGCATGAAAAGGCAAGGCAAGGAAAAAGGGTATAGCAAGTCAAGGCAAGGTAAGGCAAAAGGGCAATTGAAGGAAAGACAAAATGGCAAAGCAAGGCAAGGCAAAAGGGCAAAGCATGGCAAGGCAAGGAAAAAGGGCAACTCAATGCAAGGCTAGGCAAAAGGGCAAAGAAAGGCAAGGCAAGGTAAGTCAAAACGACAAACCATGGCAAGGCCAGGAAAAAGGCCAAAGCAAGGAAAGGCAAGGCTAAAGGGGAAAGCAAGGCAAGGGAAAATGGCAAAGCAAGGCAAGGCAAGGCAAGACAAAAGGGCGAAGTAAGGCAAGGAAAAAGAACAAAGAATGGCAAGGCAAGGCAAAGGTCAAAAGAAAGGCAAGGCAAATCAGGGCAAAAGGAGAAAGGAAGGCAAGGCAAGACAAGGCAAAGAGGCAAAGCAAGGCAAGGTAAAAGGGCAAAGCAAGGCAAGGTAAGGCAAAGGGGCAAAGCAAGGCACGGAAAGGCAAGGCAAGAGAAGGCAAAAGGGTAAAGCAAGGCAAGGGAAGGCAAGGCAAAAGGGCAAAGCAAAGCAAGTCAAAAGGGCAAAGCATGACAAGGCAAGGCAAGGCAAAAGGCTAAAGCATGTCAAGGCAAGGTAAGGCAAAAGGGCAATGCAAGGAAACGCAAAATGGCAAAGCAGACAAGGCAAAAGGGCAAAGCATAACAAGGCAAAGCAAGGCAAGTCAAAAGGGCAAAGCATGGCAAGGCAAGGCAAACGGGAAAAGCAATGCAAGGCAAGGCAAACCGGCAAAGCATGACAAGGCAAGGCAAGGCAAAAGGGCAAAGCAAGTCAAGGCAAGGTAACGAAAAAGGGCAATGCAAGAAACGGCAAAATGGCAAAGCAAGGCAAGGTAAAAGGGAAAAGCATGGCAAGGCAAGGCAAAAGGGGAAAGCAAGGTAAGACAAGGGAAGGCAAAATGGCAAAGCAAGGGAAGGCAAGGCAAAAGGGAAAAGCAAGGAAAGGACAGGCAAGGCAAAAGGGCAAAGCATGACAAGGCAAGGCAAGGGAAAATGGCAAAGCATGGCAAGGCAAGGCAAAGCAAAAGGGCAAAGCATGACAAGGTAAGACAAGGCAAAATGTCAAAGTAAGGCAATGCAATGCCAATCAAAAGGGAAAAGCAAGGCTTGGCAAGGAAAAAGCTCAAAGCAATCCATGGAAAGGCAAGGCAAGGGAAAAGGGAAAAGGGCTAAGCAAAGCAAGGAAAGGCAAGGCAAAAGGGGAAAGCAAAGCAAGGCAAGGCAAAAGGATAAGCAAGACACGTCAAGGCAAGGCAAAGATGAAAGTAGGGCAATGCAAGGCAAATCAAAACGGCAAAACAAGTCAAGGCAAAAGGGCAAAGCAAGGCAAGGCAAAACGGCAAAGCATGACAAGGCAAGGCAAAGCAAAAGGGCAAAGCAAGGGGAGGCAAGGCAAAAGAGCAAAGCAAAGGAAGGCAAGGCAAAAGGGAAAAGCAAGGAAAGGAAAGGCAAGGCAAAAGGGCAAAGCAAGGCATGGCAAAAGGGCAGAGCATGACAAGGCAAGGCAAGGCAAAAGGGCAAAGCATGGCAAGGCAAGGCAAAGCAAAAGGGCAAAGAAAGACAAGGTAAGGCAAGGTAAAATGTCAAAGTAAGGCAATGTAAGGCAAATCAAAAGGGCAAAGCAAGGCATGGCAAGGAAAAAGGGCAAAGCAAGGCAAGGCAAAACGGCAAAATAAGGCAAGGCAAGGGAATGCAAAAGGGCAAAGCAAGGCAAGTCAAAACGGAAAAGTAAAACAAGACAAGGGAAGGCAAAAGGGCAAAGCAAAGACATGGAAAGGCAAGGCAAGGCAAAGCAAAAGGGAAAAGCAAGTCAGGCAAGGTGAGGCAAAAGGGCAATGCAAGGAAAGGCAAAATGGCAAAGCAAGGCAAGGCAAAAGGGCAAAGCAAGTCAAGGCAAGGTAAGGCAAAAGAGCAAAACAAGGGAAGGCAAGGCAAAAGAGCAAAGCAAGGGAAGGCAAGGCAAAAGGGAAAAGCAAGGAAAGGAAAGGCAAGGCAAAAGGGCAAAGCAAGGCATGGCAAAAGGGCAAAGCATGTCAAGGAAAGGCAAGGCAAAAGGGCAAAGCATGGCAAGGCAAGGCAAAGCAAAAGGGCAAAGCCAGACAAGGTAAGGCAAGGCAAGGCAAAGCAAAAGGGAAAAGCAAGACAAGGTTAGGCAAGGCAAAATTTCAAAGTAAGGCAAAGTAATGCAAATCAAAAGGGCAAAGCAAGGCATGGCAAGGAAAAAGGTCAAAGCAAGGCATGGAAAGGCAAGGCAAGGCAAGGGAAAAGGGCAAAGCAAGGCAAGGTAAGGCAAAAGGGCAATGCAAGGAAAGGCAAAATGGCAAAGCAAGGCAAGGCAAAAGGGAAAAGCATGGCAAGACAAGGCAAGGAAAAAGGGCAAGGCAAGGCAAGGGAAAACTGCAAAGCAAGGCTAGGCAATGTAAGGCAAAAGGGCAAAGCAAGGCAAAGCAAGACAAAAGGGCAAAGGAAGGCAAGGCAAGGCAAAAGGGGAAAGCAAGGTCAGACAAGGGAAGGCAAAATGGCAAAGAAAGGGAAGGCAAGGCAAAAGAGCAAAGCAAGGGAAGGCAAGGCAAAAGGGAAAATCAAGTCAAGGCAAGGTAAGAGAAAAGTTCAAAGCAAGGGAAGGAAA
Organism: Columba livia; assembly: GCF_036013475.1. Lineage (NCBI taxonomy): Eukaryota > Metazoa > Chordata > Aves > Columbiformes > Columbidae > Columba > Columba livia. Next base: position 38,839 of record NW_027043127.1, read on the forward strand.
AAGAGCAAAGCATGTCACGGCAAGGCAAAAGGTCAGAAGAAAGGCAAGGCAAAAGGGGAAAGCAAGGTAAGACAAGGGAAGGCAAAATGGCAAATCAAGGCAAAGCAAGGCAAAAGTACAAAGCAAGGTAAGGCAAGGCAAGACAAAAGGGCAATGCAAGGCAAGGCCGGGAAAAAGGGCAAATCAAGGCAAGGCAAATCAAGGCAAAAGGGCAAACCAAAGCAAGGCCAGACAAGGCAAAAGGGCAAAGCACGGCAAGGCAAGGCAAACGAGAAAAGCAATGCAAGGGAAGGCAAAATGGCAAAGCAAGGCAAGGCAAACCGGCAAAGCATGACAAGGCAAGGCAAGGCAAAAGGGCAAAGCAAGTCAAGGCAAGGTAAGGAAAAAGGGCAATGGAAGAAACGGCAAAATGGCAAAGCAAGGCAAGGTAAAAGGGAAAAGCATAGCAAGGCAAGGCAAAAGGGGAAAGCAAGGTAAGACAAGGGAAGGCAAAATGACAAAGCAAGGGAAGGCAAGGCAAAAGGGAAAAGCAAGGAAAGGAAAGACAAGGCAAAAGGGCAAAGCATGACAAGGCAAGGCAAAGCAAAAGGGCAAAGCATGACAAGGTAAGACAAGACAAAATGTCAAAGTAAGGCAATGCAATGCCAATCAAAAGGGAAAATCAAGGCTTGGAAAGGAAAAAGGGCAAAGCAAGGCATGGAAAGGCAAGGCAAGGCAAGGGAAAAGGGCAAAGCAAGGCAAGGTAAGGCAAAAGGGTAATGCAAGGAAAGGCAAAATGGCAAGGCAAGGCAAAGCAAAAGGGAAAAGCATGGCAAGACAAGGCAAGGAAAAAGGGCAAGGCAAGGCAAGGGAAAACTGCAAAGCAAGGCTAGGCAATGTAAGGCAAAAGGGCAAAGCAAGGCAAAGCAAGACAAATGGGCAAAGGAAGGCAAGGCAAGGCAAAAGGGGAAAGCAAGGTAAGACAAGGGAAGGCAAAATGGCAAAGCAAGGGAAGGCAAGGCAAAAGAGCAAAGCAAGGGAAGGCAAGGCAAAAGGGAAAAGCAAGTCAAGGCAAGGTAAGAGAAAAGGGCAAAGCAAGGGAAGGAAAAAGAGGAAAGCATGTCACGGCAAGGCAAAAGGTCAGAAGAAAGGCAAGGCAAATCAGGGCAAAAGGAGAAAGGAAGGCAAGGCAAGAGAAAGCAAGGAGGCAAAGCAAGGCAAGGCAAGGCAAAAGGGCAAAGCAAGGCAAGGTAAAAGTGCAAAGAAGGGCAAATCAAGGCAAAGCAAGGCAAAAGTACAAAGCAAGGTAAGGCAAGGCAAGACAAAAGGGCAATGCAAGGCAAGGCCGGGAAAAAGGGCAAATCAAGGCAAGGCAAATCAAGGCAAAAGGGCAAACCAAAGCAAGGCCAGACAAGGCAAAAGGGCAAAGCATGGCAAGGCAAGGCAAACGGGAAAAGCAATGCAAGGGAAGGCAAAATGGCAAAGCAAGGCAAGGCAAACCGGCAAAGCATGACAAGGCAAGGCAAGGCAAAAGGGCAAAGCAAGTCAAGGCAAGGTAAGGAAAAAGGGCAATGCAAGAAAAGGCAAAATGGCAAAGCAAGGCAAGGTAAAAGGGAAAAGCATGGCAAGGCAAGGCAAAAGGGGAAAGCAAGGTAAGACAAGGGAATGCAAAATGGAAAAGCAAGGGAAGGCAAGGCAAAAGGGAAAAGCAAGGAAAGGAAAGGCAAGGCAAAAGGGCAAAGCATGACAAGGCAAGGCAAGGCAAAAGGGCAAAGCATGGCAAGGCAAGGCAAAGCAAAAGGGCAAAGCATGACAAGGTAAGACAAGGCAAAATGTCAAAGTAAGGCAATGCAATGCCAATCAAAAGGGAAAAGCAAGGCTTGGCAAGGAAAAAGGGCAAAGCAAGGCATGGAAAGGCAAGGCAAGGCAAGGGAAAAGGGCAAAGCAAGGCAAGGTAAGGCAAAAGGGCAATGCAAGGAAAGGCAAAATGGCAAAGCAAGGCAAGGCAAAAGGGAAAAGCATGGCAAGACAAGGCAAGGAAAAAGGGCAAGGCAAGGCAAGGGAAAACTGCAAAGCAAGGCTAGGCAATGTAAGGCAAAAGGGCAAAGCAAGGCAAAGCAAGACAATAGGGCAAAGGAAGGCAAGGCAAGGCAAAAGGGGAAAGCAAGGTAAGACAAGAGAAGGCAAAATGACAAAGCAAGGGAAGGCAAGGCAAAAGAGCAAAGCAAGGGAAGGCAAGGCAAAAGGGAAAATCAAGTCAAGGCAAGGTAAGAGAAAAGGGCAAAGCAAGGGAAGGAAAAAGAGGAAAGCATGTCACGGCAAGGCAAAAGGTCAGAAGAAAGGCAAGGCAAATCAGGGCAAAAGGAGAAAGGAAGGCAAGGCAAGAGAAAGCAAGGAGGCAAAGCAAGGCAGGGCAAGGCAAAAGGGCAAAGCAAGGCAAGGCCAGACAAGGCAAAAGGGCAAAGCATGGCAAGGCAAGGTAAACGGGAAAAGCAATGCAAGGGAAGGCAAAATGGCAAAGCAAGGCAAGGCAAACCGGCAAAGCAAGTCAAGGCAAGGTAAGGAAAAAGGGCAATTGAAGAAACGGCAACATGGCAAAGCAAGGCAAGGTAAAAGGGAAAAGCATGGCAAGGCAAGGCAAAAGGGGAAAGCAAGGTAAGACAAGGGAAGGCAAAATGGCAAAGCAAGTCAAGGCAAGGTAAGGAAAAAGGGCAATTGAAGAAACGGCAACATGGCAAAGCAAGGCAAGGTAAAAGGGCAAAGCATGACAAGGCAAGGAAAGGCAAAAGGGCAAAGCATGGCAAGTCAAGGCAAAGCAAAAGGGCAAAGCATGACAAGGTAAGACAAGGCAAAATGTCAAAGTAAGGCAATGCAATGCCAATCAAAAGGGAAAAGCAAGGCTTGGCAAGGAAAAAGGGCAAAGCAATCCATGGAAAGGCAAGGCAAGGCAAGGCAAGGGAAAAGGGCTAAGCAAGGCAAGGAAAGGCAAGGCAAAAGGGGAAAGCAAAGCAAGGCAAGGCAAAAGGATAAGCAAGACACGTCAAGGCAAGGCAAAGATGAAAGTAAGGCAATGCAAGGCAAATCAAAACGGCAAAACAAGTCAAGGCAAAAGGGCAAAGCAAGGCAAGGCAAAAGGGCAAAGCATAACAAGGCAAAGCAAGGCAAAAGGGCAAAGCAAGGCAAGTCAAAAGGGCAAAGCATGACAAGGCAAGGCAAGGAAAAAGGGTATAGCAAGTCAAGGCAAGGTAAGGCAAAAGGGCAAAACAAGGGGAGGCAAGGCAAAAGAGCAAAGCAATGGAAGGCAAGGCAAAGGGAAAAGCAAGGAAAGGAAAGGCAAGGCAAAAGGGCAAAGCAAGGCATGGCAAAAGGGCAAAGCATGACAAGGCAAGGCAAGGCAAAAGGGCAAAGCATGGCAAGGCAAGGCAAAGCAAAAGGGCAAAGCAAGACAAGGTAAGGCAAGGTAAAATGTCAAAGTAAGGCAATGTAAGGCAAATCAAAAGGGCAAAGCAAGGCATGGCAAGGAAAAAGGGCAAAGCAAGGCAAGGCAAAACGGCAAAATAAGGCAAGGCAAGGGAATGCAAAAGGGCAAAGCAAGGCAAGTCAAAACGGAAAAGTAAAGCAAGACAAGGGAAGGCAAAAGGGCAGAGCAAAGACATGGAAAGGCAAGGCAAGGCAAAGCAAAAGGGAAAAGCAAGACAAGGTAAGGCAAGGGAAAATGTCAAAGTAAGGCAATGCAATGCAAATCAAAAGGGCAAAGCAAGGCATGGCAAGGATAAAGGGCAAAGCAAGGCATGGAAAGGCAAGGCAAGGCAAGGGAAAAGGGCAAAGCAAGGCAAGGAAAGGCAAGGCAAAAGGGGAAAGCAAAGCAAGGCAAGGCAAAAGGATAAGCAAGACACGTCAAGGCAAGGTAAAGATGAAAGTAAGACAATGCAAGGCAAATCAAAACGGCAAAACAAGGCAAGGCAAGGCAAAAGGGCAAAGCAAGGCAAGGCAAAACGGCAAAGTAAGGCAAGGCAAGAGAAGGCAAAAGAGCAAAGCAAGGCAAGGCAAAAAGGAAAAGTAAAGCAAGGCAAGGGAAGGCAAAAGGGCAAAGCAAGACATGGAAAGGCAAGGCAAGGCAAAGCAAAAGGGAAAAGCAAGGCAAGGCAAGGTGAGGCAAAAGGGCAATGCAAGGAAAGGCAAAATGGCAAAGCAAGGCAAGGCAAAAGGGCAAAGCATGTCAAGGCATGGTAAGGCAAAAGGGCAAAGCCAGACAAGGTAAGGCACGGAAAAATGTTAAAGTAAGGCAAGGCAAGGGAATGCAAAAGGGCAAAGCAAGGCAAGTCAAAACGGAAAAGTAAAGCAAGACAAGGGAAGGCAAAAGGGCAAAGCAAGACATGGAAAGGCAAGGCAAGGCAAAGCAAAAGGGAAAAGCAAGACAAGTCAGGCAAGGCAAAATGTCAAAGTAAGGCAATGCAATGCAAATCAAAAGGGCAAAGCAAGGCATGGCAAGGAAAAAGGGCAAAGCAAGGCAAGGTAAGGAAAAAGGGCAATGCAAGCAAAGGCAAAATGGCAATGCAAGGAAAGGCAAAATGGCAAAGCAAGGCAAGGAAAAAGGGCAAAGCAAGGCAAGGCAAAACGGCAAAGTAAGGCAAGGCAAGGGAATGCAAAAGGGCAAAGCAAGGCAAGTCAAAACGGAAAAGTAAAGCAAGAAAAGGTAAGGCAAGGCAAAATGTGAAAGTAAGGCAATATAGGAGAAAGGAAGGAGAAAGGAGAAAGGAAGGCAAGGCAAGACAAGGCAAAGAGGCAAAGTATGGCAAGGCAAAAGGGCAAAGCAAGGCAAGGTAAGGCAAAGGGGCAAAGCAAGGCATGGAAAGGCAAGGCAAGGGAAGGCAAAAGGGTAAAGCAAGGCAAGAAAAGGCAAGGCAAAAGGGGAAAGCAAAGCAAGGCAAAGCAAAAGGATAAGGAAGACACGTCAAGGCAAGGCAAAGATGAAAGTAAGGCAATGAAGGCAATTCAAAACGGCAAAACAAGGAAAGGCAAGGCAAAAGGGCAAAGCAAAGCAAGTCAAAAGGGCAAAGCATGTCAAGGCAAGGTAAGGCAAAAGGGCAATGCAAGGAAAGGCAAAATGGCAAAGCAAGACAAGGCAAGGAAAAAGGGTATAGCAAGTCAAGGCAAGGTAAGGCAAAAGGGCAATTCAAGGAAAGGCAAAATGGCAAAGCAAGCCAAGGCAAAAGGGCAAAGCAAGGCCAGGCAAAAGGGCAAAGAAAGGCAAGGCAAGGTAAGTCAAAAGGACAAACCATGGCAAGGCCAGGAAAAAGGCCAAAGCAAGGAAAGGCAATTCAAAAGGGCAAAGCATGACAAGGCAAGGCAAGGAAAAAGGGTATAGCAAGTCAAGGCAAGGTAAGGCAAAAGGGCAATTCAAGGAAAGGCAAAATGGCAAAGCAAGGCAAGGCAAAAGGGCAAAGCATGGCAAGGCAAGGCAAACGAGAAAAGCAATGCAAGGGAAGGCAAAATGGCAAAGCAAGGCAAGGCAAACCGGCAAAGCAAGACAAGGCAAGGCAAGGCAAAAGGGCAAAGCAAGTCAGGGCAAGGTAAGGAAAAAGGGCAATGCAAGAAAAGGCAAAATGGCAAAGCAAGGCAAGGTAAAAGGGAAAAGCATGGCAAGGCAAGGCAAAAGGGGAAAGCAAGGTAAGACAAGGGAAGGCAAAATGACAAAGCAAGGGAAGGCAAGGCAAAAGGGAAAAGCAAGAAAAGGACAGGCAAGGCAAAAGGGCAAAGCCAGACAAGGTAAGGCACGGAAAAATGTTAAAGTAAGGCAAGGCAAGGGAATGCAAAAGGGCAAAGCAAGGCAAGTCAAAACGGAAAAGTAAAGCAAGACAAGGGAAGGCAAAAGGGCAAAGCAAGACATGGAAAGGCAAGGCAAGGCAAAGCAAAAGGGAAAAGCAAGACAAGTCAGGCAAGGCAAAATGTCAAAGTAAGGCAATGCAATGCAAATCAAAAGGGCAAAGCAGGGCATGGCAAGGAAAAAGGCCAAAGCAAGGCAGGGTAAGGCAAAAGGGCAATGCAAGCAAAGGCAAAATGGCAACGCAAGGAAAGGCAAAATGGCAAAGCAAGGCAAGGAAAAAGGGCAAAGCAAGGCAAGGCAAAACGGCAAAGTAAGGCAAGGCAAGGGAATGCAAAAGGGCAACGCAAGGCAAGTCAAAACGGAAAAGTAAAGCAAGATAAGGGAAGGAAAATTGGGCAAAGCATGGCAAGGCAAGGCAAAGCAAAAGGGCAAAGCAAGACAAGGTAAGGCAAGGCAAAATGTGAAAGTAAGGCAATGTAGGAGAAAGGAAGGAGAAAGGAAAAAGGAAGGCAAGGGAAGACAAGGCAAAGAGGCAAAGTATGGCAAGGCAAAAGGGCAAAGCAAGGCAAGGTAAGGCAAAGGGGCAAAGCAAGGCATGGAAAGGCAAGGCAAGGGAAGGCAAAAGGGTAAAGAAAGGCAAGGAAAGGCAAGGCAAAAGGGCAAAGCAAAGCAAGTCAAAAGGGCAAAGCATGACAAGGCAAGGCAAGGCAAAAGGGCAAAGCATGTCAAGGCAAGGTAAGGCAAAAGGGCAATGCAAGGAAAGGCAAAATGGCAAAGCAAGACAAGGGCAAAGCAAAGAAAGTCAAAAGGGCAAAGCATGACAAGGCAAGGCAAGGCAAAAGGGTAAAGCATAACAAGGCAAAGCAAGGCAAAAGGGCAAAGCAAGGCAAGTCAAAAGGGCAAAGCATGAAAAGGCAAGGCAAGGAAAAAGGGTATAGCAAGTCAAGGCAAGGTAAGGCAAAAGGGCAATTGAAGGAAAGACAAAATGGCAAAGCAAGGCAAGGCAAAAGGGCAAAGCATGGCAAGGCAAGGAAAAAGGGCAACTCAATGCAAGGCTAGGCAAAAGGGCAAAGAAAGGCAAGGCAAGGTAAGTCAAAACGACAAACCATGGCAAGGCCAGGAAAAAGGCCAAAGCAAGGAAAGGCAAGGCTAAAGGGGAAAGCAAGGCAAGGGAAAATGGCAAAGCAAGGCAAGGCAAGGCAAGACAAAAGGGCGAAGTAAGGCAAGGAAAAAGAACAAAGAATGGCAAGGCAAGGCAAAGGTCAAAAGAAAGGCAAGGCAAATCAGGGCAAAAGGAGAAAGGAAGGCAAGGCAAGACAAGGCAAAGAGGCAAAGCAAGGCAAGGTAAAAGGGCAAAGCAAGGCAAGGTAAGGCAAAGGGGCAAAGCAAGGCACGGAAAGGCAAGGCAAGAGAAGGCAAAAGGGTAAAGCAAGGCAAGGGAAGGCAAGGCAAAAGGGCAAAGCAAAGCAAGTCAAAAGGGCAAAGCATGACAAGGCAAGGCAAGGCAAAAGGCTAAAGCATGTCAAGGCAAGGTAAGGCAAAAGGGCAATGCAAGGAAACGCAAAATGGCAAAGCAGACAAGGCAAAAGGGCAAAGCATAACAAGGCAAAGCAAGGCAAGTCAAAAGGGCAAAGCATGGCAAGGCAAGGCAAACGGGAAAAGCAATGCAAGGCAAGGCAAACCGGCAAAGCATGACAAGGCAAGGCAAGGCAAAAGGGCAAAGCAAGTCAAGGCAAGGTAACGAAAAAGGGCAATGCAAGAAACGGCAAAATGGCAAAGCAAGGCAAGGTAAAAGGGAAAAGCATGGCAAGGCAAGGCAAAAGGGGAAAGCAAGGTAAGACAAGGGAAGGCAAAATGGCAAAGCAAGGGAAGGCAAGGCAAAAGGGAAAAGCAAGGAAAGGACAGGCAAGGCAAAAGGGCAAAGCATGACAAGGCAAGGCAAGGGAAAATGGCAAAGCATGGCAAGGCAAGGCAAAGCAAAAGGGCAAAGCATGACAAGGTAAGACAAGGCAAAATGTCAAAGTAAGGCAATGCAATGCCAATCAAAAGGGAAAAGCAAGGCTTGGCAAGGAAAAAGCTCAAAGCAATCCATGGAAAGGCAAGGCAAGGGAAAAGGGAAAAGGGCTAAGCAAAGCAAGGAAAGGCAAGGCAAAAGGGGAAAGCAAAGCAAGGCAAGGCAAAAGGATAAGCAAGACACGTCAAGGCAAGGCAAAGATGAAAGTAGGGCAATGCAAGGCAAATCAAAACGGCAAAACAAGTCAAGGCAAAAGGGCAAAGCAAGGCAAGGCAAAACGGCAAAGCATGACAAGGCAAGGCAAAGCAAAAGGGCAAAGCAAGGGGAGGCAAGGCAAAAGAGCAAAGCAAAGGAAGGCAAGGCAAAAGGGAAAAGCAAGGAAAGGAAAGGCAAGGCAAAAGGGCAAAGCAAGGCATGGCAAAAGGGCAGAGCATGACAAGGCAAGGCAAGGCAAAAGGGCAAAGCATGGCAAGGCAAGGCAAAGCAAAAGGGCAAAGAAAGACAAGGTAAGGCAAGGTAAAATGTCAAAGTAAGGCAATGTAAGGCAAATCAAAAGGGCAAAGCAAGGCATGGCAAGGAAAAAGGGCAAAGCAAGGCAAGGCAAAACGGCAAAATAAGGCAAGGCAAGGGAATGCAAAAGGGCAAAGCAAGGCAAGTCAAAACGGAAAAGTAAAACAAGACAAGGGAAGGCAAAAGGGCAAAGCAAAGACATGGAAAGGCAAGGCAAGGCAAAGCAAAAGGGAAAAGCAAGTCAGGCAAGGTGAGGCAAAAGGGCAATGCAAGGAAAGGCAAAATGGCAAAGCAAGGCAAGGCAAAAGGGCAAAGCAAGTCAAGGCAAGGTAAGGCAAAAGAGCAAAACAAGGGAAGGCAAGGCAAAAGAGCAAAGCAAGGGAAGGCAAGGCAAAAGGGAAAAGCAAGGAAAGGAAAGGCAAGGCAAAAGGGCAAAGCAAGGCATGGCAAAAGGGCAAAGCATGTCAAGGAAAGGCAAGGCAAAAGGGCAAAGCATGGCAAGGCAAGGCAAAGCAAAAGGGCAAAGCCAGACAAGGTAAGGCAAGGCAAGGCAAAGCAAAAGGGAAAAGCAAGACAAGGTTAGGCAAGGCAAAATTTCAAAGTAAGGCAAAGTAATGCAAATCAAAAGGGCAAAGCAAGGCATGGCAAGGAAAAAGGTCAAAGCAAGGCATGGAAAGGCAAGGCAAGGCAAGGGAAAAGGGCAAAGCAAGGCAAGGTAAGGCAAAAGGGCAATGCAAGGAAAGGCAAAATGGCAAAGCAAGGCAAGGCAAAAGGGAAAAGCATGGCAAGACAAGGCAAGGAAAAAGGGCAAGGCAAGGCAAGGGAAAACTGCAAAGCAAGGCTAGGCAATGTAAGGCAAAAGGGCAAAGCAAGGCAAAGCAAGACAAAAGGGCAAAGGAAGGCAAGGCAAGGCAAAAGGGGAAAGCAAGGTCAGACAAGGGAAGGCAAAATGGCAAAGAAAGGGAAGGCAAGGCAAAAGAGCAAAGCAAGGGAAGGCAAGGCAAAAGGGAAAATCAAGTCAAGGCAAGGTAAGAGAAAAGTTCAAAGCAAGGGAAGGAAAAAGAGCAAAGCATGTCACGGCAAGGCAAAAGGTCAGAAGAAAGGCAAGGCAAAAGGGGAAAGCAAGGTAAGACAAGGGAAGGCAAAATGGCAAATCAAGGCAAAGCAAGGCAAAAGTACAAAGCAAGGTAAGGCAAGGCAAGACAAAAGGGCAATGCAAGGCAAGGCCGGGAAAAAGGGCAAATCAAGGCAAGGCAAATCAAGGCAAAAGGGCAAACCAAAGCAAGGCCAGACAAGGCAAAAGGGCAAAGCACGGCAAGGCAAGGCAAACGAGAAAAGCAATGCAAGGGAAGGCAAAATGGCAAAGCAAGGCAAGGCAAACCGGCAAAGCATGACAAGGCAAGGCAAGGCAAAAGGGCAAAGCAAGTCAAGGCAAGGTAAGGAAAAAGGGCAATGGAAGAAACGGCAAAATGGCAAAGCAAGGCAAGGTAAAAGGGAAAAGCATAGCAAGGCAAGGCAAAAGGGGAAAGCAAGGTAAGACAAGGGAAGGCAAAATGACAAAGCAAGGGAAGGCAAGGCAAAAGGGAAAAGCAAGGAAAGGAAAGACAAGGCAAAAGGGCAAAGCATGACAAGGCAAGGCAAAGCAAAAGGGCAAAGCATGACAAGGTAAGACAAGACAAAATGTCAAAGTAAGGCAATGCAATGCCAATCAAAAGGGAAAATCAAGGCTTGGAAAGGAAAAAGGGCAAAGCAAGGCATGGAAAGGCAAGGCAAGGCAAGGGAAAAGGGCAAAGCAAGGCAAGGTAAGGCAAAAGGGTAATGCAAGGAAAGGCAAAATGGCAAGGCAAGGCAAAGCAAAAGGGAAAAGCATGGCAAGACAAGGCAAGGAAAAAGGGCAAGGCAAGGCAAGGGAAAACTGCAAAGCAAGGCTAGGCAATGTAAGGCAAAAGGGCAAAGCAAGGCAAAGCAAGACAAATGGGCAAAGGAAGGCAAGGCAAGGCAAAAGGGGAAAGCAAGGTAAGACAAGGGAAGGCAAAATGGCAAAGCAAGGGAAGGCAAGGCAAAAGAGCAAAGCAAGGGAAGGCAAGGCAAAAGGGAAAAGCAAGTCAAGGCAAGGTAAGAGAAAAGGGCAAAGCAAGGGAAGGAAAAAGAGGAAAGCATGTCACGGCAAGGCAAAAGGTCAGAAGAAAGGCAAGGCAAATCAGGGCAAAAGGAGAAAGGAAGGCAAGGCAAGAGAAAGCAAGGAGGCAAAGCAAGGCAAGGCAAGGCAAAAGGGCAAAGCAAGGCAAGGTAAAAGTGCAAAGAAGGGCAAATCAAGGCAAAGCAAGGCAAAAGTACAAAGCAAGGTAAGGCAAGGCAAGACAAAAGGGCAATGCAAGGCAAGGCCGGGAAAAAGGGCAAATCAAGGCAAGGCAAATCAAGGCAAAAGGGCAAACCAAAGCAAGGCCAGACAAGGCAAAAGGGCAAAGCATGGCAAGGCAAGGCAAACGGGAAAAGCAATGCAAGGGAAGGCAAAATGGCAAAGCAAGGCAAGGCAAACCGGCAAAGCATGACAAGGCAAGGCAAGGCAAAAGGGCAAAGCAAGTCAAGGCAAGGTAAGGAAAAAGGGCAATGCAAGAAAAGGCAAAATGGCAAAGCAAGGCAAGGTAAAAGGGAAAAGCATGGCAAGGCAAGGCAAAAGGGGAAAGCAAGGTAAGACAAGGGAATGCAAAATGGAAAAGCAAGGGAAGGCAAGGCAAAAGGGAAAAGCAAGGAAAGGAAAGGCAAGGCAAAAGGGCAAAGCATGACAAGGCAAGGCAAGGCAAAAGGGCAAAGCATGGCAAGGCAAGGCAAAGCAAAAGGGCAAAGCATGACAAGGTAAGACAAGGCAAAATGTCAAAGTAAGGCAATGCAATGCCAATCAAAAGGGAAAAGCAAGGCTTGGCAAGGAAAAAGGGCAAAGCAAGGCATGGAAAGGCAAGGCAAGGCAAGGGAAAAGGGCAAAGCAAGGCAAGGTAAGGCAAAAGGGCAATGCAAGGCAAGGCAAAATGGCAAAGCAAGGCAAGGCAAAAGGGAAAAGCATGGCAAGACAAGGCAAGGAAAAAGGGCAAGGCAAGGCAAGGGAAAACTGCAAAGCAAGGTTAGGCAATGTAAGGCAAAAGGGCAAAGCAAGGCAAAGCAAGACAATAGGGCAAAGGAAGGCAAGGCAAGGCAAAAGGGGAAAGCAAGGTAAGACAAGAGAAGGCAAAATGACAAAGCAAGGGAAGGCAAGGCAAAAGAGCAAAGCAAGGGAAGGCAAGGCAAAAGGGAAAATCAAGTCAAGGCAAGGTAAGAGAAAAGGGCAAAGCAAGGGAAGGAAAAAGAGGAAAGCATGTCACGGCAAGGCAAAAGGTCAGAAGAAAGGCAAGGCAAATCAGGGCAAAAGGAGAAAGGAAGGCAAGGCAAGAGAAAGCAAGGAGGCAAAGCAAGGCAGGGCAAGGCAAAAGGGCAAAGCAAGGCAAGGCCAGACAAGGCAAAAGGGCAAAGCATGGCAAGGCAAGGTAAACGGGAAAAGCAATGCAAGGGAAGGCAAAATGGCAAAGCAAGGCAAGGCAAACCGGCAAAGCAAGTCAAGGCAAGGTAAGGAAAAAGGGCAATTGAAGAAACGGCAACATGGCAAAGCAAGGCAAGGTAAAAGGGAAAAGCATGGCAAGGCAAGGCAAAAGGGGAAAGCAAGGTAAGACAAGGGAAGGCAAAATGGCAAAGCAAGTCAAGGCAAGGTAAGGAAAAAGGGCAATTGAAGAAACGGCAACATGGCAAAGCAAGGCAAGGTAAAAGGGCAAAGCATGACAAGGCAAGGAAAGGCAAAAGGGCAAAGCATGGCAAGTCAAGGCAAAGCAAAAGGGCAAAGCATGACAAGGTAAGACAAGGCAAAATGTCAAAGTAAGGCAATGCAATGCCAATCAAAAGGGAAAAGCAAGGCTTGGCAAGGAAAAAGGGCAAAGCAATCCATGGAAAGGCAAGGCAAGGCAAGGCAAGGGAAAAGGGCTAAGCAAGGCAAGGAAAGGCAAGGCAAAAGGGGAAAGCAAAGCAAGGCAAGGCAAAAGGATAAGCAAGACACGTCAAGGCAAGGCAAAGATGAAAGTAAGGCAATGCAAGGCAAATCAAAACGGCAAAACAAGTCAAGGCAAAAGGGCAAAGCAAGGCAAGGCAAAAGGGCAAAGCATAACAAGGCAAAGCAAGGCAAAAGGGCAAAGCAAGGCAAGTCAAAAGGGCAAAGCATGACAAGGCAAGGCAAGGAAAAAGGGTATAGCAAGTCAAGGCAAGGTAAGGCAAAAGGGCAAAACAAGGGGAGGCAAGGCAAAAGAGCAAAGCAATGGAAGGCAAGGCAAAGGGAAAAGCAAGGAAAGGAAAGGCAAGGCAAAAGGGCAAAGCAAGGCATGGCAAAAGGGCAAAGCATGACAAGGCAAGGCAAGGCAAAAGGGCAAAGCATGGCAAGGCAAGGCAAAGCAAAAGGGCAAAGCAAGACAAGGTAAGGCAAGGTAAAATGTCAAAGTAAGGCAATGTAAGGCAAATCAAAAGGGCAAAGCAAGGCATGGCAAGGAAAAAGGGCAAAGCAAGGCAAGGCAAAACGGCAAAATAAGGCAAGGCAAGGGAATGCAAAAGGGCAAAGCAAGGCAAGTCAAAACGGAAAAGTAAAGCAAGACAAGGGAAGGCAAAAGGGCAGAGCAAAGACATGGAAAGGCAAGGCAAGGCAAAGCAAAAGGGAAAAGCAAGACAAGGTAAGGCAAGGGAAAATGTCAAAGTAAGGCAATGCAATGCAAATCAAAAGGGCAAAGCAAGGCATGGCAAGGATAAAGGGCAAAGCAAGGCATGGAAAGGCAAGGCAAGGCAAGGGAAAAGGGCAAAGCAAGGCAAGGAAAGGCAAGGCAAAAGGGGAAAGCAAAGCAAGGCAAGGCAAAAGGATAAGCAAGACACGTCAAGGCAAGGTAAAGATGAAAGTAAGACAATGCAAGGCAAATCAAAACGGCAAAACAAGGCAAGGCAAGGCAAAAGGGCAAAGCAAGGCAAGGCAAAACGGCAAAGTAAGGCAAGGCAAGAGAAGGCAAAAGAGCAAAGCAAGGCAAGGCAAAAAGGAAAAGTAAAGCAAGGCAAGGGAAGGCAAAAGGGCAAAGCAAGACATGGAAAGGCAAGGCAAGGCAAAGCAAAAGGGAAAAGCAAGGCAAGGCAAGGTGAGGCAAAAGGGCAATGCAAGGAAAGGCAAAATGGCAAAGCAAGGCAAGGCAAAAGGGCAAAGCATGTCAAGGCATGGTAAGGCAAAAGGGCAAAGCCAGACAAGGTAAGGCACGGAAAAATGTTAAAGTAAGGCAAGGCAAGGGAATGCAAAAGGGCAAAGCAAGGCAAGTCAAAACGGAAAAGTAAAGCAAGACAAGGGAAGGCAAAAGGGCAAAGCAAGACATGGAAAGGCAAGGCAAGGCAAAGCAAAAGGGAAAAGCAAGACAAGTCAGGCAAGGCAAAATGTCAAAGTAAGGCAATGCAATGCAAATCAAAAGGGCAAAGCAAGGCATGGCAAGGAAAAAGGGCAAAGCAAGGCAAGGTAAGGAAAAAGGGCAATGCAAGCAAAGGCAAAATGGCAATGCAAGGAAAGGCAAAATGGCAAAGCAAGGCAAGGAAAAAGGGCAAAGCAAGGCAAGGCAAAACGGCAAAGTAAGGCAAGGCAAGGGAATGCAAAAGGGCAAAGCAAGGCAAGTCAAAACGGAAAAGTAAAGCAAGAAAAGGTAAGGCAAGGCAAAATGTGAAAGTAAGGCAATATAGGAGAAAGGAAGGAGAAAGGAGAAAGGAAGGCAAGGCAAGACAAGGCAAAGAGGCAAAGTATGGCAAGGCAAAAGGGCAAAGCAAGGCAAGGTAAGGCAAAGGGGCAAAGCAAGGCATGGAAAGGCAAGGCAAGGGAAGGCAAAAGGGTAAAGCAAGGCAAGAAAAGGCAAGGCAAAAGGGGAAAGCAAAGCAAGGCAAAGCAAAAGGATAAGGAAGACACGTCAAGGCAAGGCAAAGATGAAAGTAAGGCAATGAAGGCAATTCAAAACGGCAAAACAAGGAAAGGCAAGGCAAAAGGGCAAAGCAAAGCAAGTCAAAAGGGCAAAGCATGTCAAGGCAAGGTAAGGCAAAAGGGCAATGCAAGGAAAGGCAAAATGGCAAAGCAAGACAAGGCAAGGAAAAAGGGTATAGCAAGTCAAGGCAAGGTAAGGCAAAAGGGCAATTCAAGGAAAGGCAAAATGGCAAAGCAAGGCAAGGCAAAAGGGCAAAGCAAGGCCAGGCAAAAGGGCAAAGAAAGGCAAGGCAAGGTAAGTCAAAAGGACAAACCATGGCAAGGCCAGGAAAAAGGCCAAAGCAAGGAAAGGCAATTCAAAAGGGCAAAGCATGACAAGGCAAGGCAAGGAAAAAGGGTATAGCAAGTCAAGGCAAGGTAAGGCAAAAGGGCAATTCAAGGAAAGGCAAAATGGCAAAGCAAGGCAAGGCAAAAGGGCAAAGCATGGCAAGGCAAGGCAAACGAGAAAAGCAATGCAAGGGAAGGCAAAATGGCAAAGCAAGGCAAGGCAAACCGGCAAAGCAAGACAAGGCAAGGCAAGGCAAAAGGGCAAAGCAAGTCAGGGCAAGGTAAGGAAAAAGGGCAATGCAAGAAAAGGCAAAATGGCAAAGCAAGGCAAGGTAAAAGGGAAAAGCATGGCAAGGCAAGGCAAAAGGGGAAAGCAAGGTAAGACAAGGGAAGGCAAAATGACAAAGCAAGGGAAGGCAAGGCAAAAGGGAAAAGCAAGAAAAGGACAGGCAAGGCAAAAGGGCAAAGCCAGACAAGGTAAGGCACGGAAAAATGTTAAAGTAAGGCAAGGCAAGGGAATGCAAAAGGGCAAAGCAAGGCAAGTCAAAACGGAAAAGTAAAGCAAGACAAGGGAAGGCAAAAGGGCAAAGCAAGACATGGAAAGGCAAGGCAAGGCAAAGCAAAAGGGAAAAGCAAGACAAGTCAGGCAAGGCAAAATGTCAAAGTAAGGCAATGCAATGCAAATCAAAAGGGCAAAGCAGGGCATGGCAAGGAAAAAGGCCAAAGCAAGGCAGGGTAAGGCAAAAGGGCAATGCAAGCAAAGGCAAAATGGCAACGCAAGGAAAGGCAAAATGGCAAAGCAAGGCAAGGAAAAAGGGCAAAGCAAGGCAAGGCAAAACGGCAAAGTAAGGCAAGGCAAGGGAATGCAAAAGGGCAACGCAAGGCAAGTCAAAACGGAAAAGTAAAGCAAGATAAGGGAAGGAAAATTGGGCAAAGCATGGCAAGGCAAGGCAAAGCAAAAGGGCAAAGCAAGACAAGGTAAGGCAAGGCAAAATGTGAAAGTAAGGCAATGTAGGAGAAAGGAAGGAGAAAGGAAAAAGGAAGGCAAGGGAAGACAAGGCAAAGAGGCAAAGTATGGCAAGGCAAAAGGGCAAAGCAAGGCAAGGTAAGGCAAAGGGGCAAAGCAAGGCATGGAAAGGCAAGGCAAGGGAAGGCAAAAGGGTAAAGAAAGGCAAGGAAAGGCAAGGCAAAAGGGCAAAGCAAAGCAAGTCAAAAGGGCAAAGCATGAAAAGGCAAGGCAAGGAAAAAGGGTATAGCAAGTCAAGGCAAGGTAAGGCAAAAGGGCAATTGAAGGAAAGACAAAATGGCAAAGCAAGGCAAGGCAAAAGGGCAAAGCATGGCAAGGCAAGGAAAAAGGGCAACTCAATGCAAGGCTAGGCAAAAGGGCAAAGAAAGGCAAGGCAAGGTAAGTCAAAACGACAAACCATGGCAAGGCCAGGAAAAAGGCCAAAGCAAGGAAAGGCAAGGCTAAAGGGGAAAGCAAGGCAAGGGAAAATGGCAAAGCAAGGCAAGGCAAGGCAAGACAAAAGGGCGAAGTAAGGCAAGGAAAAAGAACAAAGAATGGCAAGGCAAGGCAAAGGTCAAAAGAAAGGCAAGGCAAATCAGGGCAAAAGGAGAAAGGAAGGCAAGGCAAGACAAGGCAAAGAGGCAAAGCAAGGCAAGGTAAAAGGGCAAAGCAAGGCAAGGTAAGGCAAAGGGGCAAAGCAAGGCACGGAAAGGCAAGGCAAGAGAAGGCAAAAGGGTAAAGCAAGGCAAGGGAAGGCAAGGCAAAAGGGCAAAGCAAAGCAAGTCAAAAGGGCAAAGCATGACAAGGCAAGGCAAGGCAAAAGGCTAAAGCATGTCAAGGCAAGGTAAGGCAAAAGGGCAATGCAAGGAAACGCAAAATGGCAAAGCAGACAAGGCAAAAGGGCAAAGCATAACAAGGCAAAGCAAGGCAAGTCAAAAGGGCAAAGCATGGCAAGGCAAGGCAAACGGGAAAAGCAATGCAAGGCAAGGCAAACCGGCAAAGCATGACAAGGCAAGGCAAGGCAAAAGGGCAAAGCAAGTCAAGGCAAGGTAACGAAAAAGGGCAATGCAAGAAACGGCAAAATGGCAAAGCAAGGCAAGGTAAAAGGGAAAAGCATGGCAAGGCAAGGCAAAAGGGGAAAGCAAGGTAAGACAAGGGAAGGCAAAATGGCAAAGCAAGGGAAGGCAAGGCAAAAGGGAAAAGCAAGGAAAGGACAGGCAAGGCAAAAGGGCAAAGCATGACAAGGCAAGGCAAGGGAAAATGGCAAAGCATGGCAAGGCAAGGCAAAGCAAAAGGGCAAAGCATGACAAGGTAAGACAAGGCAAAATGTCAAAGTAAGGCAATGCAATGCCAATCAAAAGGGAAAAGCAAGGCTTGGCAAGGAAAAAGCTCAAAGCAATCCATGGAAAGGCAAGGCAAGGGAAAAGGGAAAAGGGCTAAGCAAAGCAAGGAAAGGCAAGGCAAAAGGGGAAAGCAAAGCAAGGCAAGGCAAAAGGATAAGCAAGACACGTCAAGGCAAGGCAAAGATGAAAGTAGGGCAATGCAAGGCAAATCAAAACGGCAAAACAAGTCAAGGCAAAAGGGCAAAGCAAGGCAAGGCAAAACGGCAAAGCATGACAAGGCAAGGCAAAGCAAAAGGGCAAAGCAAGGGGAGGCAAGGCAAAAGAGCAAAGCAAAGGAAGGCAAGGCAAAAGGGAAAAGCAAGGAAAGGAAAGGCAAGGCAAAAGGGCAAAGCAAGGCATGGCAAAAGGGCAGAGCATGACAAGGCAAGGCAAGGCAAAAGGGCAAAGCATGGCAAGGCAAGGCAAAGCAAAAGGGCAAAGAAAGACAAGGTAAGGCAAGGTAAAATGTCAAAGTAAGGCAATGTAAGGCAAATCAAAAGGGCAAAGCAAGGCATGGCAAGGAAAAAGGGCAAAGCAAGGCAAGGCAAAACGGCAAAATAAGGCAAGGCAAGGGAATGCAAAAGGGCAAAGCAAGGCAAGTCAAAACGGAAAAGTAAAACAAGACAAGGGAAGGCAAAAGGGCAAAGCAAAGACATGGAAAGGCAAGGCAAGGCAAAGCAAAAGGGAAAAGCAAGTCAGGCAAGGTGAGGCAAAAGGGCAATGCAAGGAAAGGCAAAATGGCAAAGCAAGGCAAGGCAAAAGGGCAAAGCAAGTCAAGGCAAGGTAAGGCAAAAGAGCAAAACAAGGGAAGGCAAGGCAAAAGAGCAAAGCAAGGGAAGGCAAGGCAAAAGGGAAAAGCAAGGAAAGGAAAGGCAAGGCAAAAGGGCAAAGCAAGGCATGGCAAAAGGGCAAAGCATGTCAAGGAAAGGCAAGGCAAAAGGGCAAAGCATGGCAAGGCAAGGCAAAGCAAAAGGGCAAAGCCAGACAAGGTAAGGCAAGGCAAGGCAAAGCAAAAGGGAAAAGCAAGACAAGGTTAGGCAAGGCAAAATTTCAAAGTAAGGCAAAGTAATGCAAATCAAAAGGGCAAAGCAAGGCATGGCAAGGAAAAAGGTCAAAGCAAGGCATGGAAAGGCAAGGCAAGGCAAGGGAAAAGGGCAAAGCAAGGCAAGGTAAGGCAAAAGGGCAATGCAAGGAAAGGCAAAATGGCAAAGCAAGGCAAGGCAAAAGGGCAAAGCATGTCAAGGCATGGTAAGGCAAAAGGGCAAAGCCAGACAAGGTAAGGCACGGAAAAATGTTAAAGTAAGGCAAGGCAAGGGAATGCAAAAGGGCAAAGCAAGGCAAGTCAAAACGGAAAAGTAAAGCAAGACAAGGGAAGGCAAAAGGGCAAAGCAAGACATGGAAAGGCAAGGCAAGGCAAAGCAAAAGGGAAAAGCAAGACAAGTCAGGCAAGGCAAAATGTCAAAGTAAGGCAATGCAATGCAAATCAAAAGGGCAAAGCAAGGCATGGCAAGGAAAAAGGGCAAAGCAAGGCAAGGTAAGGAAAAAGGGCAATGCAAGCAAAGGCAAAATGGCAATGCAAGGAAAGGCAAAATGGCAAAGCAAGGCAAGGAAAAAGGGCAAAGCAAGGCAAGGCAAAACGGCAAAGTAAGGCAAGGCAAGGGAATGCAAAAGGGCAAAGCAAGGCAAGTCAAAACGGAAAAGTAAAGCAAGAAAAGGTAAGGCAAGGCAAAATGTGAAAGTAAGGCAATATAGGAGAAAGGAAGGAGAAAGGAGAAAGGAAGGCAAGGCAAGACAAGGCAAAGAGGCAAAGTATGGCAAGGCAAAAGGGCAAAGCAAGGCAAGGTAAGGCAAAGGGGCAAAGCAAGGCATGGAAAGGCAAGGCAAGGGAAGGCAAAAGGGTAAAGCAAGGCAAGAAAAGGCAAGGCAAAAGGGGAAAGCAAAGCAAGGCAAAGCAAAAGGATAAGGAAGACACGTCAAGGCAAGGCAAAGATGAAAGTAAGGCAATGAAGGCAATTCAAAACGGCAAAACAAGGAAAGGCAAGGCAAAAGGGCAAAGCAAAGCAAGTCAAAAGGGCAAAGCATGTCAAGGCAAGGTAAGGCAAAAGGGCAATGCAAGGAAAGGCAAAATGGCAAAGCAAGACAAGGCAAGGAAAAAGGGTATAGCAAGTCAAGGCAAGGTAAGGCAAAAGGGCAATTCAAGGAAAGGCAAAATGGCAAAGCAAGCCAAGGCAAAAGGGCAAAGCAAGGCCAGGCAAAAGGGCAAAGAAAGGCAAGGCAAGGTAAGTCAAAAGGACAAACCATGGCAAGGCCAGGAAAAAGGCCAAAGCAAGGAAAGGCAATTCAAAAGGGCAAAGCATGACAAGGCAAGGCAAGGAAAAAGGGTATAGCAAGTCAAGGCAAGGTAAGGCAAAAGGGCAATTCAAGGAAAGGCAAAATGGCAAAGCAAGGCAAGGCAAAAGGGCAAAGCATGGCAAGGCAAGGCAAACGAGAAAAGCAATGCAAGGGAAGGCAAAATGGCAAAGCAAGGCAAGGCAAACCGGCAAAGCAAGACAAGGCAAGGCAAGGCAAAAGGGCAAAGCAAGTCAGGGCAAGGTAAGGAAAAAGGGCAATGCAAGAAAAGGCAAAATGGCAAAGCAAGGCAAGGTAAAAGGGAAAAGCATGGCAAGGCAAGGCAAAAGGGGAAAGCAAGGTAAGACAAGGGAAGGCAAAATGACAAAGCAAGGGAAGGCAAGGCAAAAGGGAAAAGCAAGAAAAGGACAGGCAAGGCAAAAGGGCAAAGCCAGACAAGGTAAGGCACGGAAAAATGTTAAAGTAAGGCAAGGCAAGGGAATGCAAAAGGGCAAAGCAAGGCAAGTCAAAACGGAAAAGTAAAGCAAGACAAGGGAAGGCAAAAGGGCAAAGCAAGACATGGAAAGGCAAGGCAAGGCAAAGCAAAAGGGAAAAGCAAGACAAGTCAGGCAAGGCAAAATGTCAAAGTAAGGCAATGCAATGCAAATCAAAAGGGCAAAGCAGGGCATGGCAAGGAAAAAGGCCAAAGCAAGGCAGGGTAAGGCAAAAGGGCAATGCAAGCAAAAGCAAAATGGCAACGCAAGGAAAGGCAAAATGGCAAAGCAAAGCAAGGAAAAAGGGCAAAGCAAGGCAAGGCAAAACGGCAAAGTAAGGCAAGGCAAGGGAATGCAAAAGGGCAACGCAAGGCAAGTCAAAACGGAAAAGTAAAGCAAGATAAGGGAAGGAAAATTGGGCAAAGCATGGCAAGGCAAGGCAAAGCAAAAGGGCAAAGCAAGACAAGGTAAGGCAATGCAAAATGTGAAAGTAAGGCAATGTAGGAGAAAGGAAGGAGAAAGGAAAAAGGAAGGCAAGGGAAGACAAGGCAAAGAGGCAAAGTATGGCAAGGCAAAAGGGCAAAGCAAGGCAAGGTAAGGCAAAGGGGCAAAGCAAGGCATGGAAAGGCAAGGCAAGGGAAGGCAAAAGGGTAAAGAAAGGCAAGGAAAGGCAAGGCAAAAGGGCAAAGCAAAGCAAGTCAAAAGGGCAAAGCATGACAAGGCAAGGCAAGGCAAAAGGGCAAAGCATGTCAAGGCAAGGTAAGGCAAAAGGGCAATGCAAGGAAAGGCAAAATGGCAAAGCAAGACAAGGGCAAAGCAAAGAAAGTCAAAAGGGCAAAGCATGACAAGGCAAGGCAAGGCAAAAGGGTAAAGCATAACAAGGCAAAGCAAGGCAAAAGGGCAAAGCAAGGCAAGTCAAAAGGGCAAAGCATGAAAAGGCAAGGCAAGGAAAAAGGGTATAGCAAGTCAAGGCAAGGTAAGGCAAAAGGGCAATTGAAGGAAAGACAAAATGGCAAAGCAAGGCAAGGCAAAAGGGCAAAGCATGGCAAGGCAAGGAAAAAGGGCAACTCAATGCAAGGCTAGGCAAAAGGGCAAAGAAAGGCAAGGCAAGGTAAGTCAAAACGACAAACCATGGCAAGGCCAGGAAAAAGGCCAAAGCAAGGAAAGGCAAGGCTAAAGGGGAAAGCAAGGCAAGGGAAAATGGCAAAGCAAGGCAAGGCAAGGCAAGACAAAAGGGCGAAGTAAGGCAAGGAAAAAGAACAAAGAATGGCAAGGCAAGGCAAAGGTCAAAAGAAAGGCAAGGCAAATCAGGGCAAAAGGAGAAAGGAAGGCAAGGCAAGACAAGGCAAAGAGGCAAAGCAAGGCAAGGTAAAAGGGCAAAGCAAGGCAAGGTAAGGCAAAGGGGCAAAGCAAGGCACGGAAAGGCAAGGCAAGAGAAGGCAAAAGGGTAAAGCAAGGCAAGGGAAGGCAAGTCAAAAGGGCAAAGCATGGCAAGGCAAGGCAAACGGGAAAAGCAATGCAAGGCAAGGCAAACCGGCAAAGCATGACAAGGCAAGGCAAGGCAAAAGGGCAAAGCAAGTCAAGGCAAGGTAACGAAAAAGGGCAATGCAAGAAACGGCAAAATGGCAAAGCAAGGCAAGGTAAAAGGGAAAAGCATGGCAAGGCAAGGCAAAAGGGGAAAGCAAGGTAAGACAAGGGAAGGCAAAATGGCAAAGCAAGGGAAGGCAAGGCAAAAGGGAAAAGCAAGGAAAGGACAGGCAAGGCAAAAGGGCAAAGCATGACAAGGCAAGGCAAGGGAAAATGGCAAAGCATGGCAAGGCAAGGCAAAGCAAAAGGGCAAAGCATGACAAGGTAAGACAAGGCAAAATGTCAAAGTAAGGCAATGCAATGCCAATCAAAAGGGAAAAGCAAGGCTTGGCAAGGAAAAAGCTCAAAGCAATCCATGGAAAGGCAAGGCAAGGGAAAAGGGAAAAGGGCTAAGCAAAGCAAGGAAAGGCAAGGCAAAAGGGGAAAGCAAAGCAAGGCAAGGCAAAAGGATAAGCAAGACACGTCAAGGCAAGGCAAAGATGAAAGTAGGGCAATGCAAGGCAAATCAAAACGGCAAAACAAGTCAAGGCAAAAGGGCAAAGCAAGGCAAGGCAAAACGGCAAAGCATGACAAGGCAAGGCAAAGCAAAAGGGCAAAGCAAGGGGAGGCAAGGCAAAAGAGCAAAGCAAAGGAAGGCAAGGCAAAAGGGAAAAGCAAGGAAAGGCAAGGCAAAAGGGCAAAGCAAGGCATGGCAAAAGGGCAGAGCATGACAAGGCAAGGCAAGGCAAAAGGGCAAAGCATGGCAAGGCAAGGCAAAGCAAAAGGGCAAAGAAAGACAAGGTAAGGCAAGGTAAAATGTCAAAGTAAGGCAATGTAAGGCAAATCAAAAGGGCAAAGCAAGGCATGACAAGGAAAAAGGGCAAAGCAAGGCAAGGCAAAACGGCAAAATAAGGCAAGGCAAGGGAATGCAAAAGGGCAAAGCAAGGCAAGTCAAAACGGAAAAGTAAAACAAGACAAGGGAAGGCAAAAGGGCAAAGCAAAGACATGGAAAGGCAAGGCAAGGCAAAGCAAAAGGGAAAAGCAAGTCAGGCAAGGTGAGGCAAAAGGGCAATGCAAGGAAAGGCAAAATGGCAAAGCAAGGCAAGGCAAAAGGGCAAAGCAAGTCAAGGCAAGGTAAGGCAAAAGAGCAAAACAAGGGAAGGCAAGGCAAAAGAGCAAAGCAAGGGAAGGCAAGGCAAAAGGGAAAAGCAAGGAAAGGAAAGGCAAGGCAAAAGGGCAAAGCAAGGCATGGCAAAAGGGCAAAGCATGTCAAGGAAAGGCAAGGCAAAAGGGCAAAGCATGGCAAGGCAAGGCAAAGCAAAAGGGCAAAGCCAGACAAGGTAAGGCAAGGCAAGGCAAAGCAAAAGGGAAAAGCAAGACAAGGTTAGGCAAGGCAAAATTTCAAAGTAAGGCAAAGTAATGCAAATCAAAAGGGCAAAGCAAGGCATGGCAAGGAAAAAGGTCAAAGCAAGGCATGGAAAGGCAAGGCAAGGCAAGGGAAAAGGGCAAAGCAAGGCAAGGTAAGGCAAAAGGGCAATGCAAGGAAAGGCAAAATGGCAAAGCAAGGCAAGGCAAAAGGGAAAAGCATGGCAAGACAAGGCAAGGAAAAAGGGCAAGGCAAGGCAAGGGAAAACTGCAAAGCAAGGCTAGGCAATGTAAGGCAAAAGGGCAAAGCAAGGCAAAGCAAGACAAAAGGGCAAAGGAAGGCAAGGCAAGGCAAAAGGGGAAAGCAAGGTCAGACAAGGGAAGGCAAAATGGCAAAGAAAGGGAAGGCAAGGCAAAAGAGCAAAGCAAGGGAAGGCAAGGCAAAAGGGAAAATCAAGTCAAGGCAAGGTAAGAGAAAAGTTCAAAGCAAGGGAAGGAAAAAGAGCAAAGCATGTCACGGCAAGGCAAAAGGTCAGAAGAAAGGCAAGGCAAAAGGGGAAAGCAAGGTAAGACAAGGGAAGGCAAAATGGCAAATCAAGGCAAAGCAAGGCAAAAGTACAAAGCAAGGTAAGGCAAGGCAAGACAAAAGGGCAATGCAAGGCAAGGCCGGGAAAAAGGGCAAATCAAGGCAAGGCAAATCAAGGCAAAAGGGCAAACCAAAGCAAGGCCAGACAAGGCAAAAGGGCAAAGCACGGCAAGGCAAGGCAAACGAGAAAAGCAATGCAAGGGAAGGCAAAATGGCAAAGCAAGGCAAGGCAAACCGGCAAAGCATGACAAGGCAAGGCAAGGCAAAAGGGCAAAGCAAGTCAAGGCAAGGTAAGGAAAAAGGGCAATGGAAGAAACGGCAAAATGGCAAAGCAAGGCAAGGTAAAAGGGAAAAGCATAGCAAGGCAAGGCAAAAGGGGAAAGCAAGGTAAGACAAGGGAAGGCAAAATGACAAAGCAAGGGAAGGCAAGGCAAAAGGGAAAAGCAAGGAAAGGAAAGACAAGGCAAAAGGGCAAAGCATGACAAGGCAAGGCAAAGCAAAAGGGCAAAGCATGACAAGGTAAGACAAGACAAAATGTCAAAGTAAGGCAATGCAATGCCAATCAAAAGGGAAAATCAAGGCTTGGAAAGGAAAAAGGGCAAAGCAAGGCATGGAAAGGCAAGGCAAGGCAAGGGAAAAGGGCAAAGCAAGGCAAGGTAAGGCAAAAGGGTAATGCAAGGAAAGGCAAAATGGCAAGGCAAGGCAAAGCAAAAGGGAAAAGCATGGCAAGACAAGGCAAGGAAAAAGGGCAAGGCAAGGCAAGGGAAAACTGCAAAGCAAGGCTAGGCAATGTAAGGCAAAAGGGCAAAGCAAGGCAAAGCAAGACAAATGGGCAAAGGAAGGCAAGGCAAGGCAAAAGGGGAAAGCAAGGTAAGACAAGGGAAGGCAAAATGGCAAAGCAAGGGAAGGCAAGGCAAAAGAGCAAAGCAAGGGAAGGCAAGGCAAAAGGGAAAAGCAAGTCAAGGCAAGGTAAGAGAAAAGGGCAAAGCAAGGGAAGGAAAAAGAGGAAAGCATGTCACGGCAAGGCAAAAGGTCAGAAGAAAGGCAAGGCAAATCAGGGCAAAAGGAGAAAGGAAGGCAAGGCAAGAGAAAGCAAGGAGGCAAAGCAAGGCAAGGCAAGGCAAAAGGGCAAAGCAAGGCAAGGTAAAAGTGCAAAGAAGGGCAAATCAAGGCAAAGCAAGGCAAAAGTACAAAGCAAGGTAAGGCAAGGCAAGACAAAAGGGCAATGCAAGGCAAGGCCGGGAAAAAGGGCAAATCAAGGCAAGGCAAATCAAGGCAAAAGGGCAAACCAAAGCAAGGCCAGACAAGGCAAAAGGGCAAAGCATGGCAAGGCAAGGCAAACGGGAAAAGCAATGCAAGGGAAGGCAAAATGGCAAAGCAAGGCAAGGCAAACCGGCAAAGCATGACAAGGCAAGGCAAGGCAAAAGGGCAAAGCAAGTCAAGGCAAGGTAAGGAAAAAGGGCAATGCAAGAAAAGGCAAAATGGCAAAGCAAGGCAAGGTAAAAGGGAAAAGCATGGCAAGGCAAGGCAAAAGGGGAAAGCAAGGTAAGACAAGGGAATGCAAAATGGAAAAGCAAGGGAAGGCAAGGCAAAAGGGAAAAGCAAGGAAAGGAAAGGCAAGGCAAAAGGGCAAAGCATGACAAGGCAAGGCAAGGCAAAAGGGCAAAGCATGGCAAGGCAAGGCAAAGCAAAAGGGCAAAGCATGACAAGGTAAGACAAGGCAAAATGTCAAAGTAAGGCAATGCAATGCCAATCAAAAGGGAAAAGCAAGGCTTGGCAAGGAAAAAGGGCAAAGCAAGGCATGGAAAGGCAAGGCAAGGCAAGGGAAAAGGGCAAAGCAAGGCAAGGTAAGGCAAAAGGGCAATGCAAGGAAAGGCAAAATGGCAAAGCAAGGCAAGGCAAAAGGGAAAAGCATGGCAAGACAAGGCAAGGAAAAAGGGCAAGGCAAGGCAAGGGAAAACTGCAAAGCAAGGTTAGGCAATGTAAGGCAAAAGGGCAAAGCAAGGCAAAGCAAGACAATAGGGCAAAGGAAGGCAAGGCAAGGCAAAAGGGGAAAGCAAGGTAAGACAAGAGAAGGCAAAATGACAAAGCAAGGGAAGGCAAGGCAAAAGAGCAAAGCAAGGGAAGGCAAGGCAAAAGGGAAAATCAAGTCAAGGCAAGGTAAGAGAAAAGGGCAAAGCAAGGGAAGGAAAAAGAGGAAAGCATGTCACGGCAAGGCAAAAGGTCAGAAGAAAGGCAAGGCAAATCAGGGCAAAAGGAGAAAGGAAGGCAAGGCAAGAGAAAGCAAGGAGGCAAAGCAAGGCAGGGCAAGGCAAAAGGGCAAAGCAAGGCAAGGCCAGACAAGGCAAAAGGGCAAAGCATGGCAAGGCAAGGTAAACGGGAAAAGCAATGCAAGGGAAGGCAAAATGGCAAAGCAAGGCAAGGCAAACCGGCAAAGCAAGTCAAGGCAAGGTAAGGAAAAAGGGCAATTGAAGAAACGGCAACATGGCAAAGCAAGGCAAGGTAAAAGGGAAAAGCATGGCAAGGCAAGGCAAAAGGGGAAAGCAAGGTAAGACAAGGGAAGGCAAAATGGCAAAGCAAGTCAAGGCAAGGTAAGGAAAAAGGGCAATTGAAGAAACGGCAACATGGCAAAGCAAGGCAAGGTAAAAGGGCAAAGCATGACAAGGCAAGGAAAGGCAAAAGGGCAAAGCATGGCAAGTCAAGGCAAAGCAAAAGGGCAAAGCATGACAAGGTAAGACAAGGCAAAATGTCAAAGTAAGGCAATGCAATGCCAATCAAAAGGGAAAAGCAAGGCTTGGCAAGGAAAAAGGGCAAAGCAATCCATGGAAAGGCAAGGCAAGGCAAGGCAAGGGAAAAGGGCTAAGCAAGGCAAGGAAAGGCAAGGCAAAAGGGGAAAGCAAAGCAAGGCAAGGCAAAAGGATAAGCAAGACACGTCAAGGCAAGGCAAAGATGAAAGTAAGGCAATGCAAGGCAAATCAAAACGGCAAAACAAGTCAAGGCAAAAGGGCAAAGCAAGGCAAGGCAAAAGGGCAAAGCATAACAAGGCAAAGCAAGGCAAAAGGGCAAAGCAAGGCAAGTCAAAAGGGCAAAGCATGACAAGGCAAGGCAAGGAAAAAGGGTATAGCAAGTCAAGGCAAGGTAAGGCAAAAGGGCAAAACAAGGGGAGGCAAGGCAAAAGAGCAAAGCAATGGAAGGCAAGGCAAAGGGAAAAGCAAGGAAAGGAAAGGCAAGGCAAAAGGGCAAAGCAAGGCATGGCAAAAGGGCAAAGCATGACAAGGCAAGGCAAGGCAAAAGGGCAAAGCATGGCAAGGCAAGGCAAAGCAAAAGGGCAAAGCAAGACAAGGTAAGGCAAGGTAAAATGTCAAAGTAAGGCAATGTAAGGCAAATCAAAAGGGCAAAGCAAGGCATGGCAAGGAAAAAGGGCAAAGCAAGGCAAGGCAAAACGGCAAAATAAGGCAAGGCAAGGGAATGCAAAAGGGCAAAGCAAGGCAAGTCAAAACGGAAAAGTAAAGCAAGACAAGGGAAGGCAAAAGGGCAGAGCAAAGACATGGAAAGGCAAGGCAAGGCAAAGCAAAAGGGAAAAGCAAGACAAGGTAAGGCAAGGGAAAATGTCAAAGTAAGGCAATGCAATGCAAATCAAAAGGGCAAAGCAAGGCATGGCAAGGATAAAGGGCAAAGCAAGGCATGGAAAGGCAAGGCAAGGCAAGGGAAAAGGGCAAAGCAAGGCAAGGAAAGGCAAGGCAAAAGGGGAAAGCAAAGCAAGGCAAGGCAAAAGGATAAGCAAGACACGTCAAGGCAAGGTAAAGATGAAAGTAAGACAATGCAAGGCAAATCAAAACGGCAAAACAAGGCAAGGCAAGGCAAAAGGGCAAAGCAAGGCAAGGCAAAACGGCAAAGTAAGGCAAGGCAAGAGAAGGCAAAAGAGCAAAGCAAGGCAAGGCAAAAAGGAAAAGTAAAGCAAGGCAAGGGAAGGCAAAAGGGCAAAGCAAGACATGGAAAGGCAAGGCAAGGCAAAGCAAAAGGGAAAAGCAAGGCAAGGCAAGGTGAGGCAAAAGGGCAATGCAAGGAAAGGCAAAATGGCAAAGCAAGGCAAGGCAAAAGGGCAAAGCATGTCAAGGCATGGTAAGGCAAAAGGGCAAAGCCAGACAAGGTAAGGCACGGAAAAATGTTAAAGTAAGGCAAGGCAAGGGAATGCAAAAGGGCAAAGCAAGGCAAGTCAAAACGGAAAAGTAAAGCAAGACAAGGGAAGGCAAAAGGGCAAAGCAAGACATGGAAAGGCAAGGCAAGGCAAAGCAAAAGGGAAAAGCAAGACAAGTCAGGCAAGGCAAAATGTCAAAGTAAGGCAATGCAATGCAAATCAAAAGGGCAAAGCAAGGCATGGCAAGGAAAAAGGGCAAAGCAAGGCAAGGTAAGGCAAAAGGGCAATGCAAGCAAAGGCAAAATGGCAATGCAAGGAAAGGCAAAATGGCAAAGCAAGGCAAGGAAAAAGGGCAAAGCAAGGCAAGGCAAAACGGCAAAGTAAGGCAAGGCAAGGGAATGCAAAAGGGCAAAGCAAGGCAAGTCAAAACGGAAAAGTAAAGCAAGAAAAGGTAAGGCAAGGCAAAATGTGAAAGTAAGGCAATATAGGAGAAAGGAAGGAGAAAGGAGAAAGGAAGGCAAGGCAAGACAAGGCAAAGAGGCAAAGTATGGCAAGGCAAAAGGGCAAAGCAAGGCAAGGTAAGGCAAAGGGGCAAAGCAAGGCATGGAAAGGCAAGGCAAGGGAAGGCAAAAGGGTAAAGCAAGGCAAGAAAAGGCAAGGCAAAAGGGGAAAGCAAAGCAAGGCAAAGCAAAAGGATAAGGAAGACACGTCAAGGCAAGGCAAAGATGAAAGTAAGGCAATGAAGGCAATTCAAAACGGCAAAACAAGGAAAGGCAAGGCAAAAGGGCAAAGCAAAGCAAGTCAAAAGGGCAAAGCATGTCAAGGCAAGGTAAGGCAAAAGGGCAATGCAAGGAAAGGCAAAATGGCAAAGCAAGACAAGGCAAGGAAAAAGGGTATAGCAAGTCAAGGCAAGGTAAGGCAAAAGGGCAATTCAAGGAAAGGCAAAATGGCAAAGCAAGGCAAGGCAAAAGGGCAAAGCAAGGCCAGGCAAAAGGGCAAAGAAAGGCAAGGCAAGGTAAGTCAAAAGGACAAACCATGGCAAGGCCAGGAAAAAGGCCAAAGCAAGGAAAGGCAATTCAAAAGGGCAAAGCATGACAAGGCAAGGCAAGGAAAAAGGGTATAGCAAGTCAAGGCAAGGTAAGGCAAAAGGGCAATTCAAGGAAAGGCAAAATGGCAAAGCAAGGCAAGGCAAAAGGGCAAAGCATGGCAAGGCAAGGCAAACGAGAAAAGCAATGCAAGGGAAGGCAAAATGGCAAAGCAAGGCAAGGCAAACCGGCAAAGCAAGACAAGGCAAGGCAAGGCAAAAGGGCAAAGCAAGTCAGGGCAAGGTAAGGAAAAAGGGCAATGCAAGAAAAGGCAAAATGGCAAAGCAAGGCAAGGTAAAAGGGAAAAGCATGGCAAGGCAAGGCAAAAGGGGAAAGCAAGGTAAGACAAGGGAAGGCAAAATGACAAAGCAAGGGAAGGCAAGGCAAAAGGGAAAAGCAAGAAAAGGACAGGCAAGGCAAAAGGGCAAAGCCAGACAAGGTAAGGCACGGAAAAATGTTAAAGTAAGGCAAGGCAAGGGAATGCAAAAGGGCAAAGCAAGGCAAGTCAAAACGGAAAAGTAAAGCAAGACAAGGGAAGGCAAAAGGGCAAAGCAAGACATGGAAAGGCAAGGCAAGGCAAAGCAAAAGGGAAAAGCAAGACAAGTCAGGCAAGGCAAAATGTCAAAGTAAGGCAATGCAATGCAAATCAAAAGGGCAAAGCAGGGCATGGCAAGGAAAAAGGCCAAAGCAAGGCAGGGTAAGGCAAAAGGGCAATGCAAGCAAAGGCAAAATGGCAACGCAAGGAAAGGCAAAATGGCAAAGCAAGGCAAGGAAAAAGGGCAAAGCAAGGCAAGGCAAAACGGCAAAGCATGACAAGGCAAGGCAAAGCAAAAGGGCAAAGCAAGGGGAGGCAAGGCAAAAGAGCAAAGCAAAGGAAGGCAAGGCAAAAGGGAAAAGCAAGGAAAGGAAAGGCAAGGCAAAAGGGCAAAGCAAGGCATGGCAAAAGGGCAGAGCATGACAAGGCAAGGCAAGGCAAAAGGGCAAAGCATGGCAAGGCAAGGCAAAGCAAAAGGGCAAAGAAAGACAAGGTAAGGCAAGGTAAAATGTCAAAGTAAGGCAATGTAAGGCAAATCAAAAGGGCAAAGCAAGGCATGGCAAGGAAAAAGGGCAAAGCAAGGCAAGGCAAAACGGCAAAGTAAGGCAAGGCAAGGGAATGCAAAAGGGCAAAGCAAGGCAAGTCAAAACGGAAAAGTAAAGCAAGACAAGGGAAGGCAAATGGGCAAAGCATGGCAAGGCAAGGCAAAGCAAAAGGGCAAAGCAAGACAAGGTAAGGCAAGGCAAAATGTGAAAGTAAGGCAATGTAGGAGAAAGGAAGGAGAAAGGAGAAAGGAAGGCAAGGCAAGACAAGGCAAGGAGGCAAAGTATGGCAAGGCAAAAGGGCAAAGCAAGGCAAGGTAAGGCAAAGGGGCAAAGCAAGGCATGGAAAGGCAAGGCAAGGGAAGGCAAAAGGGTAAAGAAAGGCAAGGAAAGGCAAGGCAAAAGGGGAAAGCAAAGCAAGGCAAGGCAAAAGGATAAGGAGGACACGTCAAGGCAAGGCAAAGATGAAAGTAAGGCAATGCAAGGCAATTCAAAACGGCAAAACAAGGAAAGGCAAGGCAAAAGGGCAAAGCAAAGCAAGTAACAAAAGGGCAAAGCATGACAAGGCAAGGCAAGGCAAAAGGGCAAAGCATGTCAAGGCAAGGTAAGGCAAAAGGGCAATGCAAGGAAAGGCAAAATGGCAAAGCAAGACAAGGCAAAGGGGCAAAGCAGAACGAGGCAAAGCAAGTCAAAAGGGCAAAGCATGACAAGGCAAGGCAAGGAAAAAGGGTATAGCAAGTCAAGGCAAGGTAAGGCAAAAGGGCAATTCAAGGAAAGGCAAAATGGCAAAGCAAGGCAAGGCAAAAGGGCAAAGAATGGCAAGGCAAGGAAAAAGGGCAACTCAATGCAAGGCTAGGCAAAAGGGCAAAGAAAGGCAAGGCAAGGTAAGTCAAAACGACAAACCATGGCAAGGCCAGGAAAAAGGCCAAAGCAAGGAAAGGCAAGGCTAAAGGGGAAAG
The DNA here is from genome assembly GCF_036013475.1 of Columba livia. Taxonomy (NCBI): domain Eukaryota; kingdom Metazoa; phylum Chordata; class Aves; order Columbiformes; family Columbidae; genus Columba; species Columba livia. The sequence goes on from NW_027043127.1 coordinate 69,486, forward strand.
CAAGGCAAGGGAAAATGGCAAAGCAAGGCAAGGCAAGGCAAGACAAAAGGGCGAAGTAAGGCAAGGAAAAAGAACAAAGAATGGCAAGGCAAGGCAAAGGTCAAAAGAAAGGCAAGGCAAATCAGGGCAAAAGGAGAAAGGAAGGCAAGGCAAGACAAGGCAAAGAGGCAAAGCAAGGCAAGGTAAAAGGGCAAAGCAAGGCAAGGTAAGGCAAAGGGGCAAAGCAAGGCACGGAAAGGCAAGGCAAGAGAAGGCAAAAGGGTAAAGCAAGGCAAGGGAAGGCAAGTCAAAAGGGCAAAGCATGGCAAGGCAAGGCAAACGGGAAAAGCAATGCAAGGCAAGGCAAACCGGCAAAGCATGACAAGGCAAGGCAAGGCAAAAGGGCAAAGCAAGTCAAGGCAAGGTAACGAAAAAGGGCAATGCAAGAAACGGCAAAATGGCAAAGCAAGGCAAGGTAAAAGGGAAAAGCATGGCAAGGCAAGGCAAAAGGGGAAAGCAAGGTAAGACAAGGGAAGGCAAAATGGCAAAGCAAGGGAAGGCAAGGCAAAAGGGAAAAGCAAGGAAAGGACAGGCAAGGCAAAAGGGCAAAGCATGACAAGGCAAGGCAAGGGAAAATGGCAAAGCATGGCAAGGCAAGGCAAAGCAAAAGGGCAAAGCATGACAAGGTAAGACAAGGCAAAATGTCAAAGTAAGGCAATGCAATGCCAATCAAAAGGGAAAAGCAAGGCTTGGCAAGGAAAAAGCTCAAAGCAATCCATGGAAAGGCAAGGCAAGGGAAAAGGGAAAAGGGCTAAGCAAAGCAAGGAAAGGCAAGGCAAAAGGGGAAAGCAAAGCAAGGCAAGGCAAAAGGATAAGCAAGACACGTCAAGGCAAGGCAAAGATGAAAGTAGGGCAATGCAAGGCAAATCAAAACGGCAAAACAAGTCAAGGCAAAAGGGCAAAGCAAGGCAAGGCAAAACGGCAAAGCATGACAAGGCAAGGCAAAGCAAAAGGGCAAAGCAAGGGGAGGCAAGGCAATAGAGCAAAGCAAAGGAAGGCAAGGCAAAAGGGAAAAGCAAGGAAAGGAAAGGCAAGGCAAAAGGGCAAAGCAAGGCATGGCAAAAGGGCAGAGCATGACAAGGCAAGGCAAGGCAAAAGGGCAAAGCATGGCAAGGCAAGGCAAAGCAAAAGGGCAAAGAAAGACAAGGTAAGGCAAGGTAAAATGTCAAAGTAAGGCAATGTAAGGCAAATCAAAAGGGCAAAGCAAGGCATGGCAAGGAAAAAGGGCAAAGCAAGGCAAGGCAAAACGGCAAAATAAGGCAAGGCAAGGGAATGCAAAAGGGCAAAGCAAGGCAAGTCAAAACGGAAAAGTAAAACAAGACAAGGGAAGGCAAAAGGGCAAAGCAAAGACATGGAAAGGCAAGGCAAGGCAAAGCAAAAGGGAAAAGCAAGTCAGGCAAGGTGAGGCAAAAGGGCAATGCAAGGAAAGGCAAAATGGCAAAGCAAGGCAAGGCAAAAGGGCAAAGCAAGTCAAGGCAAGGTAAGGCAAAAGAGCAAAACAAGGGAAGGCAAGGCAAAAGAGCAAAGCAAGGGAAGGCAAGGCAAAAGGGAAAAGCAAGGAAAGGAAAGGCAAGGCAAAAGGGCAAAGCAAGGCATGGCAAAAGGGCAAAGCATGTCAAGGAAAGGCAAGGCAAAAGGGCAAAGCATGGCAAGGCAAGGCAAAGCAAAAGGGCAAAGCCAGACAAGGTAAGGCAAGGCAAGGCAAAGCAAAAGGGAAAAGCAAGACAAGGTTAGGCAAGGCAAAATTTCAAAGTAAGGCAAAGTAATGCAAATCAAAAGGGCAAAGCAAGGCATGGCAAGGAAAAAGGTCAAAGCAAGGCATGGAAAGGCAAGGCAAGGCAAGGGAAAAGGGCAAAGCAAGGCAAGGTAAGGCAAAAGGGCAATGCAAGGAAAGGCAAAATGGCAAAGCAAGGCAAGGCAAAAGGGAAAAGCATGGCAAGACAAGGCAAGGAAAAAGGGCAAGGCAAGGCAAGGGAAAACTGCAAAGCAAGGCTAGGCAATGTAAGGCAAAAGGGCAAAGCAAGGCAAAGCAAGACAAAAGGGCAAAGGAAGGCAAGGCAAGGCAAAAGGGGAAAGCAAGGTCAGACAAGGGAAGGCAAAATGGCAAAGAAAGGGAAGGCAAGGCAAAAGAGCAAAGCAAGGGAAGGCAAGGCAAAAGGGAAAATCAAGTCAAGGCAAGGTAAGAGAAAAGTTCAAAGCAAGGGAAGGAAAAAGAGCAAAGCATGTCACGGCAAGGCAAAAGGTCAGAAGAAAGGCAAGGCAAAAGGGGAAAGCAAGGTAAGACAAGGGAAGGCAAAATGGCAAATCAAGGCAAAGCAAGGCAAAAGTACAAAGCAAGGTAAGGCAAGGCAAGACAAAAGGGCAATGCAAGGCAAGGCCGGGAAAAAGGGCAAATCAAGGCAAGGCAAATCAAGGCAAAAGGGCAAACCAAAGCAAGGCCAGACAAGGCAAAAGGGCAAAGCACGGCAAGGCAAGGCAAACGAGAAAAGCAATGCAAGGGAAGGCAAAATGGCAAAGCAAGGCAAGGCAAACCGGCAAAGCATGACAAGGCAAGGCAAGGCAAAAGGGCAAAGCAAGTCAAGGCAAGGTAAGGAAAAAGGGCAATGGAAGAAACGGCAAAATGGCAAAGCAAGGCAAGGTAAAAGGGAAAAGCATAGCAAGGCAAGGCAAAAGGGGAAAGCAAGGTAAGACAAGGGAAGGCAAAATGACAAAGCAAGGGAAGGCAAGGCAAAAGGGAAAAGCAAGGAAAGGAAAGACAAGGCAAAAGGGCAAAGCATGACAAGGCAAGGCAAAGCAAAAGGGCAAAGCATGACAAGGTAAGACAAGACAAAATGTCAAAGTAAGGCAATGCAATGCCAATCAAAAGGGAAAATCAAGGCTTGGAAAGGAAAAAGGGCAAAGCAAGGCATGGAAAGGCAAGGCAAGGCAAGGGAAAAGGGCAAAGCAAGGCAAGGTAAGGCAAAAGGGTAATGCAAGGAAAGGCAAAATGGCAAGGCAAGGCAAAGCAAAAGGGAAAAGCATGGCAAGACAAGGCAAGGAAAAAGGGCAAGGCAAGGCAAGGGAAAACTGCAAAGCAAGGCTAGGCAATGTAAGGCAAAAGGGCAAAGCAAGGCAAAGCAAGACAAATGGGCAAAGGAAGGCAAGGCAAGGCAAAAGGGGAAAGCAAGGTAAGACAAGGGAAGGCAAAATGGCAAAGCAAGGGAAGGCAAGGCAAAAGAGCAAAGCAAGGGAAGGCAAGGCAAAAGGGAAAAGCAAGTCAAGGCAAGGTAAGAGAAAAGGGCAAAGCAAGGGAAGGAAAAAGAGGAAAGCATGTCACGGCAAGGCAAAAGGTCAGAAGAAAGGCAAGGCAAATCAGGGCAAAAGGAGAAAGGAAGGCAAGGCAAGAGAAAGCAAGGAGGCAAAGCAAGGCAAGGCAAGGCAAAAGGGCAAAGCAAGGCAAGGTAAAAGTGCAAAGAAGGGCAAATCAAGGCAAAGCAAGGCAAAAGTACAAAGCAAGGTAAGGCAAGGCAAGACAAAAGGGCAATGCAAGGCAAGGCCGGGAAAAAGGGCAAATCAAGGCAAGGCAAATCAAGGCAAAAGGGCAAACCAAAGCAAGGCCAGACAAGGCAAAAGGGCAAAGCATGGCAAGGCAAGGCAAACGGGAAAAGCAATGCAAGGGAAGGCAAAATGGCAAAGCAAGGCAAGGCAAACCGGCAAAGCATGACAAGGCAAGGCAAGGCAAAAGGGCAAAGCAAGTCAAGGCAAGGTAAGGAAAAAGGGCAATGCAAGAAAAGGCAAAATGGCAAAGCAAGGCAAGGTAAAAGGGAAAAGCATGGCAAGGCAAGGCAAAAGGGGAAAGCAAGGTAAGACAAGGGAATGCAAAATGGAAAAGCAAGGGAAGGCAAGGCAAAAGGGAAAAGCAAGGAAAGGAAAGGCAAGGCAAAAGGGCAAAGCATGACAAGGCAAGGCAAGGCAAAAGGGCAAAGCATGGCAAGGCAAGGCAAAGCAAAAGGGCAAAGCATGACAAGGTAAGACAAGGCAAAATGTCAAAGTAAGGCAATGCAATGCCAATCAAAAGGGAAAAGCAAGGCTTGGCAAGGAAAAAGGGCAAAGCAAGGCATGGAAAGGCAAGGCAAGGCAAGGGAAAAGGGCAAAGCAAGGCAAGGTAAGGCAAAAGGGCAATGCAAGGAAAGGCAAAATGGCAAAGCAAGGCAAGGCAAAAGGGAAAAGCATGGCAAGACAAGGCAAGGAAAAAGGGCAAGGCAAGGCAAGGGAAAACTGCAAAGCAAGGTTAGGCAATGTAAGGCAAAAGGGCAAAGCAAGGCAAAGCAAGACAATAGGGCAAAGGAAGGCAAGGCAAGGCAAAAGGGGAAAGCAAGGTAAGACAAGAGAAGGCAAAATGACAAAGCAAGGGAAGGCAAGGCAAAAGAGCAAAGCAAGGGAAGGCAAGGCAAAAGGGAAAATCAAGTCAAGGCAAGGTAAGAGAAAAGGGCAAAGCAAGGGAAGGAAAAAGAGGAAAGCATGTCACGGCAAGGCAAAAGGTCAGAAGAAAGGCAAGGCAAATCAGGGCAAAAGGAGAAAGGAAGGCAAGGCAAGAGAAAGCAAGGAGGCAAAGCAAGGCAGGGCAAGGCAAAAGGGCAAAGCAAGGCAAGGCCAGACAAGGCAAAAGGGCAAAGCATGGCAAGGCAAGGTAAACGGGAAAAGCAATGCAAGGGAAGGCAAAATGGCAAAGCAAGGCAAGGCAAACCGGCAAAGCAAGTCAAGGCAAGGTAAGGAAAAAGGGCAATTGAAGAAACGGCAACATGGCAAAGCAAGGCAAGGTAAAAGGGAAAAGCATGGCAAGGCAAGGCAAAAGGGGAAAGCAAGGTAAGACAAGGGAAGGCAAAATGGCAAAGCAAGTCAAGGCAAGGTAAGGAAAAAGGGCAATTGAAGAAACGGCAACATGGCAAAGCAAGGCAAGGTAAAAGGGCAAAGCATGACAAGGCAAGGAAAGGCAAAAGGGCAAAGCATGGCAAGTCAAGGCAAAGCAAAAGGGCAAAGCATGACAAGGTAAGACAAGGCAAAATGTCAAAGTAAGGCAATGCAATGCCAATCAAAAGGGAAAAGCAAGGCTTGGCAAGGAAAAAGGGCAAAGCAATCCATGGAAAGGCAAGGCAAGGCAAGGCAAGGGAAAAGGGCTAAGCAAGGCAAGGAAAGGCAAGGCAAAAGGGGAAAGCAAAGCAAGGCAAGGCAAAAGGATAAGCAAGACACGTCAAGGCAAGGCAAAGATGAAAGTAAGGCAATGCAAGGCAAATCAAAACGGCAAAACAAGTCAAGGCAAAAGGGCAAAGCAAGGCAAGGCAAAAGGGCAAAGCATAACAAGGCAAAGCAAGGCAAAAGGGCAAAGCAAGGCAAGTCAAAAGGGCAAAGCATGACAAGGCAAGGCAAGGAAAAAGGGTATAGCAAGTCAAGGCAAGGTAAGGCAAAAGGGCAAAACAAGGGGAGGCAAGGCAAAAGAGCAAAGCAATGGAAGGCAAGGCAAAGGGAAAAGCAAGGAAAGGAAAGGCAAGGCAAAAGGGCAAAGCAAGGCATGGCAAAAGGGCAAAGCATGACAAGGCAAGGCAAGGCAAAAGGGCAAAGCATGGCAAGGCAAGGCAAAGCAAAAGGGCAAAGCAAGACAAGGTAAGGCAAGGTAAAATGTCAAAGTAAGGCAATGTAAGGCAAATCAAAAGGGCAAAGCAAGGCATGGCAAGGAAAAAGGGCAAAGCAAGGCAAGGCAAAACGGCAAAATAAGGCAAGGCAAGGGAATGCAAAAGGGCAAAGCAAGGCAAGTCAAAACGGAAAAGTAAAGCAAGACAAGGGAAGGCAAAAGGGCAGAGCAAAGACATGGAAAGGCAAGGCAAGGCAAAGCAAAAGGGAAAAGCAAGACAAGGTAAGGCAAGGGAAAATGTCAAAGTAAGGCAATGCAATGCAAATCAAAAGGGCAAAGCAAGGCATGGCAAGGATAAAGGGCAAAGCAAGGCATGGAAAGGCAAGGCAAGGCAAGGGAAAAGGGCAAAGCAAGGCAAGGAAAGGCAAGGCAAAAGGGGAAAGCAAAGCAAGGCAAGGCAAAAGGATAAGCAAGACACGTCAAGGCAAGGTAAAGATGAAAGTAAGACAATGCAAGGCAAATCAAAACGGCAAAACAAGGCAAGGCAAGGCAAAAGGGCAAAGCAAGGCAAGGCAAAACGGCAAAGTAAGGCAAGGCAAGAGAAGGCAAAAGAGCAAAGCAAGGCAAGGCAAAAAGGAAAAGTAAAGCAAGGCAAGGGAAGGCAAAAGGGCAAAGCAAGACATGGAAAGGCAAGGCAAGGCAAAGCAAAAGGGAAAAGCAAGGCAAGGCAAGGTGAGGCAAAAGGGCAATGCAAGGAAAGGCAAAATGGCAAAGCAAGGCAAGGCAAAAGGGCAAAGCATGTCAAGGCATGGTAAGGCAAAAGGGCAAAGCCAGACAAGGTAAGGCACGGAAAAATGTTAAAGTAAGGCAAGGCAAGGGAATGCAAAAGGGCAAAGCAAGGCAAGTCAAAACGGAAAAGTAAAGCAAGACAAGGGAAGGCAAAAGGGCAAAGCAAGACATGGAAAGGCAAGGCAAGGCAAAGCAAAAGGGAAAAGCAAGACAAGTCAGGCAAGGCAAAATGTCAAAGTAAGGCAATGCAATGCAAATCAAAAGGGCAAAGCAAGGCATGGCAAGGAAAAAGGGCAAAGCAAGGCAAGGTAAGGCAAAAGGGCAATGCAAGCAAAGGCAAAATGGCAATGCAAGGAAAGGCAAAATGGCAAAGCAAGGCAAGGAAAAAGGGCAAAGCAAGGCAAGGCAAAACGGCAAAGTAAGGCAAGGCAAGGGAATGCAAAAGGGCAAAGCAAGGCAAGTCAAAACGGAAAAGTAAAGCAAGAAAAGGTAAGGCAAGGCAAAATGTGAAAGTAAGGCAATATAGGAGAAAGGAAGGAGAAAGGAGAAAGGAAGGCAAGGCAAGACAAGGCAAAGAGGCAAAGTATGGCAAGGCAAAAGGGCAAAGCAAGGCAAGGTAAGGCAAAGGGGCAAAGCAAGGCATGGAAAGGCAAGGCAAGGGAAGGCAAAAGGGTAAAGCAAGGCAAGAAAAGGCAAGGCAAAAGGGGAAAGCAAAGCAAGGCAAAGCAAAAGGATAAGGAAGACACGTCAAGGCAAGGCAAAGATGAAAGTAAGGCAATGAAGGCAATTCAAAACGGCAAAACAAGGAAAGGCAAGGCAAAAGGGCAAAGCAAAGCAAGTCAAAAGGGCAAAGCATGTCAAGGCAAGGTAAGGCAAAAGGGCAATGCAAGGAAAGGCAAAATGGCAAAGCAAGACAAGGCAAGGAAAAAGGGTATAGCAAGTCAAGGCAAGGTAAGGCAAAAGGGCAATTCAAGGAAAGGCAAAATGGCAAAGCAAGGCAAGGCAAAAGGGCAAAGCAAGGCCAGGCAAAAGGGCAAAGAAAGGCAAGGCAAGGTAAGTCAAAAGGACAAACCATGGCAAGGCCAGGAAAAAGGCCAAAGCAAGGAAAGGCAATTCAAAAGGGCAAAGCATGACAAGGCAAGGCAAGGAAAAAGGGTATAGCAAGTCAAGGCAAGGTAAGGCAAAAGGGCAATTCAAGGAAAGGCAAAATGGCAAAGCAAGGCAAGGCAAAAGGGCAAAGCATGGCAAGGCAAGGCAAACGAGAAAAGCAATGCAAGGGAAGGCAAAATGGCAAAGCAAGGCAAGGCAAACCGGCAAAGCAAGACAAGGCAAGGCAAGGCAAAAGGGCAAAGCAAGTCAGGGCAAGGTAAGGAAAAAGGGCAATGCAAGAAAAGGCAAAATGGCAAAGCAAGGCAAGGTAAAAGGGAAAAGCATGGCAAGGCAAGGCAAAAGGGGAAAGCAAGGTAAGACAAGGGAAGGCAAAATGACAAAGCAAGGGAAGGCAAGGCAAAAGGGAAAAGCAAGAAAAGGACAGGCAAGGCAAAAGGGCAAAGCCAGACAAGGTAAGGCACGGAAAAATGTTAAAGTAAGGCAAGGCAAGGGAATGCAAAAGGGCAAAGCAAGGCAAGTCAAAACGGAAAAGTAAAGCAAGACAAGGGAAGGCAAAAGGGCAAAGCAAGACATGGAAAGGCAAGGCAAGGCAAAGCAAAAGGGAAAAGCAAGACAAGTCAGGCAAGGCAAAATGTCAAAGTAAGGCAATGCAATGCAAATCAAAAGGGCAAAGCAGGGCATGGCAAGGAAAAAGGCCAAAGCAAGGCAGGGTAAGGCAAAAGGGCAATGCAAGCAAAGGCAAAATGGCAACGCAAGGAAAGGCAAAATGGCAAAGCAAGGCAAGGAAAAAGGGCAAAGCAAGGCAAGGCAAAACGGCAAAGCATGACAAGGCAAGGCAAAGCAAAAGGGCAAAGCAAGGGGAGGCAAGGCAAAAGAGCAAAGCAAAGGAAGGCAAGGCAAAAGGGAAAAGCAAGGAAAGGAAAGGCAAGGCAAAAGGGCAAAGCAAGGCATGGCAAAAGGGCAGAGCATGACAAGGCAAGGCAAGGCAAAAGGGCAAAGCATGGCAAGGCAAGGCAAAGCAAAAGGGCAAAGAAAGACAAGGTAAGGCAAGGTAAAATGTCAAAGTAAGGCAATGTAAGGCAAATCAAAAGGGCAAAGCAAGGCATGGCAAGGAAAAAGGGCAAAGCAAGGCAAGGCAAAACGGCAAAGTAAGGCAAGGCAAGGGAATGCAAAAGGGCAAAGCAAGGCAAGTCAAAACGGAAAAGTAAAGCAAGACAAGGGAAGGCAAATGGGCAAAGCATGGCAAGGCAAGGCAAAGCAAAAGGGCAAAGCAAGACAAGGTAAGGCAAGGCAAAATGTGAAAGTAAGGCAATGTAGGAGAAAGGAAGGAGAAAGGAGAAAGGAAGGCAAGGCAAGACAAGGCAAGGAGGCAAAGTATGGCAAGGCAAAAGGGCAAAGCAAGGCAAGGTAAGGCAAAGGGGCAAAGCAAGGCATGGAAAGGCAAGGCAAGGGAAGGCAAAAGGGTAAAGAAAGGCAAGGAAAGGCAAGGCAAAAGGGGAAAGCAAAGCAAGGCAAGGCAAAAGGATAAGGAGGACACGTCAAGGCAAGGCAAAGATGAAAGTAAGGCAATGCAAGGCAATTCAAAACGGCAAAACAAGGAAAGGCAAGGCAAAAGGGCAAAGCAAAGCAAGTAACAAAAGGGCAAAGCATGACAAGGCAAGGCAAGGCAAAAGGGCAAAGCATGTCAAGGCAAGGTAAGGCAAAAGGGCAATGCAAGGAAAGGCAAAATGGCAAAGCAAGACAAGGCAAAGGGGCAAAGCAGAACGAGGCAAAGCAAGTCAAAAGGGCAAAGCATGACAAGGCAAGGCAAGGAAAAAGGGTATAGCAAGTCAAGGCAAGGTAAGGCAAAAGGGCAATTCAAGGAAAGGCAAAATGGCAAAGCAAGGCAAGGCAAAAGGGCAAAGAATGGCAAGGCAAGGCAAGGAAAAAGGGCAACTCAATGCAAGGCCAGGAAAACTGCAAAGAAAGGCAAGGCATGGTAAGTCAAAATGACAAACCATGGCAAGGCCAGGAAAAAGGCCAAAGCAAGAAAAGGCAAGGCAAAAGGGGAAAGCAAGGCAAGGGAAAATGGCAAAGCAAGGCAAGGCAAGGCAAGACAAAAGGGCAAAGCAAGCAAGGAAAAAGAGCAAAGCATGGCAATGCAAGGCAAGGCAAAAGGTCAAAAGAAAGGCAAGGCAAATCAGGGCAAAAGGAGAAAGGAAGGCAAGGCAAGACAAGGCAAAGAGGCAAAGCAAGGCAAGGCAAAAGGGCAAAGCAAGGCAAGGTAAGGCAAAGGGGCAAAGCAAGGCAAGGAAAGGCAAGGCAAAAGGGGTAAGCAAAGCAAGGCAAGGCAAAAGGATAAGGAAGACACGTCAAGGCAATGCAAAGATGAAAGTAAGGCAATGCAAGGCAATTCAAGACGGCAAAAAAAGGAAAGGCAAGGCAAAAGGGCAAAGCAAAGCAAGTCAAAAAGGCAAAGAATGACAAGGCAAGGCAAGGCAAAAGGCTAAAGCATGTCAAGGCAAGGTAAGGCAAAAGGGCAATGCAAGGAAACGCAAAATGGCAAAGCAGACAAGGCAAAAGGGCAAAGTATAACAAGGCAAAGCAAGGCAAAAGGGCAAAGCAAGGCAAGTCAAAAGGGCAAAGCATGACAAGGCAAGGCTAGGAAAAAGGGTATAGCAAGTCAAGGCAAGGTAAGGCAAAAGGGCAATTCAAGGAAAGGCAAAATGGCAAAGCAAGGCAAGGCAAAAGGGCAAAGCAAGTCAAAATGGCAAAGTATGACAAGGCAAGGCAAGGAAAAAGGCTATAGCAAGTCAAGGCAAGGTAAGGCAAAAGGGCAATTCAAGGAAAGGCAAAATGGCAAAGCAAGGCAAGGCAAAAGGGCAAAGCATAACAAGGCAAAGCAAGGCAAAAGGGCAAAGCAAGGCAAGTCAAAAGGGCAAAGCATGGCAAGGCAAGGAAAAAGGGCAACTCAATGCAAGGCCGGGCAAAAGTGCAAAGAAAGGCAAGGCAAGGTAAGTCAAAAGGACAAAAGCATGGCAAGGCCAGGAAAAAGGCCAAAGCTAGGAAAGGCAAGGCAAAAGGGGAAAGCAAGGCAAGGGAAAATGGCAAAGCAAGGCAAGGCAAGGAAAGACAAAAGGGCAAAGCAAGGCAAGGAAAAAGAGCAAAGCATGGCAAGGCAAGGCAAGGCAAAAGGTCAAAAGAAAGGCAAGGCAAATCAGGGCAAAAGGAGAAAGGAAGGCAAGGCAAGACAAGGCAGAGAGTCAAAGCAAGGCAAGGCAAAAGGGTAAAGCAAGGCAAGGAAAGGCAAGTCAAAAGGGGAAAGCAAAGCAAGGCAAGGCAAAAGGATAAGGAAGACACGTCAAGGCAAGGCAAAGATGAAAGTAAGGCAATGCAAGGCAATTCAAAACGGCAAAACAAGGAAAGGCAAGGCAAAAGGGCAAAGCAAAGCAAGGCAAAAGGGCAAAGTATGTCAAGGCAAGGTAAGGCAAAAGGGCAATGCAAGGAAAGGCAAAATGGCAAACCAAGACAAGGCAAAAGGGCAAAGCATAACAAGGCAAAGCAAGGCAAAAGGGCAAAGCAAGGCAAGTCAAAAGGGGAAAGCATGAAAAGGCAAGGCAAGGAAAAAGGGTATAGCAAGTCAAGGCAAGGTAAGGCAAAAGGGCAATTCAAGGAAAGACAAAATGGCAAAGCAAGGCAAGGCAAAAGGGCAAAGCATGGCAAGGGAAGGAAAAAGGGCAACTCAATGCAAGGCCAGGCAAAAGGGCAAAGAAAGGCAAGGCAAGGTAAGTCAAAAGGACAAACCATGGCAAGGCCAGGAAAAAGGCCAAAGCAAGGAAAGGCAAGGCAAAAGGGGAAAGCAAGGCAAGGGAAAATGGCAAAGCAAGGCAAGGCAAGGCAATACAAAAGGGCAAAGCAAGGCAAGGAAAAAGAGCAAAGCATGGCAAGGCAAGGCAAGGCAAAAGGTCAAAAGAAAGGCAAGGCAAATCAGGGCAAAAGGAGAAAGGAAGGCAAGGCAAGACAAGGCAAAGAGACAAAGCAAGGCAAGGCAAAAGGGCATAGCAAGGCAAGGTAAGGCAAAGGGGCAAAGCAAGGCATGGAAAGGCAAAGGCAAGGGAAGGCAAATGGGCAAAGCCTGGCAAGCCAAGGCAAAGCAAAAGGGCAAAGCAAGACAAGGTAAGGCAAGGCAAAATGTGAAAGTAAGGCAATGTTGAGAAAGGAAGGAGAAAGGAGAAAGGAAGGCAAGGCAAGGCAAGGCAAAGAGGCAAAGTATGGCAAGGCAAAAGGGCAAAGCAAGGCAAGGTAAGGCAAAGGGGCAAAGCAAGGCATGGAAAGGCAAGGCAAGGGAAGGCAAAAGGGCAAAGCATGTCAAGGCAAGGTAAGGCAAAAGGGCAATGCAAGGAAAGGCAAAATGGCAAAGCAAGCCAAGGCAAGGAAAAAGGGTATAGCAAGTCAAGGCAAGGTAAGGCAAAAGGGCAATTCAAGGAAAGGCAAAATGTCAAAGCAAGGCAAGGCAAAAGGGCAAAGCATGGCAAGGCAAGGCAATGAAAAAGGGCAACTCAATGCAAGGCCAGGCAAAAGGGCAAAGAAAGGCAAGGCAAGGTAAGTCAAAAGGACAAACCACGGCAAGGCCAGGAAAAAGGCCAAAGCAAGGAAAGGCAAGGCAAAAGGGGAAAGCAAGGCAAGGGAAAATGGCAAAGCAAGGCAAGGCAAGACAAAAGGGCAAAGCAAGGCAAGGAAAAAGAGCAAAGCATGGCAAGGCAAGGAAAAGCAAAAGGGCAAAGAAAGACAAGGTAAGGCAAGGTAAAATGTCAAAGTAAGGCAATGTAAGGCAAATCAAAAGGGCAAAGCAAGGCATGACAAGGAAAAAGGGCAAAGCAAGGCAAGGCAAAAAGGAAAAGTAAAGCAAGGCAAGGGAAGGCAAAAGGGCAAAGCAAGACATGGAAAGGCAAGGCAAGGCAAAGCAAAAGGGAAAAGCAAGGCAAGGCAAGGTGAGGCAAAAGGGCAATGCAAGGAAAGGCAAAATGGCAAAGCAAGGCAAGGCAAAAGGGCAAAGCATGTCAAGGCATGGTAAGGCAAAAGGGCAAAGTCAGACAAGGTAAGGCACGGAAAAATGTTAAAGTAAGGCAAGGCAAGGGAATGCAAAAGGGCAAAGCAAGGCAAGTCAAAACGGAAAAGTAAAGCAAGACAAGGGAAGGCAAAAGGGCAAAGCAAGACATGGAAAGGCAAGGCAAGGCAAAGCAAAAGGGAAAAGCAAGACAAGTCAGGCAAGGCAAAATGTCAAAGTAAGGCAATGCAATGCAAATCAAAAGGGCAAAGCAAGGCATGGCAAGGAAAAAGGGCAAAGCAAGGCAAGGTAAGGAAAAAGGGCAATGCAAGCAAAGGCAAAATGGCAATGCAAGGAAAGGCAAAATGGCAAAGCAAGGCAAGGAAAAAGGGCAAAGCAAGGCAAGGCAAAACGGCAAAGTAAGGCAAGGCAAGGGAATGCAAAAGGGCAAAGCAAGGCAAGTCAAAACGGAAAAGTAAAGCAAGAAAAGGTAAGGCAAGGCAAAATGTGAAAGTAAGGCAATATAGGAGAAAGGAAGGAGAAAGGAGAAAGGAAGGCAAGGCAAGACAAGGCAAAGAGGCAAAGTATGGCAAGGCAAAAGGGCAAAGCAAGGCAAGGTAAGGCAAAGGGGCAAAGCAAGGCATGGAAAGGCAAGGCAAGGGAAGGCAAAAGGGTAAAGCAAGGCAAGAAAAGGCAAGGCAAAAGGGGAAAGCAAAGCAAGGCAAAGCAAAAGGATAAGGAAGACACGTCAAGGCAAGGCAAAGATGAAAGTAAGGCAATGAAGGCAATTCAAAACGGCAAAACAAGGAAAGGCAAGGCAAAAGGGCAAAGCAAAGCAAGTCAAAAGGGCAAAGCATGTCAAGGCAAGGTAAGGCAAAAGGGCAATGCAAGGAAAGGCAAAATGGCAAAGCAAGACAAGGCAAGGAAAAAGGGTATAGCAAGTCAAGGCAAGGTAAGGCAAAAGGGCAATTCAAGGAAAGGCAAAATGGCAAAGCAAGGCAAGGCAAAAGGGCAAAGCAAGGCCAGGCAAAAGGGCAAAGAAAGGCAAGGCAAGGTAAGTCAAAAGGACAAACCATGGCAAGGCCAGGAAAAAGGCCAAAGCAAGGAAAGGCAATTCAAAAGGGCAAAGCATGACAAGGCAAGGCAAGGAAAAAGGGTATAGCAAGTCAAGGCAAGGTAAGGCAAAAGGGCAATTCAAGGAAAGGCAAAATGGCAAAGCAAGGCAAGGCAAAAGGGCAAAGCATGGCAAGGCAAGGCAAACGAGAAAAGCAATGCAAGGGAAGGCAAAATGGCAAAGCAAGGCAAGGCAAACCGGCAAAGCAAGACAAGGCAAGGCAAGGCAAAAGGGCAAAGCAAGTCAGGGCAAGGTAAGGAAAAAGGGCAATGCAAGAAAAGGCAAAATGGCAAAGCAAGGCAAGGTAAAAGGGAAAAGCATGGCAAGGCAAGGCAAAAGGGGAAAGCAAGGTAAGACAAGGGAAGGCAAAATGACAAAGCAAGGGAAGGCAAGGCAAAAGGGAAAAGCAAGAAAAGGACAGGCAAGGCAAAAGGGCAAAGCCAGACAAGGTAAGGCACGGAAAAATGTTAAAGTAAGGCAAGGCAAGGGAATGCAAAAGGGCAAAGCAAGGCAAGTCAAAACGGAAAAGTAAAGCAAGACAAGGGAAGGCAAAAGGGCAAAGCAAGACATGGAAAGGCAAGGCAAGGCAAAGCAAAAGGGAAAAGCAAGACAAGTCAGGCAAGGCAAAATGTCAAAGTAAGGCAATGCAATGCAAATCAAAAGGGCAAAGCAGGGCATGGCAAGGAAAAAGGCCAAAGCAAGGCAGGGTAAGGCAAAAGGGCAATGCAAGCAAAGGCAAAATGGCAACGCAAGGAAAGGCAAAATGGCAAAGCAAGGCAAGGAAAAAGGGCAAAGCAAGGCAAGGCAAAACGGCAAAGTAAGGCAAGGCAAGGGAATGCAAAAGGGCAACGCAAGGCAAGTCAAAACGGAAAAGTAAAGCAAGATAAGGGAAGGAAAATTGGGCAAAGCATGGCAAGGCAAGGCAAAGCAAAAGGGCAAAGCAAGACAAGGTAAGGCAAGGCAAAATGTGAAAGTAAGGCAATGTAGGAGAAAGGAAGGAGAAAGGAAAAAGGAAGGCAAGGGAAGACAAGGCAAAGAGGCAAAGTATGGCAAGGCAAAAGGGCAAAGCAAGGCAAGGTAAGGCAAAGGGGCAAAGCAAGGCATGGAAAGGCAAGGCAAGGGAAGGCAAAAGGGTAAAGAAAGGCAAGGAAAGGCAAGGCAAAAGGGCAAAGCAAAGCAAGTCAAAAGGGCAAAGCATGAAAAGGCAAGGCAAGGAAAAAGGGTATAGCAAGTCAAGGCAAGGTAAGGCAAAAGGGCAATTGAAGGAAAGACAAAATGGCAAAGCAAGGCAAGGCAAAAGGGCAAAGCATGGCAAGGCAAGGAAAAAGGGCAACTCAATGCAAGGCTAGGCAAAAGGGCAAAGAAAGGCAAGGCAAGGTAAGTCAAAACGACAAACCATGGCAAGGCCAGGAAAAAGGCCAAAGCAAGGAAAGGCAAGGCTAAAGGGGAAAGCAAGGCAAGGGAAAATGGCAAAGCAAGGCAAGGCAAGGCAAGACAAAAGGGCGAAGTAAGGCAAGGAAAAAGAACAAAGAATGGCAAGGCAAGGCAAAGGTCAAAAGAAAGGCAAGGCAAATCAGGGCAAAAGGAGAAAGGAAGGCAAGGCAAGACAAGGCAAAGAGGCAAAGCAAGGCAAGGTAAAAGGGCAAAGCAAGGCAAGGTAAGGCAAAGGGGCAAAGCAAGGCACGGAAAGGCAAGGCAAGAGAAGGCAAAAGGGTAAAGCAAGGCAAGGGAAGGCAAGGCAAAAGGGCAAAGCAAAGCAAGTCAAAAGGGCAAAGCATGACAAGGCAAGGCAAGGCAAAAGGCTAAAGCATGTCAAGGCAAGGTAAGGCAAAAGGGCAATGCAAGGAAACGCAAAATGGCAAAGCAGACAAGGCAAAAGGGCAAAGCATAACAAGGCAAAGCAAGGCAAGTCAAAAGGGCAAAGCATGGCAAGGCAAGGCAAACGGGAAAAGCAATGCAAGGCAAGGCAAACCGGCAAAGCATGACAAGGCAAGGCAAGGCAAAAGGGCAAAGCAAGTCAAGGCAAGGTAACGAAAAAGGGCAATGCAAGAAACGGCAAAATGGCAAAGCAAGGCAAGGTAAAAGGGAAAAGCATGGCAAGGCAAGGCAAAAGGGGAAAGCAAGGTAAGACAAGGGAAGGCAAAATGGCAAAGCAAGGGAAGGCAAGGCAAAAGGGAAAAGCAAGGAAAGGACAGGCAAGGCAAAAGGGCAAAGCATGACAAGGCAAGGCAAGGGAAAATGGCAAAGCATGGCAAGGCAAGGCAAAGCAAAAGGGCAAAGCATGACAAGGTAAGACAAGGCAAAATGTCAAAGTAAGGCAATGCAATGCCAATCAAAAGGGAAAAGCAAGGCTTGGCAAGGAAAAAGCTCAAAGCAATCCATGGAAAGGCAAGGCAAGGGAAAAGGGAAAAGGGCTAAGCAAAGCAAGGAAAGGCAAGGCAAAAGGGGAAAGCAAAGCAAGGCAAGGCAAAAGGATAAGCAAGACACGTCAAGGCAAGGCAAAGATGAAAGTAGGGCAATGCAAGGCAAATCAAAACGGCAAAACAAGTCAAGGCAAAAGGGCAAAGCAAGGCAAGGCAAAACGGCAAAGCATGACAAGGCAAGGCAAAGCAAAAGGGCAAAGCAAGGGGAGGCAAGGCAAAAGAGCAAAGCAAAGGAAGGCAAGGCAAAAGGGAAAAGCAAGGAAAGGAAAGGCAAGGCAAAAGGGCAAAGCAAGGCATGGCAAAAGGGCAGAGCATGACAAGGCAAGGCAAGGCAAAAGGGCAAAGCATGGCAAGGCAAGGCAAAGCAAAAGGGCAAAGAAAGACAAGGTAAGGCAAGGTAAAATGTCAAAGTAAGGCAATGTAAGGCAAATCAAAAGGGCAAAGCAAGGCATGGCAAGGAAAAAGGGCAAAGCAAGGCAAGGCAAAACGGCAAAATAAGGCAAGGCAAGGGAATGCAAAAGGGCAAAGCAAGGCAAGTCAAAACGGAAAAGTAAAACAAGACAAGGGAAGGCAAAAGGGCAAAGCAAAGACATGGAAAGGCAAGGCAAGGCAAAGCAAAAGGGAAAAGCAAGTCAGGCAAGGTGAGGCAAAAGGGCAATGCAAGGAAAGGCAAAATGGCAAAGCAAGGCAAGGCAAAAGGGCAAAGCAAGTCAAGGCAAGGTAAGGCAAAAGAGCAAAACAAGGGAAGGCAAGGCAAAAGAGCAAAGCAAGGGAAGGCAAGGCAAAAGGGAAAAGCAAGGAAAGGAAAGGCAAGGCAAAAGGGCAAAGCAAGGCATGGCAAAAGGGCAAAGCATGTCAAGGAAAGGCAAGGCAAAAGGGCAAAGCATGGCAAGGCAAGGCAAAGCAAAAGGGCAAAGCCAGACAAGGTAAGGCAAGGCAAGGCAAAGCAAAAGGGAAAAGCAAGACAAGGTTAGGCAAGGCAAAATTTCAAAGTAAGGCAAAGTAATGCAAATCAAAAGGGCAAAGCAAGGCATGGCAAGGAAAAAGGTCAAAGCAAGGCATGGAAAGGCAAGGCAAGGCAAGGGAAAAGGGCAAAGCAAGGCAAGGTAAGGCAAAAGGGCAATGCAAGGAAAGGCAAAATGGCAAAGCAAGGCAAGGCAAAAGGGAAAAGCATGGCAAGACAAGGCAAGGAAAAAGGGCAAGGCAAGGCAAGGGAAAACTGCAAAGCAAGGCTAGGCAATGTAAGGCAAAAGGGCAAAGCAAGGCAAAGCAAGACAAAAGGGCAAAGGAAGGCAAGGCAAGGCAAAAGGGGAAAGCAAGGTCAGACAAGGGAAGGCAAAATGGCAAAGAAAGGGAAGGCAAGGCAAAAGAGCAAAGCAAGGGAAGGCAAGGCAAAAGGGAAAATCAAGTCAAGGCAAGGTAAGAGAAAAGTTCAAAGCAAGGGAAGGAAAAAGAGCAAAGCATGTCACGGCAAGGCAAAAGGTCAGAAGAAAGGCAAGGCAAAAGGGGAAAGCAAGGTAAGACAAGGGAAGGCAAAATGGCAAATCAAGGCAAAGCAAGGCAAAAGTACAAAGCAAGGTAAGGCAAGGCAAGACAAAAGGGCAATGCAAGGCAAGGCCGGGAAAAAGGGCAAATCAAGGCAAGGCAAATCAAGGCAAAAGGGCAAACCAAAGCAAGGCCAGACAAGGCAAAAGGGCAAAGCACGGCAAGGCAAGGCAAACGAGAAAAGCAATGCAAGGGAAGGCAAAATGGCAAAGCAAGGCAAGGCAAACCGGCAAAGCATGACAAGGCAAGGCAAGGCAAAAGGGCAAAGCAAGTCAAGGCAAGGTAAGGAAAAAGGGCAATGGAAGAAACGGCAAAATGGCAAAGCAAGGCAAGGTAAAAGGGAAAAGCATAGCAAGGCAAGGCAAAAGGGGAAAGCAAGGTAAGACAAGGGAAGGCAAAATGACAAAGCAAGGGAAGGCAAGGCAAAAGGGAAAAACAAGGAAAGGACAGGCAAGGCAAAAGGGCAAAGCCAGACAAGGTAAGGCACGGAAAAATGTTAAAGTAAGGCAAGGCAAGGGAATGCAAAAGGGCAAAGCAGGGCAAGTCAAAACGGAAAAGTAAAGCAAGACAAGGGAAGGCAAAAGGGCAAAGCGAGACATGGAAAGGCAAGGCAAGGCAAAGCAAAAGGGAAAAGCAAGACAAGTCAGGCAAGGCAAAATGTCAAAGTAAGGCAATGCAATGCAAATCAAAAGGGCAAAGCAAGGCATGGCAAGGAAAAAGGGCAAAGCAAGGCAAGGTAAGGCAAAAGGGCAATGCAAGCAAAGGCAAAATGGCAATGCAAGGAAAGGCAAAATGGCAAAGCAAGGCAAGGAAAAAGGGCAAAGCAAGGCAAGGCAAAACGGCAAAGTAAGGCAAGGCAAGGGAATGCAAAAGGGCAAAGCAAGGCAAGTCAAAACGGAAAAGTAAAGCAAGACAAGGGAAGGCAAATGGGCAAAGCATGGCAAGGCAAGGCAAAGCAAAAGGGCAAAGCAAGACAAGGTAAGGCAAGGCAAAATGTGAAAGTAAGGCAATGTAGGAGAAAGGAAGGAGAAAGGAGAAAGGAAGGCAAGGCAAGACAAGGCAAGGAGGCAAAGTATGGCAAGGCAAAAGGGCAAAGCAAGGCAAGGTAAGGCAAAGGGGCAAAGCAAGGCATGGAAAGGCAAGGCAAGGGAAGGCAAAAGGGTAAAGAAAGGCAAGGAAAGGCAAGGCAAAAGGGGAAAGCAAAGCAAGGCAAGGCAAAAGGATAAGGAGGACACGTCAAGGCAAGGCAAAGATGAAAGTAAGGCAATGCAAGGCAATTCAAAACGGCAAAACAAGGAAAGGCAAGGCAAAAGGGCAAAGCAAAGCAAGTAACAAAAGGGCAAAGCATGACAAGGCAAGGCAAGGCAAAAGGGCAAAGCATGTCAAGGCAAGGTAAGGCAAAAGGGCAATGCAAGGAAAGGCAAAATGGCAAAGCAAGACAAGGCAAAGGGGCAAAGCAGAACGAGGCAAAGCAAGTCAAAAGGGCAAAGCATGACAAGGCAAGGCAAGGAAAAAGGGTATAGCAAGTCAAGGCAAGGTAAGGCAAAAGGGCAATTCAAGGAAAGGCAAAATGGCAAAGCAAGGCAAGGCAAAAGGGCAAAGAATGGCAAGGCAAGGCAAGGAAAAAGGGCAACTCAATGCAAGGCCAGGAAAACTGCAAAGAAAGGCAAGGCATGGTAAGTCAAAATGACAAACCATGGCAAGGCCAGGAAAAAGGCCAAAGCAAGAAAAGGCAAGGCAAAAGGGGAAAGCAAGGCAAGGGAAAATGGCAAAGCAAGGCAAGGCAAGGCAAGACAAAAGGGCAAAGCAAGCAAGGAAAAAGAGCAAAGCATGGCAATGCAAGGCAAGGCAAAAGGTCAAAAGAAAGGCAAGGCAAATCAGGGCAAAAGGAGAAAGGAAGGCAAGGCAAGACAAGGCAAAGAGGCAAAGCAAGGCAAGGCAAAAGGGCAAAGCAAGGCAAGGTAAGGCAAAGGGGCAAAGCAAGGCAAGGAAAGGCAAGGCAAAAGGGGTAAGCAAAGCAAGGCAAGGCAAAAGGATAAGGAAGACACGTCAAGGCAATGCAAAGATGAAAGTAAGGCAATGCAAGGCAATTCAAGACGGCAAAAAAAGGAAAGGCAAGGCAAAAGGGCAAAGCAAAGCAAGTCAAAAAGGCAAAGAATGACAAGGCAAGGCAAGGCAAAAGGCTAAAGCATGTCAAGGCAAGGTAAGGCAAAAGGGCAATGCAAGGAAACGCAAAATGGCAAAGCAGACAAGGCAAAAGGGCAAAGTATAACAAGGCAAAGCAAGGCAAAAGGGCAAAGCAAGGCAAGTCAAAAGGGCAAAGCATGACAAGGCAAGGCTAGGAAAAAGGGTATAGCAAGTCAAGGCAAGGTAAGGCAAAAGGGCAATTCAAGGAAAGGCAAAATGGCAAAGCAAGGCAAGGCAAAAGGGCAAAGCAAGTCAAAATGGCAAAGTATGACAAGGCAAGGCAAGGAAAAAGGCTATAGCAAGTCAAGGCAAGGTAAGGCAAAAGGGCAATTCAAGGAAAGGCAAAATGGCAAAGCAAGGCAAGGCAAAAGGGCAAAGCATAACAAGGCAAAGCAAGGCAAAAGGGCAAAGCAAGGCAAGTCAAAAGGGCAAAGCATGGCAAGGCAAGGAAAAAGGGCAACTCAATGCAAGGCCGGGCAAAAGTGCAAAGAAAGGCAAGGCAAGGTAAGTCAAAAGGACAAAAGCATGGCAAGGCCAGGAAAAAGGCCAAAGCTAGGAAAGGCAAGGCAAAAGGGGAAAGCAAGGCAAGGGAAAATGGCAAAGCAAGGCAAGGCAAGGAAAGACAAAAGGGCAAAGCAAGGCAAGGAAAAAGAGCAAAGCATGGCAAGGCAAGGCAAGGCAAAAGGTCAAAAGAAAGGCAAGGCAAATCAGGGCAAAAGGAGAAAGGAAGGCAAGGCAAGACAAGGCAGAGAGTCAAAGCAAGGCAAGGCAAAAGGGTAAAGCAAGGCAAGGAAAGGCAAGTCAAAAGGGGAAAGCAAAGCAAGGCAAGGCAAAAGGATAAGGAAGACACGTCAAGGCAAGGCAAAGATGAAAGTAAGGCAATGCAAGGCAATTCAAAACGGCAAAACAAGGAAAGGCAAGGCAAAAGGGCAAAGCAAAGCAAGGCAAAAGGGCAAAGTATGTCAAGGCAAGGTAAGGCAAAAGGGCAATGCAAGGAAAGGCAAAATGGCAAACCAAGACAAGGCAAAAGGGCAAAGCATAACAAGGCAAAGCAAGGCAAAAGGGCAAAGCAAGGCAAGTCAAAAGGGGAAAGCATGAAAAGGCAAGGCAAGGAAAAAGGGTATAGCAAGTCAAGGCAAGGTAAGGCAAAAGGGCAATTCAAGGAAAGACAAAATGGCAAAGCAAGGCAAGGCAAAAGGGCAAAGCATGGCAAGGGAAGGAAAAAGGGCAACTCAATGCAAGGCCAGGCAAAAGGGCAAAGAAAGGCAAGGCAAGGTAAGTCAAAAGGACAAACCATGGCAAGGCCAGGAAAAAGGCCAAAGCAAGGAAAGGCAAGGCAAAAGGGGAAAGCAAGGCAAGGGAAAATGGCAAAGCAAGGCAAGGCAAGGCAATACAAAAGGGCAAAGCAAGGCAAGGAAAAAGAGCAAAGCATGGCAAGGCAAGGCAAGGCAAAAGGTCAAAAGAAAGGCAAGGCAAATCAGGGCAAAAGGAGAAAGGAAGGCAAGGCAAGACAAGGCAAAGAGACAAAGCAAGGCAAGGCAAAAGGGCATAGCAAGGCAAGGTAAGGCAAAGGGGCAAAGCAAGGCATGGAAAGGCAAAGGCAAGGGAAGGCAAATGGGCAAAGCCTGGCAAGCCAAGGCAAAGCAAAAGGGCAAAGCAAGACAAGGTAAGGCAAGGCAAAATGTGAAAGTAAGGCAATGTAGGAGAAAGGAAGGAGAAAGGAGAAAGGAAGGCAAGGCAAGGCAAGGCAAAGAGGCAAAGTATGGCAAGGCAAAAGGGCAAAGCAAGGCAAGGTAAGGCAAAGGGGCAAAGCAAGGCATGGAAAGGCAAGGCAAGGGAAGGCAAAAGGGCAAAGCATGTCAAGGCAAGGTAAGGCAAAAGGGCAATGCAAGGAAAGGCAAAATGGCAAAGCAAGCCAAGGCAAGGAAAAAGGGTATAGCAAGTCAAGGCAAGGTAAGGCAAAAGGGCAATTCAAGGAAAGGCAAAATGTCAAAGCAAGGCAAGGCAAAAGGGCAAAGCATGGCAAGGCAAGGCAATGAAAAAGGGCAACTCAATGCAAGGCCAGGCAAAAGGGCAAAGAAAGGCAAGGCAAGGTAAGTCAAAAGGACAAACCACGGCAAGGCCAGGAAAAAGGCCAAAGCAAGGAAAGGCAAGGCAAAAGGGGAAAGCAAGGCAAGGGAAAATGGCAAAGCAAGGCAAGGCAAGACAAAAGGGCAAAGCAAGGCAAGGAAAAAGAGCAAAGCATGGCAAGGCAAGGAAAAGCAAAAGGGCAAAGAAAGACAAGGTAAGGCAAGGTAAAATGTCAAAGTAAGGCAATGTAAGGCAAATCAAAAGGGCAAAGCAAGGCATGACAAGGAAAAAGGGCAAAGCAAGGCAAGGCAAAACGGCAAAATAAGGCAAGGCAAGGGAATGCAAAAGGGCAAAGCAAGGCAAGTCAAAACGGAAAAGTAAAGCAAGACAAGGGAAGGCAAAAGGGCAAAGCAAAGACATGGAAAGGCAAGGCAAGGCAAAGCAAAAGGGCAAAGCAAGGCAAGGAAAGGCAAGGCAAAAGGGGAAAGCAAAGCAAGGCAAGGCAAAAGGATAAGCAAGACACGTCAAGGCAAGGTAAAGATGAAAGTAAGGCAATGCAAGGCAAATCAAAACGGCAAAACAAGGCAAGGCAAGGCAAAAGGGCAAAGCAAGGCAAGGCAAGAGAAGGCAAAAGAGCAAAGCAAGGCAAGGCAAAAAGGAAAAGTAAAGCAAGGCAAGGGAAGGCAAAAGGGAAAAGCAAGACATGGAAAGGCAAGGCAAGGCAAAGCAAAAGGGAAAAGCAAGGCAAGGAAAGGTGAGGCAAAAGGGCAATGCAAGGAAAGGCAAAATGGCAAAGCAAGGCAAGGCAAAAGGGCAAAGCAAGTCAAGGCAAGGTAAGGCAAAAGAGCAAAGCAAGGGAAGGCAAGGCAAAAGGGAAAAGCAAGGAAAGGAAAGGCAAGGCAAAAGGGCAAAGCAAGGCATGGCAAAAGGGCAAAGCATGGCAAGGAAAGGCAAGGCAAAAGGGCAAAGCATGGCAAGGCAAGGCAAAGCAAAAGGGCAAAGCCAGACAAGGTAAGGCAAGGCAAGGCAAAGCAAAAGGGAAAAGCAAGACAAGGTTAGGCAAGGCAAAATTTCAAAGTAAGGCAATGTAATGCAAATCAAATGGGCAAAGCAAGGCATGGCAAGGAAAAAGGGCAAAGCAAGGCATGAAAGGCAAGGCAAGGCAAGGGAAAAGGGCTAAGCAAGGCAAGGTAAGGCAAAAGGGCAATGCAAGGAAAGGCAAAATGGCAAAGCAAGGCAAGGCAAAAGGGAAAAGCATGGCAAGACAAGGCAAGGAAAAAGGGCAAGGCAAGGCAAGGGAAAACTGCAAAGCAAGGCTAGGCAATGTAAGGCAAAAGGGCAAAGCAAGGCAAAGCAAGACAAAAGGGCAAAGGAAGGCAAGGCAAGGCAAAAGGGGAAAGCAAGGTCAGACAAGGGAAGGCAAAATGGCAAAGAAAGGGAAGGCAAGGCAAAAGAGCAAAGCAAGGGAAGGCAAGGCAAAAGGGAAAATCAAGTCAAGGCAAGGTAAGAGAAAAGTTCAAAGCAAGGGAAGGAAAAAGAGCAAAGCATGTCACGGCAAGGCAAAGGTCAGAAGAAAGGCAAGGCAAAAGGGGAAAGCAAGGTAAGACAAGGGAAGGCAAAATGGCAAATCAAGGCAAAGCAAGGCAAAAGTACAAAGCAAGGTAAGGCAAGGCAAGACAAAAGGGCAAAGCATGAAAAGGCAAGGCAAGGAAAAAGGGTATAGCAAGTCAAGGCAAGGTAAGGCAAAAGGGCAATTCAAGGAAAGACAAAATGGCAAAGCAAGGCAAGGCAAAAGGGCAAAGCATGGCAAGGCAAGCAAAAAGGGCAACTCAATGCAAGGCCAGGCAAAAGGGCAAAGAAAGGCAAGGCAAGGTAAGTCAAAAGGACAAACCATGGCAAGGCCAGGAAAAAGGCCAAAGCAAGGAAAGGCAAGGCAAAAGGGAATAGCAAGGCAAGGGAAAATGGCAAAGCAAGGCAAGGCAAGGCAAGACAAAAGGGCAAAGCAAGGCGAGGAAAAAGAGCAAAGCATGGCAAGACAATGCAAGGCAAAAGGTCAAAAGAAAGGCAAGGCAAATCAGGGCAAAAGGAGAAAGGAAGGCAAGGCAAGACAAGGCAAAGAGGCAAAGCAAGGCAAGGTAAGGCAAGGCAAAAGGGGAAAGCAAAGCAAGGCAAGGCGAAAGGATAAGGAAGACACGTCAAGGCAAGGCAAAGATGAAAGTAAGGCAATGCAAGGAAATTGAAAACGGCAAAACAAGGAAAGGCAAGGCAAAAGGGCAAAGCAAAGCAAGTGAAAAGGGCAAAGCATGACAAGGCAAGGCAAGGCAAAAGGGTAAAGCATGTCAAGGCAAGGTAAGGCAAAAGGGCAATGCAAGGAAAGGCAAAATGGAAAAGCAAGACAAGGCAAAGGGGCAAAGCATAACGAGGCAAAGCAAGGCAAAAGGGCAAAGCAAGGCAAGTCAAAAGGGCGAAGCATGACAAGGCAAGGCAAGGAAAAAGGGTATAGCAAGTCAAGGCAAGGTAAGGAAAAAGGGCAATTCAAGGAAAGGCAAAATGGCAAAGCAAGGCAAGGCAAAAGGGCAAAGAATGGCAAGGCAAGGCAAGGAAAAAGGGCAACTCAATGCAAGGCCAGGCAAAAGGGCAAAGAAAGGCAAGGCAAGGTAAGTCAAAAGGACAAACCATGGCAAGGCCAGGAAAAAGGCCAAAGCAAGAAAAGGCAAGGCAAAAGGGGAAAGCAAGGCAAGGGAAAATGGCAAAGCAAGGCAAGGCAAGGCAAGACAAAAGGGCAAAGCAAGGCAAGGAAAAAGAGCAAAGCATGGCAATGCAAGGCAAGGCAAAAGGTCAAAAGAAAGGCAAGGCAAATCAGGGCAAAAGGAGAAAGGAAGGCAAGGCAAGACAAGGCAAAGAGGCAAAGCAAGGCAAGGCAAAAGGGCAAAGCAAGGCAAGGTAAGGCAAAGGGGCAAAGCAAGGCATGGAAAGGCAAGGCAAGGGAAAGGCAAAAGGGTAAAGCAAGGCAAGGAAAGGCAAGGCAAAAGGGGTAAGCAAAGCAAGGCAAGGCAAAAGGATAAGGAAGACACGTCAAGGCAATGCAAAGATGAAAGTAAGGCAATGCAAGGCAATTCAAGACGGCAAAAAAAGGAAAGGCAAGGCAAAAGGGCAAAGCAAAGCAAGTCAAAAAGGCAAAGAATGACAAGGCAAGGCAAGGCAAAAGGCTAAAGCATGTCAAGGCAAGGTAAGGCAAAAGGCAAATGCAAGGAAACGCAAAATGGCAAAGCAGACAAGGCAAAAGGGCAAAGTATAACAAGGCAAAGCAAGGCAAAAGGGCAAAGCAAGGCAAGTCAAAAGGGCAAAGCATGACAAGGCAAGGCTAGGAAAAAGGGTATAGCAAGTCAAGGCAAGGTAAGGCAAAAGGGCAATTCAAGGAAAGGCAAAATGGCAAAGCAAGGCAAGGCAAAAGGGCAAAGCAAGTCAAAATGGCAAAGTATGACAAGGCAAGGCAAGGAAAAAGGCTATAGCAAGTCAAGGCAAGGTAAGGCAAAAGGGCAATTCAAGGAAAGGCAAAATGGCAAATCAAGGCAAGGCAAAAGGGCAAAGCATAACAAGGCAAAGCAAGGCAAAAGGGCAAAGCAAGGCAAGTCAAAAGGGCAAAGCAAGGCAAGGCAAGGAAAAAGGGCAACTCAATGCAAGGCCGGGCAAAAGTGCAAAGAAAGGCAAGGCAAGGTAAGTCAAAAGGACAAAAGCATGGCAAGGCCAGGAAAAAGGCCAAAGCTAGGAAAGGCAAGGCAAAAGGGGAAAGCAAGGCAAGGGAAAATGGCAAAGCAAGGCAAGGCAAGGCAAGACAAAAGGGCAAAGCAAGGCAAGGAAAAAGAGCAAAGCATGGCAAGGCAAGGCAAGGCAAAAGGTCAAAAGAAAGGCAAGGCAAATCAGGGCAAAAGGAGAAAGGAAGGCTAGGCAAGACAAGGCAAAGAGTCAAAGCAAGGCAAGGCAAAAGGGTAAAGCAAGGCAAGGAAAGGCAAGTCAAAAGGGGAAAGCAAAGCAAGGCAAGGCAAAAGGATAAGGAAGACACGTCAAGGCAAGGCAAAGAGGAAAGTAAGGCAATGCAAGGCAATTCAAAACGGCAAAACAAGGAAAGGCAAGGCAAAAGGGCAAAGCAAAGCAAGGCAAAAGGGCAAAGTATGTCAAGGCAAGGTAAGGCAAAAGGGCAATGCAAGGAAAGGCAAAATGGCAAACCAAGACAAGGCAAAAGGGCAAAGCAAGCCAAGGCAAGGAAAAAGGGTATAGCAAGTCAAGGCAAGGTAAGGCAAAAGGGCAATTCAAGGAAAGGCAAAATGTCAAAGCAAGGCAAGGCAAAAGGGCAAAGCATGGCAAGGCAAGGCAATGAAAAAGGGCAACTCAATGCAAGGCCAGGCAAAAGGGCAAAGAAAGGCAAGGCAAGGTAAGTCAAAAGGACAAACCATGGCAAGGCCAGGAAAAAGGCCAAAGCAAGGAAAGGCAAGGCAAAAGGGGAAAGCAAGGCAAGGGAAAATGGCAAAGCAAGGCAAGGCAAGACAAAAAGGCAAAGCAAGGCAAGGAAAAAGAGCGAAGCATGGCAAGGCAAGGCAAGGCAAAAGGTCAAAAGAAAGGCAAGGCAAATCAGGGCAAAAGGAGAAAGGAAGGCAAGGCAAGTCAAGGCAAAGAGTCAAAGCAAGGCAAGGCAAAGGTTCAAAGGAAGGCATGGAAAGGCAAGGCAAAGGAAGGCAAAAGGGTAAAGCAAGGCAAGGAAAGGCAAGGCAAAAGGGGAAAGCAAAGCAAGGCAAGGCAAAATGATAAGGAAGACACGTCAAGGCAAGGCAAAGATGAAAGTAAGGCAATGCAAGGCAATTCAAAGCGGCAAAACAAGGAAAGGCAAGGCAAAAGGGCAAAGCAAAGCAAGTCAAAAGGGCAAAGCATGACAAGGCAAAAGGGCAAAGCATAACAAGGCAAAGCAAGGCAAAAGGGCAAAGAAAGGCAAGTCAAAAGGGCAAAGCATGAAAAGGCAAGGCAAGGAAAAAGGGTATAGCAAGTCAAGGCAAGGTAAGGCAAAAGGGCAATTCAAGGAAAGACAAAATGGCAAGGCAAGGCAAGGCAAAAGGGCAAAGCATGGCAAGGCAAGGAAAAAGGGCAACTCAATGCAAGGCCAGGCAAAAGGGCAAAGAAAGGCAAGGCAAGGTAAGTCAAAAGGACAAACCATGGCAAGGCCAGGAAAAAGGCCAAAGCAAGGAAAGGCAAGGCAAAAGGGGAAAGCAAGGCAAGGGAAAATTGCAAAGCAAGGCAAGGCAAGACAAAAGGGCAAAGCAAGGCAAGGAAAAAGAGCAAAGCATGGCAAGGCAAGGCAAGGCAAAAGGTCAAAAGAAAGGCAAGGCAAATCAGGGCAAAGGGAGAAAGGAAGGCAAGGCAAGACAAGGCAAAGAGGCAAAGCAAGGCAAGGTAAGGCAAGGCAAAAGGGGAAAGCAAAGCAAGGCAAGGCGAAAGGATAAGGAAGAAACGTGAAGGCAAGGCAAAGATGAAAGTAAGGCAATGCAAGGAAATTGAAAACGGCAAAACAAGGAAAGGCAAGGCAAAAGGGGAAAGCAAAGCAAGTCAAAAGGGCAAAGCATGACAAGGCAAGGCAATGCAAAAGGGCAAAGCATGAAAAGGCAAGGCAAGGCAAAAGGGTAAAGCATGTCAAGGCAAGGTAAGGCAAAAGGGCAATGCAAGGAAAAGCAAAATGGCAAAGCAAGACAAGGCAAAAGGGAAAGCATAACAAGGCAAAGCAAGGCAGAAGGGCAAAGCAAGGCAAGGCAAAAGGGCAAAGCAAGGAAAGTCAAAAGGGCAAAGCATGACAAGGCAAGGCAAGGAAAAAGGGTATAGCAAGTCAAGGCAAGGTAAGGCAAAAGGGCAATTCAAGGAAAGGCAAAATGGCAAAGCAAGGCAAGGCAAAAGGACAAAGCAAAGCAAGTCAAAAGGGCAAAGCATGACAAGGCAAGGCAAGGAAAAAGGGTATAGCAAGTCAAGGCAAGGTAAGGCAAAAGGGCAATTCAAGGAAAGGCAAAATGGCAAAGCAAGGCAAGGCAAAAGGGCAAAGCAAAGCAAGTCAAAATGGCAAAGTATGACAAGGCAAGGCAAGGAAAAAGGGTATAGCAAGTCAAGGCAAAGTAAGGCAAAAGGGCAATTCAAGGAAAGGCAAAATGGCAAAGCAAGGCAAGGCAAAAGGGCAAAGCATAACAAGGCAAAGCAAGGCAAAAGGGCAAAGCAAGGCAAGGCAAAAGGGCAAAGCAAGGCAAGTCAAAAGGGCAAAGCATGACAAGGCAAGGCAAGGAAAAAGGGTATAGCAAGTCAAGGAAAGGTAAGGCAAAAGGGCAATTCAAGGAAAGGCAAAATGGCAAAGCAAGGCAAGGCAAAAGGGCAAAGCAAGGCCAGGCAAAAGTGCAAAGAAAGGCAAGGCAAGGAAAGACAAAAGGGCAAAGCAAGGCAAGGAAAAAGAGCAAAGCATGGCAAGGCAAGGCAAAAGGTCAAAAGAAAGGCAAGGCAAATCAGGGCAAAAGGAGAAAGGAAGGCAAGGCAAGACAAGGGAAAGAGACAAAGCAAGGCAAGGCAAAAGGGCATAGCAAGGCAAGTTAAGGCAAAGGGGCAAAGCAAGGCATGGAAAGGCAAAGGCAAGGGAAGGCAAAATGGTAAAGCAAGGCAAGGAAAGGCAAGGGAAAAGGAGAAAGCAAAGCAAGGCAAGGCAAAAGGATAAGGAAGACACGTCAAGGCAAGGCAAAGATGAAAGCAAGGCAATGCAAGGCAATTCAAAACGGCAAAACAAGGAAAGGCAAGGCAAAAGGGGAAAGCAAAGCAAGTCAAAAGGGCAAAGCATGACAAGGCAAGGCAAGGCAAAAGGGCAAAGCATGACAAGGCAAGGTAAGGCAAAAGGGCAATGCAAGGAAAGGCAAAATGGCAAAGCAAGACAAGGCAAAAGGGCAAAGCATAACAAGGCAAAGCAAGGCAAAAGGGCAAAGCAAGGCAAGTCAAAAGGGCAAAGCATGACAAGGCAAGGCAAGGAAAAAGGGTATAGCAAGTCAAGGCAATGTAAGGCAAAAGGGCAATTCAAGGAAAGACAAAATGGCAAAGCAAGGCAAGGCAAAAGGGCAAAGCATGGCAAGGCAAGGAAAAAGGGCAACTCAATGCAAGGCCAGGCAAAAGGGCAAAGAAAGGCAAGGCAAGGTAAGTCAAAAGGACAAACCATGGCAAGGCCAGGAAAAAGGCCAAAGCTAGGAAAGGCAAGGCAAAAGGGGAAAGCAAGGCAAGGGAAAATGGCAAAGCAAGGCAAGGCAAGGCAAGACAAAAGGGCAAAGCAAGGCAAGGAAAAAGAGCAAAGCATGGCAAGGCAAGGCAAGGCAAAAGGTCAAAAGAAAGGCAAGGCAAATCAGGGCAAAAGGAGAAAGGAAGGCAAGGCAGGACAAGGCAAAGAGTCAAAGCAAGGCAAGGCAAAGGGGCAAAGCAAGGCAAGGGAAGGCATGGCAAGGGAAGGCAAAAGGGTAAAGCAAGGCAAGGAAAGGCAAGTCAAAAGGGGAAAGCAAAGCAAGGCAAGGCAAAAGGATAAGGAAGACACGTCAAGGCAAGGCAAAGATGAAAGTAAGGCAATGCAAGGCAATTCAAAACGGCAAAACAAGGAAAGGCAAGGCAAAAGGGCAAAGCAAAGCAAGTCAAAAGGGCAAAGCATGACAAGGCAAGGTAAGGCAAAAGGGCAATGCAAGGAAAGGCAAAATGGCAAAGCAAGACAAGGCAAAAGGGTAAAGCATAACAAGGCAAAGCAAGGCGAAAGGGCAAAGCAAGGCAAGTCAAAAGGGCAAAGCATGAAAAGGCAAGGCAAGGAAAAAGGGTATAGCAAGTCAAGGCAAGGTAAGGCAAAAGGGCAATTCAAGGAAAGACAAAATGGCAAAGCAAGGCAAGGCAAAAGGGCAAAGCATGGCAAGGCAAGGAAAAAGGGCAACTCAATGCAAGGCCAGGCAAAAGGGCAAAGAAAGGCAAGGCAAGGTAAGTCAAAAGGACAAACCATAGCAAGGCCAGGAAAAAGGCCAAAGCAAGGAAAGGCAAGGCAAAAGGGAAAAGCAAGGCAAGGGAAAATGGCAAAGCAAGGCAAGGCAAGGCAAGACAAAAGGGCAAAGCAAGGCAAGGAAAAAGAGCAAAGCATGGCAAGGCAAGGCAAGGCAAAAGGTCAAAAGAAAGGCAAGGCAAATCAGGGCAAAAGGAGAAAGGAAGGCAAGGCAAGACAAGGCAAAGAGGCAAAGCAAGGCAAGGTAAGGCAAGGCAAAAGGGGAAAGCAAAGCAAGGCAAGGCGAAAGGATAAGGAAGACACGTCAAGGCAAGGCAAAGATGAAAGTAAGGCAATGCAAGGAAATTGAAAACGGCAAAACAAGGAAAGGCAAGGCAAAAGGGCAAAGCAAAGCAAGTCAAAAGGGCAAAGCATGACAAGCAAGGCAATGCAAAAGGGCAAAGCATGAAAAGGCAAGGCAAGGCAAAAGGGTAAAGCAAGACAAGGCAAATGGGCAAAGCAAGGAAAG
Source organism: Columba livia (assembly GCF_036013475.1). Taxonomy (NCBI): domain Eukaryota; kingdom Metazoa; phylum Chordata; class Aves; order Columbiformes; family Columbidae; genus Columba; species Columba livia. The sequence continues at coordinate 99,937 of NW_027043127.1, forward strand.
TCAAAAGGGCAAAGCATGACAAGGCAAGGCAAGGAAAAAGGGTATAGCAAGTCAAGGCAAGGTAAGGCAAAAGGGCAATTCAAGGAAAGGCAAAATGGCAAAGCAAGGCAAGGCAAAAGGACAAAGCAAAGCAAATCAAAAGGGCAAAGCATGACAAGGCAAGGCAAGGAAAAAGGGTATAGCAAGTCAAGGCAAGGTAAGGCAAAAGGGCAATTCAAGGAAAGGCAAAATGGCAAAGCAAGGCAAGGCAAAAGGGCAAAGCATAACAAGGCAAAGCAAGGCAAAAGGGCAAAGCAAGGCAAGTGAAAAGGGCAAAGCAAGGCAAGTCAAAAGGGCAAAGCGTGACAAGGCAAGGCAAGGAAAAAGGGTATAGCATGCCAAGGCAAGGTAAGGCAAAAGGGCAATTCAAGGAAAGGCAAAATGGCAAAGCAAGGCAAGGCAAAAGGGCAAAGCAAGGCCAGGCAAAAGTGCAAAGAAAGGCAAGGCAAGGTAAGTGAAAAGGACAAACCATGGCAAGGCCAGGAAAAAGGCCAAAGCAAGGAAAGGCAAGGCAAAAGGGGAAAGCAAGGCAAGGGAAAATGGCAAAGCAAGGCAAGGCAAGGCAAGACAAAAGGGCAAAGCATGACAAGGCAAGGCAAGGAAAAAGGGTATAGCAAGTCAAGGCAAGGTAAGGCAAAAGGGCAATTCAAGGCAAGGCAAAATGGCAAAGCAAGGCAAGGCAAAAGGGCAAAGCAAGGCCAGGCAAAAGTGCAAAGAAAGGCAATGCAAGGAAAGGCAAAATGGCAAAGCAAGGCAAGGAAAAAGAGCAAAGCATGGCAAGGCAAGGCAAAGTAAGGCAAGGCAAGGGAATGCAAAAGGGCAAAGCAAGGCAAGTCAAAACAGAAAAGTAAAGCAAGACAAGGGAAGGCAAATGGGCAAAGCATGGCAAGGCAAGGCAAAGCAAAAGGGCAAAGCAAGACAAGGTAAGGCAAGGCAAAATGTGAAAGTAAGGCAATGTAGGAGAAAGGAAGGAGAAAGGAGAAAGGAAGGCAAGGAAAGACAAGGCAAAGAGGCAAAGTATGGCAAGGCAAAAGGGCAAAGCAAGGCAAGGTAAGGCAAAGGGGCAAAGCAAGGCATGGAAAGGCAAGGCAAGGGAAGGCAAAAGGGTAAAGAAAGGCAAGGAAAGGCAAGGCAAAAAGGGGAAAGCAAAGCAAGGCAAGGCAAAAGGATAAGGAAGACACGTCAAGGCAAGGCAAAGATGAAAGCAAGGCAATGCAAGGCAATTCAAAACGGCAAAACAAGGAAAGGCAAGGCAAAAGGGCAAAGCAAAGCAAGTCAAAAGGGCAAAGCATGACAAGGCAAGGCAAGGCAAAAGGGCAAAGCATGTCAAGGCAAGGTAAGGCAAAAGGGCAATGCAAGGAAAGGCAAAATGTCAAAGCAAGCACAAGGCAAGGAAAAAGGGTATAGCAAGTCAAGGCAAGGTAAGGCAAAAGGGCAATTCAAGGAAAGGCAAAATGGCAAAGCAAGGCAAGGCAAAAGGGCAAAGCATGGCAAGGCAAGGCAATGAAAAAGGGCAACTCAATGCAAGGCCAGGCAAAAGGGCAAAGAAAGGCAAGGCAAGGTAAGTCAAAAGGACAAACCATGGCAAGGCCAGGAAAAAGGCCAAAGCAAGGAAAGGCAAGGCAAAACGGGAAAGCAAGGCAAGGGAAAATGGCAAAGCAAGGCAAGACAAGGCAAGACAAAAGGGCAAAGCAAGGCAAGGAAAAAGAGCAAAGCATGGCAATGCAAGGCAAGGCAAAAGGTCAAAAGAAAGGCAAGGCAAATCAGGGCAAAAGGAGAAAGGAAGGCAAGGCAAGACAAGGCAAAGAGGCAAAGCAAGGCAAAGCAAAAAGGCAAAGCAAGGCAAGGTAAGGCAAAGGGGCAAAGCAAGGCATGGAAAGGCAAGGCAAAATGGGAAAGCAAAGCAAGGCAAGGCGAAAGGATAAGGAAGACACGTCAAGGCAAGGCAAAGATGAAAGTAAGGCAATGCAAGGAAATTGAAAACGGCAAAACAAGGAAAGGCAAGGCAAAAGGGCAAAGCAAAGCAAGTCAAAAGGGCAAAGCATGACAAGGCAAGGCAAGGCAAAAGGGCAAAGCATGTCAAGGCAAGGTAAGGCAAAAGGGCAATGCAAGGAAAGGCAAAATGGCAAAGCAAGACAAGGCAAAGGGGCAAAGCATTACGAGGCAAAGCAAGGCAAAAGGGCAAAGCAAGGCAAGTCAAAAGGGCAAAGCATGACAAGGCAAGGCAAGGAAAAAGGGTATAGCAAGTCAAGGCAAGGTAAGGCAAAAGGGCAATTCAAGGAAAGGCAAAATGGCAAAGCAAGGCAAGGCAAAAGGGCAAAGAATGGCAAGGCAAGGCAAGGAAAAAGGGCAACTCAATGCAAGGCCAGGAAAACTGCAAAGAAAGGCAAGGCATGGTAAGTCAAAATGACAAACCATGGCAAGGCCAGGAAAAAGGCCAAAGCAAGGAAAGTCAAGGCAAAAGGGGAAAGCAAGGCAAGGGAAAATGGCAAAGCAAGGCAAGGCAAGGCAAGACAAAAGGGCTAAGCAAGGCAAGGAAAAGGAGCAAAGCATGGGAATGCAAGGCAAGGCAAAAGGTCAAAAGAAAGGCAAGGCAAATCAGGGCAAAAGGAGAAAGGAAGGCAAGGCAAGACAAGGCAAAGAGGCAAAGCAAGGCAAGGCAAAAGGGCAAAGCAAGGCAAGGTACGGCAAAGGGGCAAAGCAAGGCATGGAAAGGCAAGGCAAGGGAAGGCAAAAGGGTAAAGCAAGGCAAGGAAAGGCAAGGCAAAAGGGGAAAGCAAAGCAAGGCAAGGCAAAAGGATAAGGAAGACACGTCAAGGCAAGGCAAAGATGAAAGTAAGGCAATGCAAGGCAATTCAAAACGGCAAAAAAAAGAAAGGCAAGGCAAAAGGGCAAAGCAAAGCAAGTCAAAAAGGCAAAGAATGACAAGGCAAGGCAAGGCAAAAGGCTAAAGCATGTCAAGGCAAGGTAAGGCAAAAGGGCAATGCAAGGAAACGCAAAATGGCAAAGCAGACAAGGCAAAAGGGCAAAGCATAACTAGGCAAAGCAAGGCAAAAGGGCAAAGCAAGGCAAGTCAAAAGGGCAAAGCATGACAAGGCAAGGCTAGGAAAAAGGGTATAGCAAGTCAAGGCAAGGTAAGGCAAAAGGGCAATTCAAGGAAAGGCAAAATGGCAAATCAAGGCAAGGCAAAAGGGCAAAGCATAACAAGGCAAAGCAAGGCAAAAGGGCAAAGCAAGGCAAGGCAAAAGGGCAAAGCATGGCAAGGCAAGGAAAAAGGGCAACTCAATGCAAGGCCGGGCAAAAGTGCAAAGAAAGGCAAGGCAAGGTAAGTCAAAAGGACAAAAGCATGGCAAGGCCAGGAAAAACGCCAAAGTTAGGAAAGGCAAGGCAAAAGGGGAAAGCAAGGCAAGGGAAAATGGCAAAGCAAGGCAAGGCAAGGCAAGACAAAAGGGCAAAGCAAGCAAGGAAAAAGAGCAAAGCAAGGCAAGGCAAGGCAAGGCAAAAGGTCAAAAGAAAGGCAAGGCAAATCAGGGCAAAAGGAGAAAGGAAGGCAAGGCAAGACAAGGCAAAGAGTCAAAGCAAGGCAAGGCAAAGGGGGAAAACAAGGCAAGGGAAGGCAAGGCAAGGGAAGGCAAAAGGGTAAAGCAAGTCAAGGAAAGGCAAGTCAAAAGGGGAAAGCAAAGCAAGGCAAGGCAAAAGGATAAGGAAGACACGTCAAGGCAAGGCAAAGATGAAAGTAAGGCAATACAAGGCAATTCAAAACGGCAAAACAAGGCAAGGCAAGGCAAAAGGGCAAAGCAAAGCAAGTCAAAAGGGCAAAGCATGTCAAGGCAAGGTAAGGCAAAAGGGCAATGCAAGGAAAGGCAAAATGGCAAAGCAAGACAAGGCAAAAGGGTAAAGCATAACAAGGCAAAGCAAGGCAAAAGGGCAAAGCAAGGCAAGTCAAAAGGGCAAAGCATGAAAAGGCAAGGCAAGGAAAAAGGGTATAGCAAGTCAAGGCAAGGTAAGGCAAAAGGGCAATGCAAGGAAAAGCAAAATGGCAAAGCAAGACAAGGCAAAAGGGAAAGCATAACAAGGCAAAGCAAGGCAGAAGGGCAAAGCAAGGCAAGGCAAAAGGGCAAAGCAAGGAAAGTCAAAAGGGCAAAGCATGACAAGGCAAGGCAAGGAAAAAGGGTATAGCAAGTCAAGGCAAGGTAAGGCAAAAGGGCAATTCAAGGAAAGGCAAAATGGCAAAGCAAGGCAAGGCAAAAGGACAAAGCAAAGCAAGTCAAAAGGGCAAAGCACGACAAGGCAAGGCAAGGAAAAAGTGTATAGCAAGTCAAGGCAAGGTAAGGCAAAAGGGCAATTCAAGGAAAGGCAAAATGGCAAAGCAAGGCAAGGCAAAAGGGCAAAGCAAAGCAAGTCAAAATGGCAAAGTATGACAAGGCAAGGCAAGGAAAAAGGGTATAGCAAGTCAAGGCAAGGTAAGGCAAAAGGGCAATTCAAGGAAAGGCAAAATGGCAAAGCAAGGCAAGGCAAAAGGGCAAAGCATAACAAGGCAAAGCAAGGCAAAAGGGCAAAGAAAGGCAAGTCAAAAGGGCAAAGCATGAAAAGGCAAGGCAAGGAAAAAGGGTATAGCAAGTCAAGGCAAGGTAAGGCAAAAGGGCAATTCAAGGAAAGACAAAATGGCAAAGCAAGGCAAGGCAAAAGGGCAAAGCATGGCAAGGCAAGGAAAAAGGGCAACTCAATGCAAGGCCAGGCAAAAGGGCAAAGAAAGGCAAGGCAAGGTAAGTCAAAAGGACAAACCATGGCAAGGCCAGGAAAAAGATCAAAGCAAGGAAAGGCAAGGCAAAAGGGAATAGCAAGGCAAGGGAAAATGGCAAAGCAAGGCAAGGCAAGGCAAGACAAAAGGGCAAAGCAAGGCAAGGAAAAAGAGCAAAGCATGGCAAGACAAGGCAAGGCAAAAGGTCAAAAGAAAGGCAAGGCAAATCAGGGCAAAAGGAGAAAGGAAGGCAAGGCAAGACAAGGCAAAGAGGCAAAGCAAGGCAAGGTAAGGCAAGGCAAAAGGGGAAAGCAAAGCAAGGCAAGGCAAAAGGATAAGGAAGACACGTCAAGGCAAGGCAAAGATGAAAGTAAGGCAATGCAAGGAAATTGAAAACGGCAAAACAAGGAAAGGCAAGGCAAAAGGGGAAAGCAAAGCAAGTCAAAAGGGCAAAGCATGACAAGGCAAGGCAATCCAAAAGGGCAAAGCATGAAAAGGCAAGGCAAGGAAAAAGGGTAAAGCATGTCAAGGCAAGGTAAGGCAAAAGGGCAATGCAAGGAAAAGCAAAATGGCAAAGCAAGACAAGGCAAAAGGGAAAGCATAACAAGGCAAAGCAAGGCAAAAGGGCAAAGCAAGACAAGGCAAAAGGGCAAAGCAAGGAAAGTCAAAAGGGCAAAGCATGACAAGGCAAGGCAAGGAAAAAGGGTATAGCAAGTCAAGGCAAGGTAAAGCAAAAGGGCAATTCAAGGAAAGGCAAAATGGCAAAGCAAGGCAAGGCAAAAGGGCAAAGCAAAGCAAGTCAAAATGGCAAAGTATGACAAGGCAAGGCAAGGAAAAAGGGTATAGCAAGTCAAGGCAAAGTAAGGCAAAAGGGCAATTCAAGGAAAGGCAAAATGGCAACGCAAGGCAAGGCAAAAGGGCAAAGCATAACAAGGCAAAGCAAGGCAAAAGGGCAAAGCAAGGCAAGGCAAAAGGGCAAAGCAAGGCAAGTCAAAAGGGCAAAGCATGACAAGGCAAGGCAAGGAAAAAGGGTATAGCAAGTCAAGGCAAGGTAAGGCAAAAGGGCAATTCAAGGAAAGGCAAAATGGCAAAGCAAGGCAAGGCAAAAGGGCAAAGCAAGGCCAGGCAAAAGTGCAAAGAAAGGCAAGGCATCGTCAGTCAAAAGGACAAACCATGGCAAGGCCAGGAAAAAGGCCAAAGCAAGAAAAGGCAAGGCAAAAGGGGAAAGCAAGGCAAGGGAAAATGGCAAAGCAAGGCAAGGCAAGGAAAGACAAAAGGGCAAAGCAAGGCAAGGAAAAAGAGCAAAGCATGGCAAGGCAAGGCAAGGCAAAAGGTCAAAAGAAAGGCAAGGCAAATCAGGGCAAAAGGAGAAAGGAAGGCAAGGCAAGACAAGGCAAAGAGACAAAGCAAGGTAAGGCAAAAGGGCATAGCAAGGCAAGGTAAGGCAAAGGGGCAAAGCAAGGCATGGAAAGGCAAAGGCAAGGGAAGGCAAAAGGGTAAAGCATGGCAAGGAAAGGCAAGGGAAAAGGAGAAAGCAAAGCAAGGCAAGGCAAAAGGATAAGGAAGACACGTCAAGGCAAGGCAAAGATGAAAGCAAGGCAATGCAAGGCAATTCAAAACGGCAAAACAAGGAAAGGCAAGGCAAAAGGGCAAAGCAAAGCAAGTCAAAAGGGCAAAGCATGACAAGGCAAGGCAAGGCAAAAGGGCAAAGCATGACAAGGCAAGGTAAGGCAAAAGGGCAATGCAAGGAAAGGCAAAATGGCAAAGCAAGACAAGGCAAAATGGCAAAGCATAACAAGGCAAAGCAAGGCAAAAGGGCAAAGCAAGGCAAGGCAAAAGGGCAAAGCATGGCAAGGCAAGGAATAAGGGCAACTCAATGCAAGGCCGGGCAAAAGTGCAAAGAAAGGCAAGGCAAGGTAAGTCAAAAGGACAAACCATGGCAAGGCCAGGAAAAAGGCCAAAGCAAGGAAAGGCAAGGCAAAAGGGGAAAGCAAGGCAAGAGAAAATGGCAAAGCAAGGCAAGACAAGGCAAGACAAAAGGGCAAAGCAAGGCAAGGAAAAAGAGCAAAGCATGGCAATGCAAGGCAAGGCAAAAGGTCAAAAGAAAGGCAAGGCAAATCAGGGCAAAAGGAGAAAGGAAGGCAAGGCAAGACAAGGCAAAGAGGCAAAGCAAGGCAAAGCAAAAAGGCAAAGCAAGGCAAGGTAAGGCAAAGGGGCAAAGCAAGGCATGGAAAGGCAAGGCAAAATGGGAAAGCAAAGCAAGGCAAGGTGAAAGGATAAGGAAGACACGTCAAGGCAAGGCAAAGATGAAAGTAAGGCAATGCAAGGAAATTGAAAACGGCAAAACAAGGAAAGGCAAGGCAAAAGGGCAAAGCAAAGCAAGTCAAAAGGACAAAGCATGACAAGGCAAGGCAAGGCAAAAGGGCAAAGCATGTCAAGGCAAGGTAAGGCAAAAGGGCAATGCAAGGAAAGGCAAAATGGCAAAGCAAGACAAGGCAAAGGGGCAAAGCAGAACGAGGCAAAGCAAGGCAAAAGGGCAAAGCAAGGCAAGTCAAAAGGGCAAAGCATGACAAGGCAAGGCAAGGAAAAAGGGTATAGCAAGTCAAGGCAAGGTAAGGCAAAAGGGCAATTCAAGGAAAGGCAAAATGGCAAAGCAAGGCAAGGCAAAAGGGCAAAGCAAAGCAAGTCAAAATGAAAAAGTATGACAAGGCAAGGCAAGGAAAAAGGGTATAGCAAGTCAAGGCAAGGTAAGGCAAAAGGGCAATTCAAGGAAAGGCAAAATGGCAAAGCAAGGCAAGGCAAAAGGGCAAAGCATAACAAGGCAAAGCAAGGCAAAAGGGCAAAGAAAGGCAAGTCAAAAGGGCAAAGCATGAAAAGGCAAGGCAAGGAAAAAGGGTATAGCAAGTCAAGGCAAGGTAAGGCAAAAGGGCAATTCAAGGAAAGGCAAAATGGCAAAGCAAGGCAAGGCAAAAGGGCAAAGCATGGCAAGGCAAGGAAAAAGGGCAACTCAATGCAAGGCCAGGCAAAAGGGCAAAGAAAGGCAAGGCAAGGTAAGTCAAAAGGACAAACCATGGCAAGGCCAGGAAAAAGATCAAAGCAAGGAAAGGCAAGGCAAAAGGGAATAGCAAGGCAAGGGAAAATGGCAAAGCAAGGCAAGGCAAGGCAAGACAAAAGGGCAAAGCAAGGCAAGGAAAAAGAGCAAAGCATGGCAAGGCAAGGCAAGGCAAAAGGTCAAAAGAAAGGCAAGGCAAATCAGGGCAAAAGGAGAAAGGAAGGCAAGGCAAGACAAGGCAAAGAGACAAAGCAAGGCAAAGTAAGGCAAGGCAAAAGGGGAAAGCAAAGCAAGGCAAGGCAAAAGGATAAGGAAGACACGTCAAGGCAAGGCAAAGATGAAAGTAAGGCAATGCAAGGAAATTGAAAACGGCAAAACAAGGAAAGGCAAGGCAAAAGGGGAAAGCAAAGCAAGTCAAAAGGGCAAAGCATGACAAGGCAAGGCAATCCAAAAGGGCAAAGCATGAAAAGGCAAGGCAAGGAAAAAGGGTAAAGCATGTCAAGGCAAGGTAAGGCAAAAGGGCAATGCAAGGAAAAGCAAAATGGCAAAGCAAGACAAGGCAAAAGGGAAAGCATAACAAGGCAAAGCAAGGCAAAAGGGCAAAGCAAGGCAAGGCAAAAGGGCAAAGCAAGGAAAGTCAAAAGGGCAAAGCATGACAAGGCAAGGCAAGGAAAAAGGGTATAGCAAGTCAAGGCAAGGTAAGGCAAAAGGGCAATTCAAGGAAAGGCAAAATGGCAAAGCAAAGCAAGGCAAAAGGGCAAAGCAAAGCAAGTAAAAATGGCAAAGTATGACAAGGCAAGGCAAGGAAAAAGGGTATAGCAAGTCAAGGCAAAGTAAGGCAAAAGGGCAATTCAAGGAAAGGCAAAATGGCAACGCAAGGCAAGGCAAAAGGGCAAAGCATAACAAGGCAAAGCAAGGCAAAAGGGCAAAGCAAGGCAAGGCAAAAGGGCAAAGCAAGGCAAGTCAAAAGGGCAAAGCATGACAAGGCAAGGCAAGGAAAAAGGGTATAGCAAGTCAAGGCAAGGTAAGGCAAAAGGGCAATTCAAGGAAAGGCAAAATGGCAAAGCAAGGCAAGGCAAAAGGGCAAAGCAAGGCCAGGCAAAATTGCAAAGAAAGGCAAGGCAAGGTAAGTCAAAAGGACAAACCATGGCAAGGCCAGGAAAAAGGCCAAAGCAAGGAAAGGCAAGGCAAAAGGGGAAAGCAAGGCAAGGGAAAATGGCAAAGCAAGGCAAGGCAAGGAAAGACAAAAGGGCAAAGCAAGGCAAGGAAAAAGAGCAAAGCATGGCAAGGCAAGGCAAGGCAAAAGGTCAAAAGAAAGGCAAGGCAAATCAGGGCAAAAGGAGAAAGGAAGGCAAGGCAAGACAAGGCAAAGAGACAAAGCAAGGTAAAACAAAAGGGCATAGCAAGGCAAGGTAAGGCAAAGGGGCAAAGCAAGGCATGGAAAGGCAAAGGCAAGGGAAGGCAAAAGGGTAAAGCAAGGCAAGGAAAGGCAAGGGAAAAGGAGAAAGCAAAGCAAGGCAAGGCAAAAGGATAAGGAAGACACGTCAAGGCAAGGCAAAGATGAAAGCAAGGCAATGCAAGGCAATTCAAAACGGCAAAACAAGGAAAGGCAAGGCAAAAGGGCAAAGCAAAGCAAGTCAAAAGGGCAAAGCATGACAAGGCAAGGCAAGGCAAAAGGGCAAAGCATGACAAGGCAAGGTAAGGCAAAAGGGCAATGCAAGGAAAGGCAAAATGGCAAAGCAAGACAAGGCAAAATGGCAAAGCATAACAAGGCAAAGCAAGGCAAAAGGGCAAAGCAAGGCAAGGCAAAAGGGCAAAGCATGGCAAGGCAAGGAATAAGGGCAACTCAATGCAAGGCCGGGCAAAAGTGCAAAGAAAGGCAAGGCAAGGTAAGTCAAAAGGACAAACCATGGCAAGGCCAGGAAAAAGGCCAAAGCAAGGAAAGGCAAGGCAAAAGGGGAAAGCAAGGCAAGAGAAAATGGCAAAGCAAGGCAAGACAAGGCAAGACAAAAGGGCAAAGCAAGGCAAGGAAAAAGAGCAAAGCATGGCAATGCAAGGCAAGGCAAAAGGTCAAAAGAAAGGCAAGGCAAATCAGGGCAAAAGGAGAAAGGAAGGCAAGGCAAGACAAGGCAAAGAGGCAAAGCAAGGCAAAGCAAAAAGGCAAAGCAAGGCAAGGTAAGGCAAAGGGGCAAAGCAAGGCATGGAAAGGCAAGGCAAAATGGGAAAGCAAAGCAAGGCAAGGTGAAAGGATAAGGAAGACACGTCAAGGCAAGGCAAAGATGAAAGTAAGGCAATGCAAGGAAATTGAAAACGGCAAAACAAGGAAAGGCAAGGCAAAAGGGCAAAGCAAAGCAAGTCAAAAGGACAAAGCATGACAAGGCAAGGCAAGGCAAAAGGGCAAAGCATGTCAAGGCAAGGTAAGGCAAAAGGGCAATGCAAGGAAAGGCAAAATGGCAAAGCAAGACAAGGCAAAGGGGCAAAGCAGAACGAGGCAAAGCAAGGCAAAAGGGCAAAGCAAGGCAAGTCAAAAGGGCAAAGCATGACAAGGCAAGGCAAGGAAAAAGGGTATAGCAAGTCAAGGCAAGGTAAGGCAAAAGGGCAATTCAAGGAAAGGCAAAATGGCAAAGCAAGGCAAGGCAAAAGGGCAAAGCAAAGCAAGTCAAAATGAAAAAGTATGACAAGGCAAGGCAAGGAAAAAGGGTATAGCAAGTCAAGGCAAGGTAAGGCAAAAGGGCAATTCAAGGAAAGGCAAAATGGCAAAGCAAGGCAAGGCAAAAGGGCAAAGCATAACAAGGCAAAGCAAGGCAAAAGGGCAAAGAAAGGCAAGTCAAAAGGGCAAAGCATGAAAAGGCAAGGCAAGGAAAAAGGGTATAGCAAGTCAAGGCAAGGTAAGGCAAAAGGGCAATTCAAGGAAAGGCAAAATGGCAAAGCAAGGCAAGGCAAAAGGGCAAAGCATGGCAAGGCAAGGAAAAAGGGCAACTCAATGCAAGGCCAGGCAAAAGGGCAAAGAAAGGCAAGGCAAGGTAAGTCAAAAGGACAAACCATGGCAAGGCCAGGAAAAAGATCAAAGCAAGGAAAGGCAAGGCAAAAGGGAATAGCAAGGCAAGGGAAAATGGCAAAGCAAGGCAAGGCAAGGCAAGACAAAAGGGCAAAGCAAGGCAAGGAAAAAGAGCAAAGCATGGCAAGGCAAGGCAAGGCAAAAGGTCAAAAGAAAGGCAAGGCAAATCAGGGCAAAAGGAGAAAGGAAAGCAAGGCAAGACAAGGCAAAGAGGCAAAGCAAGGCAAGGTAAGGCAAGGCAAAAGGGGAAAGCAAAGCAAGGCAAGGCAAAAGGATAAGGAAGACACGTCAAGGCAAGGCAAAGATGAAAGTAAGGCAATGCAAGGAAATTGAAAACGGCAAAACAAGGAAAGGCAAGGCAAAAGGGGAAAGCAAAGCAAGTCAAAAGGGCAAAGCATGACAAGGCAAGGCAATCCAAAAGGGCAAAGCATGAAAAGGCAAGGCAAGGAAAAAGGGTAAAGCATGTCAAGGCAAGGTAAGGCAAAAGGGCAATGCAAGGAAAAGCAAAATGGCAAAGCAAGACAAGGCAAAAGGGAAAGCATAACAAGGCAAAGCAAGGCAAAAGGGCAAAGCAAGACAAGGCAAAAGGGCAAAGCAAGGAAAGTCAAAAGGGCAAAGCATGACAAGGCAAGGCAAGGAAAAAGGGTATAGCAAGTCAAGGCAAGGTAAGGCAAAAGGGCAATTCAAGGAAAGGCAAAATGGCAAAGCAAGGCAAGGCAAAAGGGCAAAGCAAAGCAAGTCAAAATGGCAAAGTATGACAAGGCAAGGCAAGGAAAAAGGGTATAGCAAGTCAAGGCAAAGTAAGGCAAAAGGGCAATTCAAGGAAAGGCAAAATGGCAACGCAAGGCAAGGCAAAAGGGCAAAGCATAACAAGGCAAAGCAAGGCAAAAGGGCAAAGCAAGGCAAGGCAAAAGGGCAAAGCAAGGCAAGTCAAAAGGGCAAAGCATGACAAGGCAAGGCAAGGAAAAAGGGTATAGCAAGTCAAGGCAAGGTAAGGCAAAAGGGCAATTCAAGGAAAGGCAAAATGGCAAAGCAAGGCAAGGCAAAAGGGCAAAGCAAGGCCAGGCAAAATTGCAAAGAAAGGCAAGGCAAGGTAAGTCAAAAGGACAAACCATGGCAAGGCCAGGAAAAAGGCCAAAGCAAGGAAAGGCAAGGCAAAAGGGGAAAGCAAGGCAAGGGAAAATGGCAAAGCAAGGCAAGGCAAGGAAAGACAAAAGGGCAAAGCAAGGCAAGGAAAAAGAGCAAAGCATGGCAAGGCAAGGCAAGGCAAAAGGTCAAAAGAAAGGCAAGGCAAATCAGGGCAAAAGGAGAAAGGAAGGCAAGGCAAGACAAGGCAAAGAGACAAAGCAAGGTAAAACAAAAGGGCATAGCAAGGCAAGGTAAGGCAAAGGGGCAAAGCAAGGCATGGAAAGGCAAAGGCAAGGGAAGGCAAAAGGGTAAAGCAAGGCAAGGAAAGGCAAGGGAAAAGGAGAAAGCAAAGCAAGGCAAGGCAAAAGGATAAGGAAGACACGTCAAGGCAAGGCAAAGATGAAAGCAAGGCAATGCAAGGCAATTCAAAACGGCAAAACAAGGAAAGGCAAGGCAAAAGGGCAAAGCAAAGCAAGTCAAAAGGGCAAAGCATGACAAGGCAAGGCAAGGCAAAAGGGCAAAGCATGACAAGGCAAGGTAAGGCAAAAGGGCAATGCAAGGAAAGGCAAAATGGCAAAGCAAGACAAGGCAAAATGGCAAAGCATAACAAGGCAAAGCAAGGCAAAAGGGCAAAGCAAGGCAAGGCAAAAGGGCAAAGCATGGCAAGGCAAGGAAAAAGGGCAACTCAATGCAAGGCCGGGCAAAAGTGCAAAGAAAGGCAAGGCAAGGTAAGTCAAAAGGACAAACCATGGCAAGGCCAGGAAAAAGGCCAAAGCAAGGAAAGGCAAGGCAAAAGGGGAAAGCAAGGCAAGAGAAAATGGCAAAGCAAGGCAAGACAAGGCAAGACAAAAGGGCAAAGCAAGGCAAGGAAAAAGAGCAAAGCATGGCAATGCAAGGCAAGGCAAAAGGTCAAAAGAAAGGCAAGGCAAATCAGGGCAAAAGGAGAAAGGAAGGCAAGGCAAGACAAGGCAAAGAGGCAAAGCAAGGCAAAGCAAAAAGGCAAAGCAAGGCAAGGTAAGGCAAAGGGGCAAAGCAAGGCATGGAAAGGCAAGGCAAAATGGGAAAGCAAAGCAAGGCAAGGTGAAAGGATAAGGAAGACACGTCAAGGCAAGGCAAAGATGAAAGTAAGGCAATGCAAGGAAATTGAAAACGGCAAAACAAGGAAAGGCAAGGCAAAAGGGCAAAGCAAAGCAAGTCAAAAGGACAAAGCATGACAAGGCAAGGCAAGGCAAAAGGGCAAAGCATGTCAAGGCAAGGTAAGGCAAAAGGGCAATGCAAGGAAAGGCAAAATGGCAAAGCAAGACAAGGCAAAGGGGCAAAGCAGAACGAGGCAAAGCAAGGCAAAAGGGCAAAGCAAGGCAAGTCAAAAGGGCAAAGCATGACAAGGCAAGGCAAGGAAAAAGGGTATAGCAAGTCAAGGCAAGGTAAGGCAAAAGGGCAATTCAAGGAAAGGCAAAATGGCAAAGCAAGGCAAGGCAAAAGGGCAAAGCAAAGCAAGTCAAAATGAAAAAGTATGACAAGGCAAGGCAAGGAAAAAGGGTATAGCAAGTCAAGGCAAGGTAAGGCAAAAGGGCAATTCAAGGAAAGGCAAAATGGCAAATCAAGGCAAGGCAAAAGGGCAAAGCATAACAAGGCAAAGCAAGGCAAAAGGGCAAAGCAAGGCAAGGCAAAAGGGCAAAGCATGGCAAGGCAAGGAAAAAGGGCAACTCAATGCAAGGCCGGGCAAAAGTGCAAAGAAAGGCAAGGCAAGGTAAGTCAAAAGGACAAAAGCATGGCAAGGCCAGGAAAAACGCCAAAGTTAGGAAAGGCAAGGCAAAAGGGGAAAGCAAGGCAAGGGAAAATGGCAAAGCAAGGCAAGGCAAGGCAAGACAAAAGGGCAAAGCAAGCAAGGAAAAAGAGCAAAGCAAGGCAAGGCAAGGCAAGGCAAAAGGTCAAAAGAAAGGCAAGGCAAATCAGGGCAAAAGGAGAAAGGAAGGCAAGGCAAGACAAGGCAAAGAGTCAAAGCAAGGCAAGGCAAAAGGGGAAAACAAGGCAAGGGAAGGCAAGGCAAGGGAAGGCAAAAGGGTAAAGCAAGGCAAGGAAAGGCAAGTCAAAAGGGGAAAGCAAAGCAAGGCAAGGCAAAAGGATAAGGAAGACACGTCAAGGCAAGGCAAAGATGAAAGTAAGGCAATACAAGGCAATTCAAAACGGCAAAACAAGGCAAGGCAAGGCAAAAGGGCAAAGCAAAGCAAGTCAAAAGGGCAAAGCATGTCAAGGCAAGGTAAGGCAAAAGGGCAATGCAAGGAAAGGCAAAATGGCAAAGCAAGACAAGGCAAAAGGGTAAAGCATAACAAGGCAAAGCAAGGCAAAAGGGCAAAGCAAGGCAAGTCAAAAGGGCAAAGCATGAAAAGGCAAGGCAAGGAAAAAGGGTATAGCAAGTCAAGGCAAGGTAAGGCAAAAGGGCAATGCAAGGAAAAGCAAAATGGCAAAGCAAGACAAGGCAAAAGGGAAAGCATAACAAGGCAAAGCAAGGCAGAAGGGCAAAGCAAGGCAAGGCAAAAGGGCAAAGCAAGGAAAGTCAAAAGGGCAAAGCATGACAAGGCAAGGCAAGGAAAAAGGGTATAGCAAGTCAAGGCAAGGTAAGGCAAAAGGGCAATTCAAGGAAAGGCAAAATGGCAAAGCAAGGCAAGGCAAAAGGACAAAGCAAAGCAAGTCAAAAGGGCAAAGCACGACAAGGCAAGGCAAGGAAAAAGGGTATAGCAAGTCAAGGCAAGGTAAGGCAAAAGGGCAATTCAAGGAAAGGCAAAATGGCAAAGCAAGGCAAGGCAAAAGGGCAAAGCAAAGCAAGTCAAAATGGCAAAGTATGACAAGGCAAGGCAAGGAAAAAGGGTATAGCAAGTCAAGGCAAAGCAAGGCAAAAGGGCAATTCAAGGAAAGGCAAAATGGCAAAGCAAGGCAAGGCAAAAGGGCAAAGCATAACAAGGCAAAGCAAGGCAAAAGGGCAAAGAAAGGCAAGTCAAAAGGGCAAAGCATGAAAAGGCAAGGCAAGGAAAAAGTGTATAGCAAGTCAAGGCAAGGTAAGGCAAAAGGGCAATTCAAGGAAAGGCAAAATGGCAAAGCAAGGCAAGGCAAAAGGGCAAAGCATGGCAAGGCAAGGAAAAAGGGCAACTCAATGCAAGGCCAGGCAAAAGGGCAAAGAAAGGCAAGGCAAGGTAAGTCAAAAGGACAAACCATGGCAAGGCCAGGAAAAAGATCAAAGCAAGGAAAGGCAAGGCAAAAGGGAATAGCAAGGCAAGGGAAAATGGCAAAGCAAGACAAGGCAAGGCAAGACAAAAGGGCAAAGCAAGGCAAGGAAAAAGAGCAAAGCATGGCAAGACAAGGCAAGGCAAAAGGTCAAAAGAAAGGCAAGGCAAATCAGGGCAAAAGGAGAAAGGAAGGCAAGGCAAGACAAGGCAAAGAGGCAAAGCAAGGCAAGGTAAGGCAAGGCAAAAGGGGAAAGCAAAGCAAGGCAAGGCAAAAGGATAAGGAAGACACGTCAAGGCAAGGCAAAGATGAAAGTAAGGCAATGCAAGGAAATTGAAAACGGCAAAACAAGGAAAGGCAAGGCAAAAGGGGAAAGCAAAGCAAGTCAAAAGGGCAAAGCATGACAAGGCAAGGCAATCCAAAAGGGCAAAGCATGAAAAGGCAAGGCAAGGAAAAAGGGTAAAGCATGTCAAGGCAAGGTAAGGCAAAAGGGCAATGCAAGGAAAAGCAAAATGGCAAAGCAAGACAAGGCAAAAGGGAAAGCATAACAAGGCAAAGCAAGGCAAAAGGGCAAAGCAAGACAAGGCAAAAGGGCAAAGCAAGGAAAGTCAAAAGGGCAAAGCATGACAAGGCAAGGCAAGGAAAAAGGGTATAGAAAGTCAAGGCAAGGTAAGGCAAAAGGGCAATTCAAGGAAAGGCAAAATGGCAACGCAAGGCAAGGCAAAAGGGCAAAGCATAACAAGGCAAAGCAAGGCAAAAGGGCAAAGCAAGGCAAGGCAAAAGGGCAAAGCAAGGCAAGTCAAAAGGGCAAAGCATGACAAGGCAAGGCAAGGAAAAAGGGTATAGCAAGTCAAGGCAAGGTAAGGCAAAAGGGCAATTCAAGGAAAGGCAAAATGGCAAAGCAAGGCAAGGCAAAAGGGCAAAGCAAGGCCAGGCAAAATTGCAAAGAAAGGCAAGGCAAGGTAAGTCAAAAGGACAAACCATGGCAAGGCCAGGAAAAAGGCCAAAGCAAGGAAAGGCAAGGCAAAAGGGGAAAGCAAGGCAAGGGAAAATGGCAAAGCAAGGCAAGGCAAGGCAAGACAAAAGGGCAAAGCAAGGCAAGGAAAAAGAGCAAAGCATGGCAAGGCAAGGCAAGGCAAAAGGTCAAAAGAAAGGCAAGGCAAATCAGGGCAAAAGGAGAAAGGAAGGCAAGGCAAGACAAGGCAAAGAGACAAAGCAAGGTAAAACAAAAGGGCATAGCAAGGCAAGGTAAGGCAAAGGGGCAAAGCAAGGCATGGAAAGGCAAAGGCAAGGGAAGGCAAAAGGTTAAAGCTAGGCAAGGAAAGGCAAGGGAAAAGGAGAAAGCAAAGCAAGGCAAGGCAAAAGGATAAGGAAGACACGTCAAGGCAAGGCAAAGATGAAAGCAAGGCAATGCAAGGCAATTCAAAACGGCAAAACAAGGAAAGGCAAGGCAAAAGGGCAAAGCAAAGCAAGTCAAAAGGGCAAAGCATGACAAGGCAAGGCAAGGCAAAAGGGCAAAGCATGACAAGGCAAGGTAAGGCAAAAGGGCAATGCAAGGAAAGGCAAAATGGCAAAGCAAGACAAGGCAAAATGGCAAAGCATAACAAGGCAAAGCAAGGCAAAATGGCAAAGCAAGGCAAGGCAAAAGGGCAAAGCATGGCAAGGCAAGGAAAAAGGGCAACTCAATGCAAGGCCGGGCAAAAGTGCAAAGAAAGGCAAGGCAAGGTAAGTCAAAAGGACAAACCATGGCAAGGCCAGGAAAAAGGCCAAAGCAAGGAAAGGCAAGGCAAAAGGGGAAAGCAAGGCAAGAGAAAATGGCAAAGCAAGGCAAGGTAAGGCAAGACAAAAGGGCAAAGCAAGGCAAGGAAAAAGAGCAAAGCATGGCAAGGCAAGGCAAGGCAAAAGGTCAAAAGAAAGGCAAGGCAAATCAGGGCAAAAGGAGAAAGGAAGGCAAGGCAAGTCAAGGCAAAGAGTCAAAGCAAGGCAAGGCAAAGGTTCAAAGGAAGGCATGGAAAGGCAAGGTAAAGGAAGGCAAAAGGGTAAAGCAAGGCAAGGAAAGGCAAGGCAAAAGGGGAAAGCAAAGCAAGGCAAGGCAAAATGATAAGGAAGACACGTCAAGGCAAGGCAAAGATGAAAGTAAGGCAATGCAAGGAAATTGAAAACGGCAAAACAAGGAAAGGCAAGGCAAAAGGGGAAAGCAAAGCAAGTCAAAAGGGCAAAGCATGACAAGGCAAGGCAATCCAAAAGGGCAAAGCATGAAAAGGCAAGGCAAGGAAAAAGGGTAAAGCATGTCAAGGCAAGGTAAGGCAAAAGGGCAATGCAAGGAAAAGCAAAATGGCAAAGCAAGACAAGGCAAAAGGGAAAGCATAACAAGGCAAAGCAAGGCAAAAGGGCAAAGCAAGACAAGGCAAAAGGGCAAAGCAAGGAAAGTCAAAAGGGCAAAGCATGACAAGGCAAGGCAAGGAAAAAGGGTATAGCAAGTCAAGGCAAGGTAAGGCAAAAGGGCAATTCAAGGAAAGGCAAAATGGCAAAGCAAGGCAAGGCAAAAGGGCAAAGCAAAGCAAGTCAAAATGGCAAAGTATGACAAGGCAAGGCAAGGAAAAAGGGTATAGCAAGTCAAGGCAAAGTAAGGCAAAAGGGCAATTCAAGGAAAGGCAAAATGGCAACGCAAGGCAAGGCAAAAGGGCAAAGCATAACAAGGCAAAGCAAGGCAAAAGGGCAAAGCAAGGCAAGGCAAAAGGGCAAAGCAAGGCAAGTCAAAAGGGCAAAGCATGACAAGGCAAGGCAAGGAAAAAGGGTATAGCAAGTCAAAGCAAGGTAAGGCAAAAGGGCAATTCAAGGAAAGGCAAAATGGCAAAGCAAGGCAAGGCAAAAGGGCAAAGCAAGGCCAGGCAAAAGTGCAAAGAAAGGCAAGGCAAGGTAAGTCAAAAGGACAAACCATGGCAAGGCCAGGAAAAAGGCCATAGCAAGGAAAGGCAAGGCAAAAGGGGAAAGCAAGGCAAGGGAAAATGGCAAAGCAAGGCAAGGCAAGGAAAGACAAAAGGGCAAAGCAAGGCAAGGAAAAAGAGCAAAGCATGGCAAGGCAAGGCAAGGCAAAAGGTCAAAAGAAAGGCAAGGCAAATCAGGGCAAAAGGAGAAAGGAAGGCAAGGCAAGACAAGGCAAAGAGACAAAGCAAGGTAAGGCAAAAGGGCATAGCAAGGCAAGGTAAGGCAAAGGGGCAAAGCAAGGCATGGAAAGGCAAAGGCAAGGGAAGGCAAAAGGGTAAAGCATGGCAAGGAAAGGCAAGGGAAAAGGAGAAAGCAAAGCAAGGCAAGGCAAAAGGATAAGGAAGACACGTCAAGGCAAGGCAAAGATGAAAGCAAGGCAATGCAAGGCAATTCAAAACGGCAAAACAAGGAAAGGCAAGGCAAAAGGGCAAAGCAAAGCAAGTCAAAAGGGCAAAGCATGACAAGGCAAGGCAAGGCAAAAGGGCAAAGCATGACAAGGCAAGGTAAGGCAAAAGGGCAATGCAAGGAAAGGCAAAATGGCAAAGCAAGACAAGGCAAAATGGCAAAGCATAACAAGGCAAAGCAAGGCAAAAGGGCAAAGCAAGGCAAGTCAAAAGGGCAAAGCATGACAAGGCAAGGCAAGGAAAAAGGGTATAGCAAGTCAAGGCAAGGTAAGGCAAAAGGGCAATTCAAGGAAAGGCAAAATGGCAAAGCAAGGCAAGGCAAAAGGGCAAAGCAAAGCAAGTCAAAATGGCAAAGTATGACAAGGCAAGGCAAGGAAAAAGGCTATAGCAAGTCAAGGCAAGGTAAGGCAAAAGGGCAATTCAAGGAAAGGCAAAAGGGCAAAGCAAGGCAAGGCAAAAGGGCAAAGCATGGCAAGGCAAGGAAAAAGGGCAACTCAATGCAAGGCCGGGCAAAAGTGCAAAGAAAGGCAATGCAAGGTAAGTCAAAAGGACAAACCATGGCAAGGCCAGGAAAAAGGCTAAAGCAAGGAAAGGCAAGGCAAAAGGGGAAAGCAAGGCAAGGAAAAAGAGCGAAGCATGGCAAGGCAAGGCAAGGCAAAAGGTCAAAAGAAAGGCAAGGCAAATCAGGGCAAAAGGAGAAAGGAAGGCAAGGCAAGTCAAGGCAAAGAGTCAAAGCAAGGCAAGGCAAAGGGTCAAAGGAAGGCATGGAAAGGCAAGGCAAAGGAAGGCAAAAGGGTAAAGCAAGGCAAGGAAAGGCAAGGCAAAAGGGGAAAGCAAAGCAAGGCAAGGCAAAATGATAAGGAAGACACGTCAAGGCAAGGCAAAGATGAAAGTAAGGCAATGCAAGGCAATTCAAAGCGGCAAAACAAGGAAAGGCAAGGCAAAAGGGCAAAGCAAAGCAAGTCAAAAGGGCAAAGCATGACAAGGCAAAAGGGCAAAGCATAACAAGGCAAAGCAAGGCAAAAGGGCAAAGAAAGGCAAGTCAAAAGGGCAAAGCATGAAAAGGCAAGGCAAGGAAAAAGGGTATAGCAAGTCAAGGCAAGGTAAGGCAAAAGGGCAGTTCAAGGAAAGACAAAATGGCAAGGCAAGGCAAGTCAAAAGGGCAAAGCATGGCAAGGCAAGGAAAAAGGGCAACTCAATGCAAGGCCAGGCAAAAGGGCAAAGAAAGGCAAGGCAAGGTAAGTCAAAAGGACAAACCATGGCAAGGCCAGGAAAAAGGCCAAAGCAAGGAAAGGCAAGGCAAAAGGGGAAAGCAAGGCAAGGGAAAATGGCAAAGCAAGGCAAGGCAAGGCAAGACAAAAGGGCAAAGCAAGGCAAGGAAAAAGAGCAAAGCATGGCAAGGCAAGGCAAGGCAAAAGGTCAAAAGAAAGGCAAGGCAAATCAGGGCAAAAGGAGAAAGGAAGGCAAGGCAAGACAAGGCAAAGAGGCAAAGCAAGGCAAGGTAAGGCAAGGCAAAAGGGGAAAGCAAAGCAAGGCAAGGCGAAAGGATAAGGAAGAAACGTGAAGGCAAGGCAAAGATGAAAGTAAGGCAATGCAAGGAAATTGAAAACGGCAAAACAAGGAAAGGCAAGGCAAAAGGGGAAAGCAAAGCAAGTCAAAAGGGCAAAGCATGACAAGGCAAGGCAATGCAAAAGGGCAAAGCATGAAAAGGCAAGGCAAGGCAAAAGGGTAAAGCATGTCAAGGCAAGGTAAGGCAAAAGGGCAATGCAAGGAAAAGCAAAATGGCAAAGCAAGACAAGGCAAAAGGGAAAGCATAACAAGGCAAAGCAAGGCAGAAGGGCAAAGCAAGGCAAGGCAAAAGGGCAAAGCAAGGAAAGTCAAAAGGGCAAAGCATGACAAGGCAAGGCAAGGAAAAAGGGTATAGCAAGTCAAGGCAAGGTAAGGCAAAAGGGCAATTCAAGGAAAGGCAAAATGGCAAAGCAAGGCAAGGCAAAAGGACAAAGCAAATCAAGTCAAAAGGGCAAAGCATGACAAGGCAAGGCAAGGAAAAAGGGTATAGCAAGTCAAGGCAAGGTAAGGCAAAAGGGCAATTCAAGGAAAGGCAAAATGGCAAAGCAAGGCAAGGCAAAAGGGCAAAGCAAAGCAAGTCAAAATGGCAAAGTATGACAAGGCAAGGCAAGGAAAAAGGGTATAGCAAGTCAAGGCAAAGTAAGGCAAAAGGGCAATTCAAGGAAAGGCAAAATGGCAAAGCAAGGCAAGGCAAAAGGGCAAAGCATAACAAGGCAAAGCAAGGCAAAAGGGCAAAGCAAGGCAAGGCAAAAGGGCAAAGCAAGGGAAGTCAAAAGGGCAAAGCATGACAAGGCAAGGCAAGGAAAAAGGGTATAGCAAGTCAAGGCAAGGTAAGGCAAAAGGGCAATTCAAGGAAAGGCAAAATGGCAAAGCAAGGCAAGGCAAAAGGGCAAAGCAAGGCCAGGCAAAAGTGCAAAGAAAGGCAAGGCAAGGAAAGACAAAAGGGCAAAGCAAGGCAAGGAAAAAGAGCAAAGCAAGGCAAGGCAAGGCAAAAGGTCAAAAGAAAGGCAAGGCAAATCAGGGCAAAAGGAGAAAGGAAGGCAAGGCAAGACAAGGCAACGAGACAAAGCAAGGCAAGGCAAAAGGGCAAAGCAAGGCAAGGTAAGGCAAAGGGGCAAAGCAAGGCATGGAAAGGCAAAGGCAAGGGAAGGCAAAAGGGTAAAGCAAGGCAAGGAAAGGCAAGGGAAAAGGAGAAAGCAAAGCAAGGCAAGGCAAAATGATAAGGAAGACACGTCAAGGCAAGGCAAAGATGAAAGCAAGGCAATGCAAGGCAATTCAAAACGGCAAAACAAGGAAAGGCAAGGCAAAAGGGCAAAGCAAAGCAAGTCAAAAGGGCAAAGCATGACAAGGCAAGGCAAGGCAAAAGGGCAAAGCATGGCAAGGCAAGGCAAACGAGAAAAGCAATGCAAGGGAAGGCAAAATGGCAAATCAAGGCAAGTCAAAATGGAAAAGTAAAGCAAGACAAGGGAAGGCAAAAGGGCAAAGCAAGACATGGAAAGGCAAGGCAAGGCAAAGCAAAAGGGAAAAGCAAGACAAGTCAGGCAAGGCAAAATGTTAAAGTAAGGCAATGCAATGCAAATCGAAAGGGCAAAGCAAGGCATGGCAAGAAAAAAGGGCAAAGCAAGGCAAGGTAAGGCAAAAGGGCAATGCAAGCAAAGGCAAAATGGCAATGCAAGGAAAGGCAAAATGGCAAAGCAAGGCAAGGAAAAAGGGCAAAGCAAGGCAAGGCAAAACGGCAAAGTAAGGCAAGGCAAGGGAATGCAAAAGGGCAAAGCAAGGCAAGTCAAAACAGAAAAGTAAAGCAAGACAAGGGAAGGCAAATGGGCAAAGCATGGCAAGGCAAGGCAAAGCAAAAGGGCAAAGCAAGACAAGGTAAGGCAAGGCAAAATGTGAAAGTAAGGCAATGTAGGAGAAAGGAAGGAGAAAGGAGAAAGGAAGGCAAGGCAAGACAAGGCAAAGAGGCAAAGTATGGCAAGGCAAAAGGGCAAAGCAAGGCAAGGTAAGGCAAAGGGGCAAAGCAAGGCATGGAAAGGCAAGGCAAGGGAAGGCAAAAGGGTAAAGAAAGGCAAGGAAAGGCAAGGCAAAAAGGGCAAAGCAAAGCAAGGCAAGGCAAAAGGATAAGGAAGACACGTCAAGGCAAGGCAAAGATGAAAGTAAGGCAATGCAAGGCAATTCAAAACGGCAAAACAAGGAAAGGCAAGGCAAAAGGGCAAAGCAAAGCAAGTCAAAAGGGCAAAGCATGACAAGGCAAGGCAAGGCAAAAGGGCAAAGCATGTCAAGGCAAGGTAAGGCAAAAGGGCAATGCAAGGAAAGGCAAAATGTCAAAGCAAGACAAGGCAAGGAAAAAGGGTATAGCAAGTCAAGGCAAGGTAAGGCAAAAGGGCAATTCAAGGAAAGGCAAAATGGCAAAGCAAGGCAAGGCAAAAGGGCAAAGCATGGCAAGGCAAGGCAATGAAAAAGGGCAACTCAATGCAAGGCCAGGCAAAAGGGCAAAGAAAGGCAAGGCAAGGTAAGTCAAAAGGACAAACCATGGCAAGGCCAGGAAAAAGGCCAAAGCAAGGAAAGGCAAGGCAAAACGGGAAAGCAAGGCAAGGGAAAATGGCAAAGCAAGGCAAGACAAGGCAAGACAAAAGGGCAAAGCAAGGCAAGGAAAAAGAGCAAAGCATGGCAATGCAAGGCAAGGCAAAAGGTCAAAAGAAAGGCAAGGCAAATCAGGGCAAAAAAAGAAAGGAAGGCAAGGCAAGACAAGGCAAAGAGGCAAAGCAAGGCAAAGCAAAAAGGCAAAGCAAGGCAAGGTAAGGCAAAGGGGCAAAGCAAGGCATGGAAAGGCAAGGCAAAATGGGAAAGCAAAGCAAGGCAAGGCGAAAGGATAAGGAAGACACGTCAAGGCAAGGCAAAGATGAAAGTAAGGCAATGCAAGGAAATTGAAAACGGCAAAACAAGGAAAGGCAAGGCAAAAGGGCAAAGCAAAGCAAGTCAAAAGGGCAAAGCATGACAAGGCAAGGCAAGGCAAAAGGGCAAAGCATGTCAAGGCAAGGTAAGGCAAAAGGGCAATGCAAGGAAAGGCAAAATGTCAAAGCAAGACAAGGCAAGGAAAAAGGGTATAGCAAGTCAAGGCAAGGTAAGGCAAAAGGGCAATTCAAGGAAAGGCAAAATGGCAAAGCAAGGCAAGGCAAAAGGGCAAAGCATGGCAAGGCAAGGCAATGAAAAAGGGCAACTCAATGCAAGGCCAGGCAAAAGGGCAAAGAAAGGCAAGGCAAGGTAAGTCAAAAGGACAAACCATGGCAAGGCCAGGAAAAAGGCCAAAGCAAGGAAAGGCAAGGCAAAACGGGAAAGCAAGGCAAGGGAAAATGGCAAAGCAAGGCAAGACAAGGCAAGACAAAAGGGCAAAGCAAGGCAAGGAAAAAGAGCAAAGCATGGCAATGCAAGGCAAGGCAAAAGGTCAAAAGAAAGGCAAGGCAAATCAGGGCAAAAAAAGAAAGGAAGGCAAGGCAAGACAAGGCAAAGAGGCAAAGCAAGGCAAAGCAAAAAGGCAAAGCAAGGCAAGGTAAGGCAAAGGGGCAAAGCAAGGCATGGAAAGGCAAGGCAAAATGGGAAAGCAAAGCAAGGCAAGGCGAAAGGATAAGGAAGACACGTCAAGGCAAGGCAAAGATGAAAGTAAGGCAATGCAAGGAAATTGAAAACGGCAAAACAAGGAAAGGCAAGGCAAAAGGGCAAAGCAAAGCAAGTCAAAAGGGCAAAGCATGACAAGGCAAGGCAAGGCAAAAGGGCAAAGCATGTCAAGGCAAGGTAAGGCAAAAGGGCAATGCAAGGAAAGGCAAAATGGCAAAGCAAGACAAGGCAAAGGGGCAAAGCATAACGAGGCAAAGCAAGGCAAAAGGGCAAAGCAAGGCAAGTCAAAAGGGCAAAGCATGGCAAGACAAGGCAAGGCAAAAGGTCAAAAGAAAGGCAAGGCAAATCAGGGCAAAAGGAGAAAGGAAGGCAAGGCAAGACAAGGCGAAGAGGCAAAGCAAGGCAAGGCAAAAGGGCAAAGCAAGGCAAGGTACTGCAAAGGGGCAAAGCAAGGCATGGAAAGGCAAGGCAAGGGAAGGCAAAAGGGTAAAGCAAGGCAAGGAAAGGCAAGGCAAAAGGGGAAAGCAAAGCAAGGCAAGGCAAAAGGATAAGGAAGACACGTCAAGGCAAGGCAAAGATGAAAGTAAGGCAATGCAAGGCAATTCAAAACGGCAAAAAAAAGAAAGGCAAGGCAAAAGGGCAAAGCAAAGCAAGTCAAAAAGGCAAAGAATGACAAGGCAAGGCAAGGCAAAAGGCTAAAGCATGTCAAGGCAAGGTAAGGCAAAAGGGCAATTCAAGGAAACGCAAAATGGCAAAGCAGACAAGGCAAAAGGGCAAAGCATAACTAGGCAAAGCAAGGCAAAAGGGCAAAGCAAGGCAAGTCAAAAGGGCAAAGCATGACAAGGCAAGGCTAGGAAAAAGGGTATAGCAAGTCAAGGCAAGGTAAGGCAAAAGGGCAATTCAAGGAAAGGCAAAATGGCAAAGCAAGGCAAGGCAAAAGGGCAAAGCAAAGCAAGTCAAAATGAAAAAGTATGACAAGGCAAGGCAAGGAAAAAGGGTATAGCAAGTCAAGGCAAGGTAAGGCAAAAGGGCAATTCAAGGAAAGGCAAAATGGCAAATCAAGGCAAGGCAAAAGGGCAAAGCATAACAAGGCAAAGCAAGGCAAAAGGGCAAAGCAAGGCAAGGCAAAAGGGCAAAGCATGGCAAGGCAAGGAAAAAGGGCAACTCAATGCAAGGCCGGGCAAAAGTGCAAAGAAAGGCAAGGCAAGGTAAGTCAAAAGGACAAAAGCATGGCAAGGCCAGGAAAAACGCCAAAGTTAGGAAAGGCAAGGCAAAAGGGGAAAGCAAGGCAAGGGAAAATGGCAAAGCAAGGCAAGGCAAGGCAAGACAAAAGGGCAAAGCAAGAAAGGAAAAAGAGCAAAGCAAGGCAAGGCAAGGCAAGGCAAAAGGTCAAAAGAAAGGCAAGGCAAATCAGGGCAAAAGGAGAAAGGAAGGCAAGGCAAGACAAGGCAAAGAGTCAAAGCAAGGCAAGGCAAAGGGGGAAAACAAGGCAAGGGAAGGCAAGGCAAGGGAAGGCAAAAGGGTAAAGCAAGGCAAGGAAAGGCAAGTCAAAAGGGGAAAGCAAAGCAAGGCAAGGCAAAAGGATAAGGAAGACACGTCAAGGCAAGGCAAAGATGAAAGTAAGGCAATACAAGGCAATTCAAAACGGCAAAACAAGGCAAGGCAAGGCAAAAGGGCAAAGCAAAGCAAGTCAAAAGGGCAAAGCATGTCAAGGCAAGGTAAGGCAAAAGGGCAATGCAAGGAAAGGCAAAATGGCAAAGCAAGACAAGGCAAAAGGGTAAAGCATAACAAGGCAAAGCAAGGCAAAAGGGCAAAGCAAGGCAAGTCAAAAGGGCAAAGCATGAAAAGGCAAGGCAAGGAAAAAGGGTATAGCAAGTCAAGGCAAGGTAAGGCAAAAGGGCAATGCAAGGAAAAGCAAAATGGCAAAGCAAGACAAGGCAAAAGGGAAAGCATAACAAGGCAAAGCAAGGCAGAAGGGCAAAGCAAGGCAAGGCAAAAGGGCAAAGCAAGGAAAGTCAAAAGGGCAAAGCATGACAAGGCAAGGCAAGGAAAAAGGGTATAGCAAGTCAAGGCAAGGTAAGGCAAAAGGGCAATTCAAGGAAAGGCAAAATGGCAAAGCAAGGCAAGGCAAAAGGACAAAGCAAAGCAAGTCAAAAGGGCAAAGCACGACAAGGCAAGGCAAGGAAAAAGGGTATAGCAAGTCAAGGCAAGGTAAGGCAAAAGGGCAATTCAAGGAAAGGCAAAATGGCAAAGCAAGGCAAGGCAAAAGGGCAAAGCAAAGCAAGTCAAAATGGCAAAGTATGACAAGGCAAGGCAAGGAAAAAGGGTATAGCAAGTCAAGGCAAAGCAAGGCAAAAGGGCAATTCAAGGAAAGGCAAAATGGCAAAGCAAGGCAAGGCAAAAGGGCAAAGCATAACAAGGCAAAGCAAGGCAAAAGGGCAAAGGAAGGCAAGTCAAAAGGGCAAAGCATGAAAAGGCAAGGCAAGGAAAAAGGGTATAGCAAGTCAAGGCAAGGTAAGGCAAAAGGGCAATTCAAGGAAAGGCAAAATGGCAACGCAAGGCAAGGCAAAAGGGCAAAGCATAACAAGGCAAAGCAAGGCAAAAGGGCAAAGCAAGGCAAGGAAAGGAAAAAGGGCAACTCAATGCAAGGCCGGGCAAAAGGGCAAAGAAAGGCAAGGCAAGGTAAGTCAAAAGGACAAACCATGGCAAGGCCAGGAAAAAGATCAAAGCAAGGAAAGGCAAGGCAAAAGGGAATAGCAAGGCAAGGGAAAATGGCAAAGCAAGGCAAGGCAAGGCAAGACAAAAGGGCAAAGCAAGGCAAGGAAAAAGAGCAAAGCATGGCAAGACAAGGCAAGGCAAAAGGTCAAAAGAAAGGCAAGGCAAATCAGGGCAAAAGGAGAAAGGAAGGCAAGGCAAGACAAGGCAAAGAGGCAAAGCAAGGCAAGGTAAGGCAAGGCAAAAGGGCAAAGCATAACAAGGCAAAGCAAGGCAAAAGGGCAAAGCAAGGCAAGGCAAAAGGGCAAAGCAAGGCAAGTCAAAAGGGCAAAGCATGACAAGGCAAGGCAAGGAAAAAGGGTATAGCAAGTCAAGGCAAGGTAAGGCAAAAGGGCAATTCAAGGAAAGGCAAAATGGCAAAGCAAGGCAAGGCAAAAGGGCAAAGCAAGGCCAGGCAAAATTGCAAAGAAAGGCAAGGCAAGGTAAGTCAAAAGGACAAACCATGGCAAGGCCAGGAAAAAGGCCAAAGCAAGGAAAGGCAAGGCAAAAGGGGAAAGCAAGGCAAGGGAAAATGGCAAAGCAAGGCAGGGCAAGGAAAGACAAAAGGGCAAAGCAAGGCAAGGAAAAAGAGCAAAGCATGGCAAGGCAAGGCAAGGCAAAAGGTCAAAAGAAAGGCAAGGCAAATCAGGGCAAAAGGAGAAAGGAAGGCAAGGCAAGACAAGGCAAAGAGACAAAGCAAGGTAAAACAAAAGGGCATAGCAAGGCAAGGTAAGGCAAAGGGGCAAAGCAAGGCATGGAAAGGCAAAGGCAAGGGAAGGCAAAAGGGTAAAGCAAGGCAAGGAAAGGCAAGGGAAAAGGAGAAAGCAAAGCAAGGCAAGGCAAAAGGATAAGGAAGACACGTCAAGGCAAGGCAAAGATGAAAGCAAGGCAATGCAAGGCAATTCAAAACGGCAAAACAAGGAAAGGCAAGGCAAAAGGGCAAAGCAAAGCAAGTCAAAAGGGCAAAGCATGACAAGGCAAGGCAAGGCAAAAGGGCAAAGCATGACAAGGCAAGGTAAGGCAAAAGGGCAATGCAAGGAAAGGCAAAATGGCAAAGCAAGACAAGGCAAAAGGGCAAAGCATAACAAGGCAAAGCAAGGCAAAAGGGCAAAGCAAGGCAAGGCAAAAGGGCAAAGCATGGCAAGGCAAGGAAAAAGGGCAACTCAATGCAAGGCCGGGCAAAATTGCAAAGAAAGGCAAGGCAAGGTAAGTCAAAAGGACAAACCATGGCAAGGCCAGGAAAAAGGCCAAAGCAAGGAAAGGCAAGGCAAAAGGGGAAAGCAAGGCAAGAGAAAATGGCAAAGCAAGGCAAGGTAAGGCAAGACAAAAGGGCAAAGCAAGGCAAGGAAAAAGAGCAAAGCATGGCAAGGCAAGGCAAGGCAAAAGGTCAAAAGAAAGGCAAGGCAAATCAGGGCAAAAGGGCAAAGAAAGGCAAGTCAAAAGGGCAAAGCATGAAAAGGCAAGGCAAGGAAAAAGGGTATAGCAAGTCAAGGCAAAGCAAGGCAAAAGGGCAATTCAAGGAAAGGCAAAATGGCAAAGCAAGGCAAGGCAAAAGGGCAAAGCATAACAAGGCAAAGCAAGGCAAAAGGGCAAAGAAAGGCAAGTCAAAAGGGCAAAGCATGAAAAGGCAAGGCAAGGAAAAAGTGTATAGCAAGTCAAGGCAAGGTAAGGCAAAAGGGCAATTCAAGGAAAGGCAAAATGGCAAAGCAAGGCAAGGCAAAAGGGCAAAGCATGGCAAGGCAAGGAAAAAGGGCAACTCAATGCAAGGCCAGGCAAAAGGGCAAAGAAAGGCAAGGCAAGGTAAGTCAAAAGGACAAACCATGGCAAGGCCAGGAAAAAGATCAAAGCAAGGAAAGGCAAGGCAAAAGGGAATAGCAAGGCAAGGGAAAATGGCAAAGCAAGACAAGGCAAGGCAAGACAAAAGGGCAAAGCAAGGCAAGGAAAAAGAGCAAAGCATGGCAAGACAAGGCAAGGCAAAAGGTCAAAAGAAAGGCAAGGCAAATCAGGGCAAAAGGAGAAAGGAAGGCAAGGCAAGACAAGGCAAAGAGGCAAAGCAAGGCAAGGTAAGGCAAGGCAAAAGGGGAAAGCAAAGCAAGGCAAGGCAAAAGGATAAGGAAGACACGTCAAGGCAAGGCAAAGATGAAAGTAAGGCAATGCAAGGAAATTGAAAACGGCAAAACAAGGAAAGGCAAGGCAAAAGGGGAAAGCAAAGCAAGTCAAAAGGGCAAAGCATGACAAGGCAAGGCAATCCAAAAGGGCAAAGCATGAAAAGGCAAGGCAAGGAAAAAGGGTAAAGCATGTCAAGGCAAGGTAAGGCAAAAGGGCAATGCAAGGAAAAGCAAAATGGCAAAGCAAGACAAGGCAAAAGGGAAAGCATAACAAGGCAAAGCAAGGCAAAAGGGCAAAGCAAGACAAGGCAAAAGGGCAAAGCAAGGAAAGTCAAAAGGGCAAAGCATGACAAGGCAAGGCAAGGAAAAAGGGTATAGCAAGTCAAGGCAAGGTAAGGCAAAAGGGCAATTCAAGGAAAGGCAAAATGGCAACGCAAGGCAAGGCAAAAGGGCAAAGCATAACAAGGCAAAGCAAGGCAAAAGGGCAAAGCAAGGCAAGGCAA
Source organism: Columba livia (assembly GCF_036013475.1). NCBI lineage: Eukaryota > Metazoa > Chordata > Aves > Columbiformes > Columbidae > Columba > Columba livia. The sequence continues at coordinate 129,115 of NW_027043127.1, forward strand.
AAGGGCAAAGCAAGGCAAGTCAAAAGGGCAAAGCATGACAAGGCAAGGCAAGGAAAAAGGGTATAGCAAGTCAAGGCAAGGTAAGGCAAAAGGGCAATTCAAGGAAAGGCAAAATGGCAAAGCAAGGCAAGGCAAAAGGGCAAAGCAAGGCCAGGCAAAATTGCAAAGAAAGGCAAGGCAAGGTAAGTCAAAAGGACAAACCATGGCAAGGCCAGGAAAAAGGCCAAAGCAAGGAAAGGCAAGGCAAAAGGGGAAAGCAAGGCAAGGGAAAATGGCAAAGCAAGGCAAGGCAAGGCAAGACAAAAGGGCAAAGCAAGGCAAGGAAAAAGAGCAAAGCATGGCAAGGCAAGGCAAGGCAAAAGGTCAAAAGAAAGGCAAGGCAAATCAGGGCAAAAGGAGAAAGGAAGGCAAGGCAAGACAAGGCAAAGAGACAAAGCAAGGTAAAACAAAAGGGCATAGCAAGGCAAGGTAAGGCAAAGGGGCAAAGCAAGGCATGGAAAGGCAAAGGCAAGGGAAGGCAAAAGGGTAAAGCAAGGCAAGGAAAGGCAAGGGAAAAGGAGAAAGCAAAGCAAGGCAAGGCAAAAGGATAAGGAAGACACGTCAAGGCAAGGCAAAGATGAAAGCAAGGCAATGCAAGGCAATTCAAAACGGCAAAACAAGGAAAGGCAAGGCAAAAGGGCAAAGCAAAGCAAGTCAAAAGGGCAAAGCATGACAAGGCAAGGCAAGGCAAAAGGGCAAAGCATGACAAGGCAAGGTAAGGCAAAAGGGCAATGCAAGGAAAGGCAAAATGGCAAAGCAAGACAAGGCAAAATGGCAAAGCATAACAAGGCAAAGCAAGGCAAAAGGGCAAAGCAAGGCAAGGCAAAAGGGCAAAGCATGGCAAGGCAAGGAAAAAGGGCAACTCAATGCAAGGCCGGGCAAAAGTGCAAAGAAAGGCAAGGCAAGGTAAGTCAAAAGGACAAACCATGGCAAGGCCAGGAAAAAGGCCAAAGCAAGGAAAGGCAAGGCAAAAGGGGAAAGCAAGGCAAGAGAAAATGGCAAAGCAAGGCAAGGTAAGGCAAGACAAAAGGGCAAAGCAAGGCAAGGAAAAAGAGCAAAGCATGGCAAGGCAAGGCAAGGCAAAAGGTCAAAAGAAAGGCAAGGCAAATCAGGGCAAAAGGAGAAAGGAAGGCAAGGCAAGTCAAGGCAAAGAGTCAAAGCAAGGCAAGGCAAAGGTTCAAAGGAAGGCATGGAAAGGCAAGGTAAAGGAAGGCAAAAGGGTAAAGCAAGGCAAGGAAAGGCAAGGCAAAAGGGGAAAGCAAAGCAAGGCAAGGCAAAATGATAAGGAAGACACGTCAAGGCAAGGCAAAGATGAAAGTAAGGCAATGCAAGGAAATTGAAAACGGCAAAACAAGGAAAGGCAAGGCAAAAGGGGAAAGCAAAGCAAGTCAAAAGGGCAAAGCATGACAAGGCAAGGCAATCCAAAAGGGCAAAGCATGAAAAGGCAAGGCAAGGAAAAAGGGTAAAGCATGTCAAGGCAAGGTAAGGCAAAAGGGCAATGCAAGGAAAAGCAAAATGGCAAAGCAAGACAAGGCAAAAGGGAAAGCATAACAAGGCAAAGCAAGGCAAAAGGGCAAAGCAAGACAAGGCAAAAGGGCAAAGCAAGGAAAGTCAAAAGGGCAAAGCATGACAAGGCAAGGCAAGGAAAAAGGGTATAGCAAGTCAAGGCAAGGTAAGGCAAAAGGGCAATTCAAGGAAAGGCAAAATGGCAAAGCAAGGCAAGGCAAAAGGGCAAAGCAAAGCAAGTCAAAATGGCAAAGTATGACAAGGCAAGGCAAGGAAAAAGGGTATAGCAAGTCAAGGCAAGGTAAGGCAAAAGGGCAATTCAAGGAAAGGCAAAATGGCAACGCAAGGCAAGGCAAAAGGGCAAAGCATAACAAGGCAAAGCAAGGCAAAAGGGCAAAGCAAGGCAAGGCAAAAGGGCAAAGCAAGGCAAGTCAAAAGGGCAAAGCATGACAAGGCAAGGCAAGGAAAAAGGGTATAGCAAGTCAAAGCAAGGTAAGGCAAAAGGGCAATTCAAGGAAAGGCAAAATGGCAAAGCAAGGCAAGGCAAAAGGGCAAAGCAAGGCCAGGCAAAAGTGCAAAGAAAGGCAAGGCAAGGTAAGTCAAAAGGACAAACCATGGCAAGGCCAGGAAAAAGGCCATAGCAAGGAAAGGCAAGGCAAAAGGGGAAAGCAAGGCAAGGGAAAATGGCAAAGCAAGGCAAGGCAAGGAAAGACAAAAGGGCAAAGCAAGGCAAGGAAAAAGAGCAAAGCATGGCAAGGCAAGGCAAGGCAAAAGGTCAAAAGAAAGGCAAGGCAAATCAGGGCAAAAGGAGAAAGGAAGGCAAGGCAAGACAAGGCAAAGAGACAAAGCAAGGTAAGGCAAAAGGGCATAGCAAGGCAAGGTAAGGCAAAGGGGCAAAGCAAGGCATGGAAAGGCAAAGGCAAGGGAAGGCAAAAGGGTAAAGCATGGCAAGGAAAGGCAAGGGAAAAGGAGAAAGCAAAGCAAGGCAAGGCAAAAGGATAAGGAAGACACGTCAAGGCAAGGCAAAGATGAAAGCAAGGCAATGCAAGGCAATTCAAAACGGCAAAACAAGGAAAGGCAAGGCAAAAGGGCAAAGCAAAGCAAGTCAAAAGGGCAAAGCATGACAAGGCAAGGCAAGGCAAAAGGGCAAAGCATGACAAGGCAAGGTAAGGCAAAAGGGCAATGCAAGGAAAGGCAAAATGGCAAAGCAAGACAAGGCAAAATGGCAAAGCATAACAAGGCAAAGCAAGGCAAAAGGGCAAAGCAAGGCAAGTCAAAAGGGCAAAGCATGACAAGGCAAGGCAAGGAAAAAGGGTATAGCAAGTCAAGGCAAGGTAAGGCAAAAGGGCAATTCAAGGAAAGGCAAAATGGCAAAGCAAGGCAAGGCAAAAGGGCAAAGCAAAGCAAGTCAAAATGGCAAAGTATGACAAGGCAAGGCAAGGAAAAAGGCTATAGCAAGTCAAGGCAAGGTAAGGCAAAAGGGCAATTCAAGGAAAGGCAAAAGGGCAAAGCAAGGCAAGGCAAAAGGGCAAAGCATGGCAAGGCAAGGAAAAAGGGCAACTCAATGCAAGGCCGGGCAAAAGTGCAAAGAAAGGCAATGCAAGGTAAGTCAAAAGGACAAACCATGGCAAGGCCAGGAAAAAGGCTAAAGCAAGGAAAGGCAAGGCAAAAGGGGAAAGCAAGGCAAGGAAAAAGAGCGAAGCATGGCAAGGCAAGGCAAGGCAAAAGGTCAAAAGAAAGGCAAGGCAAATCAGGGCAAAAGGAGAAAGGAAGGCAAGGCAAGTCAAGGCAAAGAGTCAAAGCAAGGCAAGGCAAAGGGTCAAAGGAAGGCATGGAAAGGCAAGGCAAAGGAAGGCAAAAGGGTAAAGCAAGGCAAGGAAAGGCAAGGCAAAAGGGGAAAGCAAAGCAAGGCAAGGCAAAATGATAAGGAAGACACGTCAAGGCAAGGCAAAGATGAAAGTAAGGCAATGCAAGGCAATTCAAAGCGGCAAAACAAGGAAAGGCAAGGCAAAAGGGCAAAGCAAAGCAAGTCAAAAGGGCAAAGCATGACAAGGCAAAAGGGCAAAGCATAACAAGGCAAAGCAAGGCAAAAGGGCAAAGAAAGGCAAGTCAAAAGGGCAAAGCATGAAAAGGCAAGGCAAGGAAAAAGGGTATAGCAAGTCAAGGCAAGGTAAGGCAAAAGGGCAGTTCAAGGAAAGACAAAATGGCAAGGCAAGGCAAGTCAAAAGGGCAAAGCATGGCAAGGCAAGGAAAAAGGGCAACTCAATGCAAGGCCAGGCAAAAGGGCAAAGAAAGGCAAGGCAAGGTAAGTCAAAAGGACAAACCATGGCAAGGCCAGGAAAAAGGCCAAAGCAAGGAAAGGCAAGGCAAAAGGGGAAAGCAAGGCAAGGGAAAATGGCAAAGCAAGGCAAGGCAAGGCAAGACAAAAGGGCAAAGCAAGGCAAGGAAAAAGAGCAAAGCATGGCAAGGCAAGGCAAGGCAAAAGGTCAAAAGAAAGGCAAGGCAAATCAGGGCAAAAGGAGAAAGGAAGGCAAGGCAAGACAAGGCAAAGAGGCAAAGCAAGGCAAGGTAAGGCAAGGCAAAAGGGGAAAGCAAAGCAAGGCAAGGCGAAAGGATAAGGAAGAAACGTGAAGGCAAGGCAAAGATGAAAGTAAGGCAATGCAAGGAAATTGAAAACGGCAAAACAAGGAAAGGCAAGGCAAAAGGGGAAAGCAAAGCAAGTCAAAAGGGCAAAGCATGACAAGGCAAGGCAATGCAAAAGGGCAAAGCATGAAAAGGCAAGGCAAGGCAAAAGGGTAAAGCATGTCAAGGCAAGGTAAGGCAAAAGGGCAATGCAAGGAAAAGCAAAATGGCAAAGCAAGACAAGGCAAAAGGGAAAGCATAACAAGGCAAAGCAAGGCAGAAGGGCAAAGCAAGGCAAGGCAAAAGGGCAAAGCAAGGAAAGTCAAAAGGGCAAAGCATGACAAGGCAAGGCAAGGAAAAAGGGTATAGCAAGTCAAGGCAAGGTAAGGCAAAAGGGCAATTCAAGGAAAGGCAAAATGGCAAAGCAAGGCAAGGCAAAAGGACAAAGCAAATCAAGTCAAAAGGGCAAAGCATGACAAGGCAAGGCAAGGAAAAAGGGTATAGCAAGTCAAGGCAAGGTAAGGCAAAAGGGCAATTCAAGGAAAGGCAAAATGGCAAAGCAAGGCAAGGCAAAAGGGCAAAGCAAAGCAAGTCAAAATGGCAAAGTATGACAAGGCAAGGCAAGGAAAAAGGGTATAGCAAGTCAAGGCAAAGTAAGGCAAAAGGGCAATTCAAGGAAAGGCAAAATGGCAAAGCAAGGCAAGGCAAAAGGGCAAAGCATAACAAGGCAAAGCAAGGCAAAAGGGCAAAGCAAGGCAAGGCAAAAGGGCAAAGCAAGGGAAGTCAAAAGGGCAAAGCATGACAAGGCAAGGCAAGGAAAAAGGGTATAGCAAGTCAAGGCAAGGTAAGGCAAAAGGGCAATTCAAGGAAAGGCAAAATGGCAAAGCAAGGCAAGGCAAAAGGGCAAAGCAAGGCCAGGCAAAAGTGCAAAGAAAGGCAAGGCAAGGAAAGACAAAAGGGCAAAGCAAGGCAAGGAAAAAGAGCAAAGCAAGGCAAGGCAAGGCAAAAGGTCAAAAGAAAGGCAAGGCAAATCAGGGCAAAAGGAGAAAGGAAGGCAAGGCAAGACAAGGCAACGAGACAAAGCAAGGCAAGGCAAAAGGGCAAAGCAAGGCAAGGTAAGGCAAAGGGGCAAAGCAAGGCATGGAAAGGCAAAGGCAAGGGAAGGCAAAAGGGTAAAGCAAGGCAAGGAAAGGCAAGGGAAAAGGAGAAAGCAAAGCAAGGCAAGGCAAAATGATAAGGAAGACACGTCAAGGCAAGGCAAAGATGAAAGCAAGGCAATGCAAGGCAATTCAAAACGGCAAAACAAGGAAAGGCAAGGCAAAAGGGCAAAGCAAAGCAAGTCAAAAGGGCAAAGCATGACAAGGCAAGGCAAGGCAAAAGGGCAAAGCATGGCAAGGCAAGGCAAACGAGAAAAGCAATGCAAGGGAAGGCAAAATGGCAAATCAAGGCAAGTCAAAATGGAAAAGTAAAGCAAGACAAGGGAAGGCAAAAGGGCAAAGCAAGACATGGAAAGGCAAGGCAAGGCAAAGCAAAAGGGAAAAGCAAGACAAGTCAGGCAAGGCAAAATGTTAAAGTAAGGCAATGCAATGCAAATCAAAAGGGCAAAGCAAGGCATGGCAAGAAAAAAGGGCAAAGCAAGGCAAGGTAAGGCAAAAGGGCAATGCAAGCAAAGGCAAAATGGCAATGCAAGGAAAGGCAAAATATCAAAGCAAGGCAAGGAAAAAGGGCAAAGCAAGGCAAGGCAAAACGGCAAAGTAAGGCAAGGCAAGGGAATGCAAAAGGGCAAAGCAAGGCAAGTCAAAACAGAAAAGTAAAGCAAGACAAGGGAAGGCAAATGGGCAAAGCATGGCAAGGCAAGGCAAAGCAAAAGGGCAAAGCAAGACAAGGTAAGGCAAGGCAAAATGTGAAAGTAAGGCAATGTAGGAGAAAGGAAGGAGAAAGGAGAAAGGAAGGCAAGGCAAGACAAGGCAAAGAGGCAAAGTATGGCAAGGCAAAAGGGCAAAGCAAGGCAAGGTAAGGCAAAGGGGCAAAGCAAGGCATGGAAAGGCAAGGCAAGGGAAGGCAAAAGGGTAAAGAAAGGCAAGGAAAGGCAAGGCAAAAAGGGGAAAGCAAAGCAAGGCAAGGCAAAAGGATAAGGAAGACACGTCAAGGCAAGGCAAAGATGAAAGTAAGGCAATGCAAGGCAATTCAAAACGGCAAAACAAGGAAAGGCAAGGCAAAAGGGCAAAGCAAAGCAAGTCAAAAGGGCAAAGCATGACAAGGCAAGGCAAGGCAAAAGGGCAAAGCATGTCAAGGCAAGGTAAGGCAAAAGGGCAATGCAAGGAAAGGCAAAATGTCAAAGCAAGACAAGGCAAGGAAAAAGGGTATAGCAAGTCAAGGCAAGGTAAGGCAAAAGGGCAATTCAAGGAAAGGCAAAATGGCAAAGCAAGGCAAGGCAAAAGGGCAAAGCATGGCAAGGCAAGGCAATGAAGAAGGGCAACTCAATGCAAGGCCAGGCAAAAGGGCAAAGAAAGGCAAGGCAAGGTAAGTCAAAAGGACAAACCATGGCAAGGCCAGGAAAAAGGCCAAAGCAAGGAAAGGCAAGGCAAAACGGGAAAGCAAGGCAAGGGAAAATGGCAAAGCAAGGCAAGACAAGGCAAGACAAAAGGGCAAAGCAAGGCAAGGAAAAAGAGCAAAGCATGGCAATGCAAGGCAAGGCAAAAGGTCAAAAGAAAGGCAAGGCAAATCAGGGCAAAAAAAGAAAGGAAGGCAAGGCAAGACAAGGCAAAGAGGCAAAGCAAGGCAAAGCAAAAAGGCAAAGCAAGGCAAGGTAAGGCAAAGGGGCAAAGCAAGGCATGGAAAGGCAAGGCAAAATGGGAAAGCAAAGCAAGGCAAGGCGAAAGGATAAGGAAGACACGTCAAGGCAAGGCAAAGATGAAAGTAAGGCAATGCAAGGAAATTGAAAACGGCAAAACAAGGAAAGGCAAGGCAAAAGGGCAAAGCAAAGCAAGTCAAAAGGGCAAAGCATGACAAGGCAAGGCAAGGCAAAAGGGCAAAGCATGTCAAGGCAAGGTAAGGCAAAAGGGCAATGCAAGGAAAGGCAAAATGGCAAAGCAAGACAAGGCAAAGGGGCAAAGCATAACGAGGCAAAGCAAGGCAAAAGGGCAAAGCAAGGCAAGTCAAAAGGGCAAAGCATGGCAAGACAAGGCAAGGCAAAAGGTCAAAAGAAAGGCAAGGCAAATCAGGGCAAAAGGAGAAAGGAAGGCAAGGCAAGACAAGGCGAAGAGGCAAAGCAAGGCAAGGCAAAAGGGCAAAGCAAGGCAAGGTACTGCAAAGGGGCAAAGCAAGGCATGGAAAGGCAAGGCAAGGGAAGGCAAAAGGGTAAAGCAAGGCAAGGAAAGGCAAGGCAAAAGGGGAAAGCAAAGCAAGGCAAGGCAAAAGGATAAGGAAGACACGTCAAGGCAAGGCAAAGATGAAAGTAAGGCAATGCAAGGCAATTCAAAACGGCAAAAAAAAGAAAGGCAAGGCAAAAGGGCAAAGCAAAGCAAGTCAAAAAGGCAAAGAATGACAAGGCAAGGCAAGGCAAAAGGCTAAAGCATGTCAAGGCAAGGTAAGGCAAAAGGGCAATTCAAGGAAACGCAAAATGGCAAAGCAGACAAGGCAAAAGGGCAAAGCATAACTAGGCAAAGCAAGGCAAAAGGGCAAAGCAAGGCAAGTCAAAATGGCAAAGCATGACAAGGCAAGGCTAGGAAAAAGGGTATAGCAAGTCAAGGCAAGGTAAGGCAAAAGGGCAATTCAAGGAAAGGCAAAATGGCAAAGCAAGGCAAGGCAAAAGGGCAAAGCAAAGCAAGTCAAAATGAAAATGTATGACAAGGCAAGGCAAGGAAAAAGGGTATAGCAAGTCAAGGCAAGGTAAGGCAAAAGGGCAATTCAAGGAAAGGCAAAATGGCAAATCAAGGCAAGGCAAAAGGGCAAAGCATAACAAGGCAAAGCAAGGCAAAAGGGCAAAGCAAGGCAAGGCAAAAGGGCAAAGCATGGCAAGGCAAGGAAAAAGGGCAACTCAATGCAAGGCCGGGCAAAAGTGCAAAGAAAGGCAAGGCAAGGTAAGTCAAAAGGACAAAAGCATGGCAAGGCCAGGAAAAACGCCAAAGTTAGGAAAGGCAAGGCAAAAGGGGAAAGCAAGGCAAGGGAAAATGGCAAAGCAAGGCAAGGCAAGGCAAGACAAAAGGGCAAAGCAAGAAAGGAAAAAGAGCAAAGCAAGGCAAGGCAAGGCAAGGCAAAAGGTCAAAAGAAAGGCAAGGCAAATCAGGGCAAAAGGAGAAAGGAAGGCAAGGCAAGACAAGGCAAAGAGTCAAAGCAAGGCAAGGCAAAGGGGGAAAACAAGGCAAGGGAAGGCAAGGCAAGGGAAGGCAAAAGGGTAAAGCAAGGCAAGGAAAGGCAAGTCAAAAGGGGAAAGCAAAGCAAGGCAAGGCAAAAGGATAAGGAAGACACGTCAAGGCAAGGCAAAGATGAAAGTAAGGCAATACAAGGCAATTCAAAACGGCAAAACAAGGCAAGGCAAGGCAAAAGGGCAAAGCAAAGCAAGGCAAAAGGGCAAAGCATGTCAAGGCAAGGTAAGGCAAAAGGGCAATGCAAGGAAAGGCAAAATGGCAAAGCAAGACAAGGCAAAAGGGTAAAGCATAACAAGGCAAAGCAAGGCAAAAGGGCAAAGCAAGGCAAGTCAAAAGGGCAAAGCATGAAAAGGCAAGGCAAGGAAAAAGGGTATAGCAAGTCAAGGCAAGGTAAGGCAAAAGGGCAATGCAAGGAAAAGCAAAATGGCAAAGCAAGACAAGGCAAAAGGGAAAGCATAACAAGGCAAAGCAAGGCAGAAGGGCAAAGCAAGGCAAGGCAAAAGGGCAAAGCAAGGAAAGTCAAAAGGGCAAAGCATGACAAGGCAAGGCAAGGAAAAAGGGTATAGCAAGTCAAGGCAAGGTAAGGCAAAAGGGCAATTCAAGGAAAGGCAAAATGGCAAAGCAAGGCAAGGCGAAAGGACAAAGCAAAGCAAGTCAAAAGGGCAAAGCATGACAAGGCAAAAGGGCAAAGCATAACAAGGCAAAGCAAGGCAAAAGGGCAAAGAAAGGCAAGTCAAAAGGGCAAAGCATGAAAAGGCAAGGCAAGGAAAAAGGGTATAGCAAGTCAAGGCAAGGTAAGGCAAAAGGGCAGTTCAAGGAAAGACAAAATGGCAAGGCAAGGCAAGTCAAAAGGGCAAAGCATGGCAAGGCAAGGAAAAAGGGCAACTCAATGCAAGGCCAGGCAAAAGGGCAAAGAAAGGCAAGGCAAGGTAAGTCAAAAGGACAAACCATGGCAAGGCCAGGAAAAAGGCCAAAGCAAGGAAAGGCAAGGCAAAAGGGGAAAGCAAGGCAAGGGAAAATGGCAAAGCAAGGCAAGGCAAGGCAAGACAAAAGGGCAAAGCAAGGCAAGGAAAAAGAGCAAAGCATGGCAAGGCAAGGCAAGGCAAAAGGTCAAAAGAAAGGCAAGGCAAATCAGGGCAAAAGGAGAAAGGAAGGCAAGGCAAGACAAGGCAAAGAGGCAAAGCAAGGCAAGGTAAGGCAAGGCAAAAGGGGAAAGCAAAGCAAGGCAAGGCGAAAGGATAAGGAAGAAACGTGAAGGCAAGGCAAAGATGAAAGTAAGGCAATGCAAGGAAATTGAAAACGGCAAAACAAGGAAAGGCAAGGCAAAAGGGGAAAGCAAAGCAAGTCAAAAGGGCAAAGCATGACAAGGCAAGGCAATGCAAAAGGGCAAAGCATGAAAAGGCAAGGCAAGGCAAAAGGGTAAAGCATGTCAAGGCAAGGTAAGGCAAAAGGGCAATGCAAGGAAAAGCAAAATGGCAAAGCAAGACAAGGCAAAAGGGAAAGCATAACAAGGCAAAGCAAGGCAGAAGGGCAAAGCAAGGCAAGGCAAAAGGGCAAAGCAAGGAAAGTCAAAAGGGCAAAGCATGACAAGGCAAGGCAAGGAAAAAGGGTATAGCAAGTCAAGGCAAGGTAAGGCAAAAGGGCAATTCAAGGAAAGGCAAAATGGCAAAGCAAGGCAAGGCAAAAGGACAAAGCAAATCAAGTCAAAAGGGCAAAGCATGACAAGGCAAGGCAAGGAAAAAGGGTATAGCAAGTCAAGGCAAGGTAAGGCAAAAGGGCAATTCAAGGAAAGGCAAAATGGCAAAGCAAGGCAAGGCAAAAGGGCAAAGCAAAGCAAGTCAAAATGGCAAAGTATGACAAGGCAAGGCAAGGAAAAAGGGTATAGCAAGTCAAGGCAAAGTAAGGCAAAAGGGCAATTCAAGGAAAGGCAAAATGGCAAAGCAAGGCAAGGCAAAAGGGCAAAGCATAACAAGGCAAAGCAAGGCAAAAGGGCAAAGCAAGGCAAGGCAAAAGGGCAAAGCAAGGGAAGTCAAAAGGGCAAAGCATGACAAGGCAAGGCAAGGAAAAAGGGTATAGCAAGTCAAGGCAAGGTAAGGCAAAAGGGCAATTCAAGGAAAGGCAAAATGGCAAAGCAAGGCAAGGCAAAAGGGCAAAGCAAGGCCAGGCAAAAGTGCAAAGAAAGGCAAGGCAAGGAAAGACAAAAGGGCAAAGCAAGGCAAGGAAAAAGAGCAAAGCAAGGCAAGGCAAGGCAAAAGGTCAAAAGAAAGGCAAGGCAAATCAGGGCAAAAGGAGAAAGGAAGGCAAGGCAAGACAAGGCAACGAGACAAAGCAAGGCAAGGCAAAAGGGCAAAGCAAGGCAAGGTAAGGCAAAGGGGCAAAGCAAGGCATGGAAAGGCAAAGGCAAGGGAAGGCAAAAGGGTAAAGCAAGGCAAGGAAAGGCAAGGGAAAAGGAGAAAGCAAAGCAAGGCAAGGCAAAATGATAAGGAAGACACGTCAAGGCAAGGCAAAGATGAAAGCAAGGCAATGCAAGGCAATTCAAAACGGCAAAACAAGGAAAGGCAAGGCAAAAGGGCAAAGCAAAGCAAGTCAAAAGGGCAAAGCATGACAAGGCAAGGCAAGGCAAAAGGGCAAAGCATGGCAAGGCAAGGCAAACGAGAAAAGCAATGCAAGGGAAGGCAAAATGGCAAATCAAGGCAAGTCAAAATGGAAAAGTAAAGCAAGACAAGGGAAGGCAAAAGGGCAAAGCAAGACATGGAAAGGCAAGGCAAGGCAAAGCAAAAGGGAAAAGCAAGACAAGTCAGGCAAGGCAAAATGTTAAAGTAAGGCAATGCAATGCAAATCAAAAGGGCAAAGCAAGGCATGGCAAGAAAAAAGGGCAAAGCAAGGCAAGGTAAGGCAAAAGGGCAATGCAAGCAAAGGCAAAATGGCAATGCAAGGAAAGGCAAAATATCAAAGCAAGGCAAGGAAAAAGGGCAAAGCAAGGCAAGGCAAAACGGCAAAGTAAGGCAAGGCAAGGGAATGCAAAAGGGCAAAGCAAGGCAAGTCAAAACAGAAAAGTAAAGCAAGACAAGGGAAGGCAAATGGGCAAAGCATGGCAAGGCAAGGCAAAGCAAAAGGGCAAAGCAAGACAAGGTAAGGCAAGGCAAAATGTGAAAGTAAGGCAATGTAGGAGAAAGGAAGGAGAAAGGAGAAAGGAAGGCAAGGCAAGACAAGGCAAAGAGGCAAAGTATGGCAAGGCAAAAGGGCAAAGCAAGGCAAGGTAAGGCAAAGGGGCAAAGCAAGGCATGGAAAGGCAAGGCAAGGGAAGGCAAAAGGGTAAAGAAAGGCAAGGAAAGGCAAGGCAAAAAGGGGAAAGCAAAGCAAGGCAAGGCAAAAGGATAAGGAAGACACGTCAAGGCAAGGCAAAGATGAAAGTAAGGCAATGCAAGGCAATTCAAAACGGCAAAACAAGGAAAGGCAAGGCAAAAGGGCAAAGCAAAGCAAGTCAAAAGGGCAAAGCATGACAAGGCAAGGCAAGGCAAAAGGGCAAAGCATGTCAAGGCAAGGTAAGGCAAAAGGGCAATGCAAGGAAAGGCAAAATGTCAAAGCAAGACAAGGCAAGGAAAAAGGGTATAGCAAGTCAAGGCAAGGTAAGGCAAAAGGGCAATTCAAGGAAAGGCAAAATGGCAAAGCAAGGCAAGGCAAAAGGGCAAAGCATGGCAAGGCAAGGCAATGAAGAAGGGCAACTCAATGCAAGGCCAGGCAAAAGGGCAAAGAAAGGCAAGGCAAGGTAAGTCAAAAGGACAAACCATGGCAAGGCCAGGAAAAAGGCCAAAGCAAGGAAAGGCAAGGCAAAACGGGAAAGCAAGGCAAGGGAAAATGGCAAAGCAAGGCAAGACAAGGCAAGACAAAAGGGCAAAGCAAGGCAAGGAAAAAGAGCAAAGCATGGCAATGCAAGGCAAGGCAAAAGGTCAAAAGAAAGGCAAGGCAAATCAGGGCAAAAAAAGAAAGGAAGGCAAGGCAAGACAAGGCAAAGAGGCAAAGCAAGGCAAAGCAAAAAGGCAAAGCAAGGCAAGGTAAGGCAAAGGGGCAAAGCAAGGCATGGAAAGGCAAGGCAAAATGGGAAAGCAAAGCAAGGCAAGGCGAAAGGATAAGGAAGACACGTCAAGGCAAGGCAAAGATGAAAGTAAGGCAATGCAAGGAAATTGAAAACGGCAAAACAAGGAAAGGCAAGGCAAAAGGGCAAAGCAAAGCAAGTCAAAAGGGCAAAGCATGACAAGGCAAGGCAAGGCAAAAGGGCAAAGCATGTCAAGGCAAGGTAAGGCAAAAGGGCAATGCAAGGAAAGGCAAAATGGCAAAGCAAGACAAGGCAAAGGGGCAAAGCATAACGAGGCAAAGCAAGGCAAAAGGGCAAAGCAAGGCAAGTCAAAAGGGCAAAGCATGGCAAGACAAGGCAAGGCAAAAGGTCAAAAGAAAGGCAAGGCAAATCAGGGCAAAAGGAGAAAGGAAGGCAAGGCAAGACAAGGCGAAGAGGCAAAGCAAGGCAAGGCAAAAGGGCAAAGCAAGGCAAGGTACTGCAAAGGGGCAAAGCAAGGCATGGAAAGGCAAGGCAAGGGAAGGCAAAAGGGTAAAGCAAGGCAAGGAAAGGCAAGGCAAAAGGGGAAAGCAAAGCAAGGCAAGGCAAAAGGATAAGGAAGACACGTCAAGGCAAGGCAAAGATGAAAGTAAGGCAATGCAAGGCAATTCAAAACGGCAAAAAAAAGAAAGGCAAGGCAAAAGGGCAAAGCAAAGCAAGTCAAAAAGGCAAAGAATGACAAGGCAAGGCAAGGCAAAAGGCTAAAGCATGTCAAGGCAAGGTAAGGCAAAAGGGCAATTCAAGGAAACGCAAAATGGCAAAGCAGACAAGGCAAAAGGGCAAAGCATAACTAGGCAAAGCAAGGCAAAAGGGCAAAGCAAGGCAAGTCAAAATGGCAAAGCATGACAAGGCAAGGCTAGGAAAAAGGGTATAGCAAGTCAAGGCAAGGTAAGGCAAAAGGGCAATTCAAGGAAAGGCAAAATGGCAAAGCAAGGCAAGGCAAAAGGGCAAAGCAAAGCAAGTCAAAATGAAAATGTATGACAAGGCAAGGCAAGGAAAAAGGGTATAGCAAGTCAAGGCAAGGTAAGGCAAAAGGGCAATTCAAGGAAAGGCAAAATGGCAAATCAAGGCAAGGCAAAAGGGCAAAGCATAACAAGGCAAAGCAAGGCAAAAGGGCAAAGCAAGGCAAGGCAAAAGGGCAAAGCATGGCAAGGCAAGGAAAAAGGGCAACTCAATGCAAGGCCGGGCAAAAGTGCAAAGAAAGGCAAGGCAAGGTAAGTCAAAAGGACAAAAGCATGGCAAGGCCAGGAAAAACGCCAAAGTTAGGAAAGGCAAGGCAAAAGGGGAAAGCAAGGCAAGGGAAAATGGCAAAGCAAGGCAAGGCAAGGCAAGACAAAAGGGCAAAGCAAGAAAGGAAAAAGAGCAAAGCAAGGCAAGGCAAGGCAAGGCAAAAGGTCAAAAGAAAGGCAAGGCAAATCAGGGCAAAAGGAGAAAGGAAGGCAAGGCAAGACAAGGCAAAGAGTCAAAGCAAGGCAAGGCAAAGGGGGAAAACAAGGCAAGGGAAGGCAAGGCAAGGGAAGGCAAAAGGGTAAAGCAAGGCAAGGAAAGGCAAGTCAAAAGGGGAAAGCAAAGCAAGGCAAGGCAAAAGGATAAGGAAGACACGTCAAGGCAAGGCAAAGATGAAAGTAAGGCAATACAAGGCAATTCAAAACGGCAAAACAAGGCAAGGCAAGGCAAAAGGGCAAAGCAAAGCAAGGCAAAAGGGCAAAGCATGTCAAGGCAAGGTAAGGCAAAAGGGCAATGCAAGGAAAGGCAAAATGGCAAAGCAAGACAAGGCAAAAGGGTAAAGCATAACAAGGCAAAGCAAGGCAAAAGGGCAAAGCAAGGCAAGTCAAAAGGGCAAAGCATGAAAAGGCAAGGCAAGGAAAAAGGGTATAGCAAGTCAAGGCAAGGTAAGGCAAAAGGGCAATGCAAGGAAAAGCAAAATGGCAAAGCAAGACAAGGCAAAAGGGAAAGCATAACAAGGCAAAGCAAGGCAGAAGGGCAAAGCAAGGCAAGGCAAAAGGGCAAAGCAAGGAAAGTCAAAAGGGCAAAGCATGACAAGGCAAGGCAAGGAAAAAGGGTATAGCAAGTCAAGGCAAGGTAAGGCAAAAGGGCAATTCAAGGAAAGGCAAAATGGCAAAGTAAGGCAAGGCAAAAGGACAAAGCAAAGCAAGTCAAAAGGGCAAAGCACGACAAGGCAAGGCAAGGAAAAAGGGTATAGCAAGTCAAGGCAAGGTAAGGCAAAAGGGCAATTCAAGGAAAGGCAAAATGGCAAAGCAAGGCAAGGCAAAAGGGCAAAGCAAAGCAAGTCAAAATGGCAAAATATGACAAGGCAAGGCAAGGAAAAAGGGTATAGCAAGTCAAGGCAAAGCAAGGCAAAAGGGCAATTCAAGGAAAGGCAAAATGGCAAAGCAAGGCAAGGCAAAAGGGCAAAGCATAACAAGGCAAAGCAAGGCAAAAGGGCAAAGGAAGGCAAGTCAAAAGGGCAAAGCATGAAAAGGCAAGGCAAGGAAAAAGGGTATAGCAAGTCAAGGCAAGGTAAGGCAAAAGGGCAATTCAAGGAAAGGCAAAATGGCAACGCAAGGCAAGGCAAAAGGGCAAAGCATAACAAGGCAAAGCAAGGCAAAAGGGCAAAGCAAGGCAAGGAAAGGAAAAAGGGCAACTCAATGCAAGGCCGGGCAAAAGGGCAAAGAAAGGCAAGGCAAGGTAAGTCAAAAGGACAAACCATGGCAAGGCCAGGAAAAAGATCAAAGCAAGGAAAGGCAAGGCAAAAGGGAATAGCAAGGCAAGGGAAAATGGCAAAGCAAGGCAAGGCAAGGCAAGACAAAAGGGCAAAGCAAGGCAAGGAAAAAGAGCAAAGCATGGCAAGACAAGGCAAGGCAAAAGGTCAAAAGAAAGGCAAGGCAAATCAGGGCAAAAGGAGAAAGGAAGGCAAGGCAAGACAAGGCAAAGAGGCAAAGCAAGGCAAGGTAAGGCAAGGCAAAAGGGGAAAGCAAAGCAAGGCAAGGCAAAAGGATAAGGAAGACACGTCAAGGCAAGGCAAAGATGAAAGTAAGGCAATGCAAGGAAATTGAAAACGGCAAAACAAGGAAAGGCAAGGCAAAATGGGAAAGCAAAGCAAGTCAAAAGGGAAAGCATGACAAGGCAAGGCAATCCAAAAGGGCAAAGCATGAAAAGGCAAGGCAAGGAAAAAGGGTAAAGCATGTCAAGGCAAGGTAAGGCAAAAGGGCAATGCAAGGAAAAGCAAAATGGCAAAGCAAGACAAGGCAAAAGGGAAAGCATAACAAGGCAAAGCAAGGCAAAAGGGCAAAGCAAGACAAGGCAAAAGGGCAAAGCAAGGAAAGTCAAAAGGGCAAAGCATGACAAGGCAAGGCAAGGAAAAAGGGTATAGCAAGTCAAGGCAAGGTAAGGCAAAAGGGCAATTCAAGGAAAGGCAAAATGGCAAAGCAAGGCAAGGCAAAAGGGCAAAGCAAAGCAAGTCAAAATGGCAAAGTATGACAAGGCAAGGCAAGGAAAAAGGGTATAGCAAGTCAAGGCAAAGTAAGGCAAAAGGGCAATTCAAGGAAAGGCAAAATGGCAACGCAAGGCAAGGCAAAAGGGCAAAGCATAACAAGGCAAAGCAAGGCAAAAGGGCAAAGCAAGGCAAGGCAAAAGGGCAAAGCAAGGCAAGTCAAAAGGGCAAAGCATGACAAGGCAAGGCAAGGAAAAAGGGTATAGCAAGTCAAGGCAAGGTAAGGCAAAAGGGCAATTCAAGGAAAGGCAAAATGGCAAAGCAAGGCAAGGCAAAAGGGCAAAGCAAGGCCAGGCAAAATTGCAAAGAAAGGCAAGGCAAGGTAAGTCAAAAGGACAAACCATGGCAAGGCCAGGAAAAAGGCCAAAGCAAGGAAAGGCAAGGCAAAAGGGGAAAGCAAGGCAAGGGAAAATGGCAAAGCAAGGCAGGGCAAGGAAAGACAAAAGGGCAAAGCAAGGCAAGGAAAAAGAGCAAAGCATGGCAAGGCAAGGCAAGGCAAAAGGTCAAAAGAAAGGCAAGGCAAATCAGGGCAAAAGGAGAAAGGAAGGCAAGGCAAGACAAGGCAAAGAGACAAAGCAAGGTAAAACAAAAGGGCATAGCAAGGCAAGGTAAGGCAAAGGGGCAAAGCAAGGCATGGAAAGGCAAAGGCAAGGGAAGGCAAAAGGGTAAAGCAAGGCAAGGAAAGGCAAGGGAAAAGGAGAAAGCAAAGCAAGGCAAGGCAAAAGGATAAGGAAGACACGTCAAGGCAAGGCAAAGATGAAAGCAAGGCAATGCAAGGCAATTCAAAACGGCAAAACAAGGAAAGGCAAGGCAAAAGGGCAAAGCAAAGCAAGTCAAAAGGGCAAAGCATGACAAGGCAAGGCAAGGCAAAAGGGCAAAGCATGACAAGGCAAGGTAAGGCAAAAGGGCAATGCAAGGAAAGGCAAAATGGCAAAGCAAGACAAGGCAAAAGGGCAAAGCATAACAAGGCAAAGCAAGGCAAAAGGGCAAAGCAAGGCAAGGCAAAAGGGCAAAGCATGGCAAGGCAAGGAAAAAGGGCAACTCAATGCAAGGCCGGGCAAAATTGCAAAGAAAGGCAAGGCAAGGTAAGTCAAAAGGACAAACCATGGCAAGGCCAGGAAAAAGGCCAAAGCAAGGAAAGGCAAGGCAAAAGGGGAAAGCAAGGCAAGAGAAAATGGCAAAGCAAGGCAAGGTAAGGCAAGACAAAAGGGCAAAGCAAGGCAAGGAAAAAGAGCAAAGCATGGCAAGGCAAGGCAAGGCAAAAGGTCAAAAGAAAGGCAAGGCAAATCAGGGCAAAGGGAGAAAGGAAGGCAAGGCAAGTCAAGGCAAAGAGTCAAAGCAAGGCAAGGCAAAGGTTCAAAGGAAGGCATGGAAAGGCAAGGTAAAGGAAGGCAAAAGGGTAAAGCAAGGCAAGGAAAGGCAAGGCAAAAGGGGAAAGCAAAGCAAGGCAAGGCAAAATGATAAGGAAGACACGTCAAGGCAAGGCAAAGATGAAAGTAAGGCAATGCAAGGCAATTCAAAACGGCAAAACAAGGAAAGGCAAGGCAAAAGGGCAAAGCAAAGCAAGTCAAAAGGGCAAAGCATGACAAGGCAAAAGGGCAAAGCATAACAAGGCAAAGCAAGGCAAAAGGGCAAAGAAAGGCAAGTCAAAAGGGCAAAGCATGAAAAGGCAAGGCAAGGAAAAAGGGTATAGCAAGTCAAGGCAAGGTAAGGCAAAAGGGCAATTCAAGGAAAGACAAAATGGCAAGGCAAGGCAAGGCAAAAGGGCAAAGCATGGCAAGGCAAGGAAAAAGGGCAACTCAATGCAAGGCCAGGCAAAAGGGCAAAGAAAGGCAAGGCATCGTCAGTCAAAAGGACAAACCATGGCAAGGCCAGGAAAAAGGCCAAAGCAAGAAAAGGCAAGGCAAAAGGGGAAAGCAAGGCAAGGGAAAATGGCAAAGTAAGGCAAGGCAAGGCAAGACAAAAGGGCAAAGCAAGGCAAGGAAAAAGAGCAAAGCATGGCAAGGCAAGGCAAGGCAAAAGGTCAAAAGAAAGGCAAGGCAAATCAGGGCAAAAGGAGAAAGGAAGGCAAGGCAAGACAAGGCAAAGAGGCAAAGCAAGGCAAGGTAAGGCAAGGCAAAAGGGGAAAGCAAAGCAAGGCAAGGCGAAAGGATAAGGAAGACACGTCAAGGCAAGGCAAAGATGAAAGTAAGGCAATGCAAGGAAATTGAAAACGGCAAAACAAGGAAAGGCAAGGCAAAAGGGCAAAGCAAAGTAAGTCAAAAGGGCAAAGCATGACAAAGCGAGGCAATGCAAAAGGGCAAACCATGAAAAGGCAAGGCAAGGCAAAAGGGTAAAGCATGTCAAGGCAAGGTAAGGCAAAAGGGCAATGCAAGGAAAAGCAAAATGGCAAAGCAAGACAAGGCAAAAGGGAAAGCATAACAAGGCAAAGCAAGGCAGAAGGGCAAAGCAAGGCAAGGCAAAAGGGCAAAGCAAGGAAAGTCAAAAGGGCAAAGCATGACAAGGCAAGGCAAGGAAAAAGGGTATAGCAAGTCAAGGCAAGGTAAGGCAAAAGGGCAATTCAAGGAAAGGCAAAATGGCAAAGCAAGGCAAGGCAAAAGGGCAAAGCATGGCAAGGCAAGGCAATGAAAAAGGGCAACTCAATGCAAGGCCAGGCAAAAGGGCAAAGAAAGGCAAGGCAAGGTAAGTCAAAAGGACAAACCATGGCAAGGCCAGGAAAAAGGCCAAAGCAAGGAAAGGCAAGGCAAAACGGGAAAGCAAGGCAAGGGAAAATGGCAAAGCAAGGCAAGACAAGGCAAGACAAAAGGGCAAAGCAAGGCAAGGAAAAAGAGCAAAGCATGGCAATGCAAGGCAAGGCAAAAGGTCAAAAGAAAGGCAAGGCAAATCAGGGCAAAAAAAGAAAGGAAGGCAAGGCAAGACAAGGCAAAGAGGCAAAGCAAGGCAAAGCAAAAAGGCAAAGCAAGGCAAGGTAAGGCAAAGGGGCAAAGCAAGGCATGGAAAGGCAAGGCAAAATGGGAAAGCAAAGCAAGGCAAGGCGAAAGGATAAGGAAGACACGTCAAGGCAAGGCAAAGATGAAAGTAAGGCAATGCAAGGAAATTGAAAACGGCAAAACAAGGAAAGGCAAGGCAAAAGGGCAAAGCAAAGCAAGTCAAAAGGGCAAAGCATGACAAGGCAAGGCAATGCAAAAGGGCAAAGCATGAAAAGGCAAGGCAAGGCAAAAGGGTAAAGCATGTCAAGGCAAGGTAAGGCAAAAGGGCAATGCAAGGAAAAGCAAAATGGCAAAGCAAGACAAGGCAAAAGGGAAAGCATAACAAGGCAAAGCAAGGCAGAAGGGCAAAGCAAGGCAAGGCAAAAGGGCAAAGCAAGGAAAGTCAAAAGGGCAAAGCATGACAAGGCAAGGCAAGGAAAAAGGGTATAGCAAGTCAAGGCAAGGTAAGGCAAAAGGGCAATTCAAGGAAAGGCAAAATGGCAAAGCAAGGCAAGGCAAAAGGACAAAGCAAAGCAAGTCAAAAGGGCAAAGCACGACAAGGCAAGGGAAGGAAAAAGGGTATAGCAAGTCAAGGCAAGGTAAGGCAAAAGGGCAATTCAAGGAAAGGCAAAATGGCAAAGCAAGGCAAGGCAAAAAGGCAAAGCAAAGCAAGTCAAAATGGCAAAGTATGACAAGGCAAGGCAAGGAAAAAGGGTATAGCAAGTCAAGGCAAAGTAAGGCAAAAGGGCAATTCAAGGAAAGGCAAAATGGCAAAGCAAGGCAAGGCAAAAGGGCAAAGCATAACAAGGCAAAGCAAGGCAAAAGGGCAAAGCAAGGCAAGGCAAAAGGGCAAAGCAAGGCAAGTCAAAAGGGCAAAGCATGACAAGGCAAGGCAAGGAAAAAGGGTATAGCAAGTCAAGGCAAGGTAAGGCAAAAGGGCAATTCAAGGAAAGGCAAAATGGCAAAGCAAGGCAAGGCAAAAGGGCAAAGCAAGGCCAGGCAAAAGTGCAAAGAAAGGCAAGGCAAGGTAAGTCAAAAGGACAAACCATGGCAAGGCCAGGAAAAAGGCCAAAGCAAGGAAAGGCAAGGCAAAAGGGGAAAGCAAGGCAAGGGAAAATGGCAAAGCAAGGCAAGCCATGGCAAGACAAAAGGGCAAAGCAAGGCAAGGAAACAGAGCAAAGCATGGCAAGGCAAGGCAAAAGGTCAAAAGAAAGGCAAGGCAAATCAGGGCAAAAGGAGAAAGGAAGGCAAGGCAAGACAAGGCAAAGAGACAGAGCAAGGCAAGGCAAAAGGGCAAAGCAAGGCAAGGTAAGGCAAAGGGGCAAAGCAAGGCATGGAAAGGCAAGGCAAGGGAAGGCAAAAGGGTAAAGCAAGGCAAGTTAAGGCAAAGGGGCAAAGCAAGGCATGGAAAGGCAAACGCAAGGGAAGGCAAAATGGTACAGCAAGGCAAGGAAAGACAAGGGAAAAGGAGAAAGCAAAGCAAGGCAAGGCAAAAGGATAAGGAAGACACGTCAAGGCAAGGCAAAGATGAAAGCAAGGCAATGCAAGGAAATTAAAAACGGCAAAACAAGGAAAGGCAAGGCAAAAGGGGAAAGCAAAGCAAGTCAAAAGGGCAAAGCATGACAAGGCAAGGCAAGGCAAAAGGGCAAAGCATGACAAGGCAAGGTAAGGCAAAAGGGCAATGCAAGGAAAGGCAAAATGGCAAAGCAAGACAAGGCAAAAGGGCAAAGCATAACAAGGCAAAGCAAGGCAAAAGGGCAAAGCAAGGCAAGTCAAAAGGGCAAAGCATGACAAGGCAAGGCAAGGAAAAAGGGTATAGCAAGTCAAGGCAAGGTAAGGCAAAAGGGCAATTCAAGGAAAGGCAAAATGGCAAAGCAAGGCAAGGCAAAAGGGCAAAGCATGAAAAGGCAAGGCAAGGAAAAAGGGTATAGCAAGTCAAGGCAATGTAAGGCAAAAGGGCAATTCAAGGAAAGACAAAATGGCAAAGCAAGGCCAGGAAAAAGGCCAAAGCAAGGAAAGGCAAGGCAAAAGGGGAAAGCAAGGCAAGGGAAAATGGCAAAGCAAGGCAAGGCAAGGCAAGACAAAAGGGCAAAGCAAGGCAAGGAAAAAGAGCAAAGCATGGCAAGGCAAGGCAAGGCAAAAGGTCAAAAGAAAGGCAAGGCAAATCAGGGCAAAAGGAGAAAGGAAGGCAAGGCAAGGCAAAGAGGCAAAGCAAGGCAAGGTAAGGCAAGGCAAAAGGGGAAAGCAAAGCAAGGCAAGGCGAAAGGATAAGGAAGACACGTCAAGGCAAGGCAAAGATGAAAGTAAGGCAATGCAAGGAAATTGAAAACGGCAAAACAAGGAAAGGCAAGGCAAAAGGGCAAAGCAAAGCAAGTCAAAAGGGCAAAGCATGACAAGGCAAGGCAATGCAAAAGGGCAAAGCATGAAAAGGCAAGGCAATGCAAAAGGGCAAAGCATGTAAAGGCAAGGTAAGGCAAAAGGGCAATGCAAGGAAAAGCAAAATGGCAAAGCAAGACAAGGCAAAAGGAAAAGCATAACAAGGCAAAGCAAGGCAAAAGGGCAAAGCAAGGCAAGGAAAGGAAAAAGGGCAACTCAATGCAAGGCCGGGCAAAAGTGCAAAGAAAGGCAAGGCAAGGTAAGTCAAAAGGACAAACCATGGCAAGGCCAGGAAAAAGGCCAAAGCAAGGAAAGGCAAGACAAAAGGGGAAAGCAAGGCAAGGGAAAATGGCAAAGCAAGGCAAGGTAAGGCAAGACAAAAGGGCAAAGCAAGGCAAGGAAAAAGAGCAAAGCATGGCAAGACAAGGCAAGGCAAAAGGTCAAAAGAAAGGCAAGGCAAATCAGGGCAAAAGGAGAAAGGAAGGCAAGGTATGTCAAGGCAAAGAGTCAAAGCAAGGCAAGGCAAAGGGTCAAAGGAAGGCATGGAAAGGCAAGGCAAAGGAAGGCAAAAGGGTAAAGCAAGGCAAGGAAAGGCAAGTCAAAAGGGGAAAGCAAAGCAAGGCAAGGCAAAATGATAAGGAAGACACGTCAAGGCAAGGTAAAGATGAAAGTAAGGCAATGCAAGGTAATTCAAAACGGCAAAACAAGGAAAGGCAAGGCAAAAGGGCAAAGCAAAGCAAGTCAAAAGGGCAAAGCATGACAAGGCAAGGTAAGGCAAAAGGGCAATGCAAGGAAAGGCAAAATGGCAAAGCAAGACAAGGCAAAAGGGCAAAGCATAACAAGGCAAAGCAAGGCAAAAGGGCAAAGAAAGGCAAGTCAAAAGGGCAAAGCATGAAAAGGCAAGGCAAGGAAAAAGGGTATAGCAAGTCAAGGCAAGGTAAGGCAAAAGGGCAATTCAAGGAAAGACAAAATGGCAAAGCAAGGAAAAGCAAAAGGGCAAAGCCTGGCAAGGCAAGGAAAAAGGGCAACTCAATGCAAGGCCAGGCAAAAGGGCAAAGAAAGGCAAGGCAAGGTAAGTCAAAAGGACAAACCATGGCAAGGCCAGGAAAAAGGCCAAAGCAAGGAAAGGCAAGGCAAAAGGGGAAAGCAAGGCAAGGGAAAATGGCAAAGCAAGGCAAGGCAAGGAAAGACAAAAGGGCAAAGCAAGGCAAGGAAAAAGAGCAAAGCATGGCAAGGCAAGGCAAAAGGTCAAAAGAAAGGCAAGGCAAATCAGGGCAAAAGGAGAAAGGAAGGCAAGGCAAGACAAGGCAAAGAGACAAAGCAAGGTAAGGCAAAAGGGCATAGCAAGGCAAGGTAAGGCAAAGGGGCAAAGCAAGGCATGGAAAGGCAAAGGCAAGGGAAGGCAAAAGGGTAAAGCAAGGCAAGGAAAGGCAAGGGAAAAGGAGAAAGCAAAGCAAGGCAAGGCAAAAGGATAAGGAAGACACGTAAAGGCAAGGCAAAGATGAAAGCAAGGCAATGCAAGGCAATTCAAAACGGCAAAACAAGGAAAGGCAAGGCAAAAGGGCAAAGCAAAGCAAGTCAAAAGGGCAAAGCATGACAAGGCAAGGCAAGGCAAAAGGGCAAAGCATGACAAGGCAAGGTAAGGCAAAAGGGCAATGGAAGGAAAGGCAAAATGGCAAAGCAAGACAAGGCAAAAGGGCAAAGCATAACAAGGCAAAGCAAGGCAAAAGGGCAAAGCAAGGCAAGTCAAAAGGGCAAAGCATGACAAGGCAAGGCAAGGAAAAAGGGTATAGCAAGTCAAGGCAAGGTAAGGCAAAAGGGCAATTCAAGGAAAGGCAAAATGGCAAAGCAAGGCAAGGCAAAAGGGCAAAGCAAAGCAAGTCAAAATGGCAAAGTATGACAAGGCAAGGCAAGGAAAAAGGCTATAGCAAGTTAAGGCAAGGTAAGGCAAAAGGGCAATTCAAGGAAAGGCAAAATGGTAAAGCAAGGCAAGGCAAAAGGGCAAAGCATAACAAGGCAAAGCAAGGCAAAAGGGCAAAGCAAGGCAAGGCAAAAGGGCAAAGCATGGCAAGGCAAGGAAAAAGGGCAACTCAATGCAAGGCCGGGCAAAAGTGCAAAGAAAGGCAAGGCAAAGTAAGTCAAAAGGACAAACCATGGCAAGGCCAGGAAAAAGGCCAAAGCAAGGAAAGGCAAGGCAAAAGGGGAAAGCAAGGCAAGGGAAAATGGCAAAGTAAGGCAAGGCAAGGCAAGACAAAAGGGCAAAGCAAGGCAAGGAAAAAGAGCAAAGCATGGCAAGGCAAGGCAAGGCAAAAGGTCAAAAGAAAGGCAAGGCAAATCAGGGCAAAAGGAGAAAGGAAGGCAAGGCAAGACAAGGCAAAGAGGCAAAGCAAGGCAAGGAAAGGCAAGGCAAAAGGGGAAAGCAAAGCAAGGCAAGGCAAAAGGATAAGGAAGACACGTCAAGGCAAGGCAAAGATGAAAGTAAGGCAATGCAAGGAAATTGAAAACGGCAAAACAAGGAAAGGCAAGGCAAAAGGGGAAAGCAAGGCAAGGGAAAATGGCAAAGCAAGGCAAGGCAAGGAAAGACAAAAGGGCAAAGCAAGGCAAGGAAAAAGAGCAAAGCATGGCAAGGCTAGGCAAAAGGTCAAAAGAAAGGCAAGGCAAATCAGGGCAAAAGGAGAAAGGAAGGCAAGGCAAGACAAGGCAAAGAGACAAAGCAAGGCAAGGCAAAAGGGCAAAGCAAGGCAAGGTAAGGCAAAGGGGCAAAGCAAGGCATGGAAAGGCAAAGGCAAGGGAAGGCAAAAGGGTAAAGCAAGGCAAGGAAAGGCAAGGGAAAAGGAGAAAGCAAAGCAAGGCAAGGCAAAATGATAAGGAAGACACGGCAAGGCAAAGATGAAAGCAAGGCAATGCAAGGCAATTCAAAACGGCAAAACAAGGAAAGGCAAGGCAAAAGGGCAAAGCAAAGCAAGTCAAAAGGGCAAAGCATGACAAGGCAAGGCAAGGCAAAAGGGCAAAGCATGACAAGGCAAGGTAAGGCAAAAGGGCAATGCAAGGAAAGGCAAAATGGCAAAGCAAGACAAGGCAAAAGGGCAAAGCATAACAAGGCAAAGCAAGGCAAAAGGGCAAAGCAAGGCAAGTCAAAAGGGCAAAGCATGACAAGGCAAGGCAAGGAAAAAGGGTATAGCAAGTCAAGGCAAGGTAAGGCAAAAGGGCAATTCAAGGAAAGGCAAAATGGCAAAGATAGGCAAGGCAAAAGGGCAAAGCATAACAAGGCAAAGCAAGGCAAAAGGGCAAAGCAAGGCAAGGAAAGGAAAAAGGGCAACTCAATGCAAGGCCGGGCAAAAGTGCAAAGAAAGGCAAGGCAAGGTAAGTCAAAAGGACAAACCATGGCAAGGCCAGGAAAAAGGCCAAAGCAAGGAAAGGCAAGACAAAAGGGGAAAGCAAGGCAAAGGAAAATGGCAAAGCAAGGCAAGGTAAGGCAAGACAAAAGGGCAAAGCAAGGCAAGGAAAAAGAGCAAAGCATGGCAAGGCAAGGCAAGGCAAAAGGTCAAAAGAAAGGCAAGGCAAATCAGGGCAAAAGGAGAAAGGAAGGCAAGGCAAGTCAAGGCAAAGAGTCAAAGCAAGGCAAGGCAAAGGGTCAAAGGAAGGCATGGAAAGGCAAGGCAAAGGAAGGCAAAAGGGTAAAGCAAGGCAAGGAAAGGAAAGGCAAAAGGGGAAAGCAAAGCAAGGCAAGGCAAAATGATAAGGAAGACACGTCAAGGCAAGGCAAAGATGAAAGTAAGGCAATGCAAGGCAATTCAAAACGGCAAAACAAGGAAAGGCAAGGCAAAAGGGCAAAGCAAAGGAAGTCAAAAGGGCAAAGCATGACAAGGCAAGGTAAGGCAAAAGGGCAATTCAAGGAAAGGCAAAATGGCAAAGCAAGGCAAGGCAAAAGGGCAAAGCATGGCAAGGCAAGGCAATGAAAAAGGGCAACTCAATGCAAGGCCAGGCAAAAGGGCAAAGAAAGGCAAGGCAAGGTAAGTCAAAAGGACAAACCATGGCAAGGCCAGGAAAAAGGCCAAAGCAAGGAAAGGCAAGGCAAAACGGGAAAGCAAGGCAAGGGAAAATGGCAAAGCAAGGCAAGACAAGGCAAGACAAAAGGGCAAAGCAAGGCAAGGAAAAAGAGCAAAGCATGGCAATGCAAGGCAAGGCAAAAGGTCAAAAGAAAGGCAAGGCAAATCAGGGCAAAAAAAGAAAGGAAGGCAAGGCAAGACAAGGCAAAGAGGCAAAGCAAGGCAAAGCAAAAAGGCAAAGCAAGGCAAGGTAAGGCAAAGGGGCAAAGCAAGGCATGGAAAGGCAAGGCAAAATGGGAAAGCAAAGCAAGGCAAGGCGAAAGGATAAGGAAGACACGTCAAGGCAAGGCAAAGATGAAAGTAAGGCAATGCAAGGAAATTGAAAACGGCAAAACAAGGAAAGGCAAGGCAAAAGGGCAAAGCAAAGCAAGTCAAAAGGGCAAAGCATGACAAGGCAAGGCAAGGCAAAAGGGCAAAGCATGTCAAGGCAAGGTAAGGCAAAAGGGCAATGCAAGGAAAGGCAAAATGGCAAAGCAAGACAAGGCAAAGGGGCAAAGCATAACGAGGCAAAGCAAGGCAAAAGGGCAAAGCAAGGCAAGTCAAAAGGGCAAAGCATGGCAAGACAAGGCAAGGCAAAAGGTCAAAAGAAAGGCAAGGCAAATCAGGGCAAAAGGAGAAAGGAAGGCAAGGCAAGACAAGGCAAAGAGGCAAAGCAAGGCAAGGCAAAAGGGCAAAGCAAGGCAAGGTACGGCAAAGGGGCAAAGCAAGGCATGGAAAGGCAAGGCAAGGGAAGGCAAAAGGGTAAAGCAAGGCAAGGAAAGGCAAGGCAAAAGGGGAAAGCAAAGCAAGGCAAGGCAAAAGGATAAGGAAGACACGTCAAGGCAAGGCAAAGATGAAAGTAAGGCAATGCAAGGCAATTCAAAACGGCAAAAAAAAGAAAGGCAAGGCAAAAGGGCAAAGCAAAGCAAGTCAAAAAGGCAAAGAATGACAAGGCAAGGCAAGGCAAAAGGCTAAAGCATGTCAAGGCAAGGTAAGGCAAAAGGGCAATTCAAGGAAACGCAAAATGGCAAAGCAGACAAGGCAAAAGGGCAAAGCATAACTAGGCAAAGCAAGGCAAAAGGGCAAAGCAAGGCAAGTCGAAAGGGCAAAGCATGACAAGGCAAGGCTAGGAAAAAGGGTATAGCAAGTCAAGGCAAGGTAAGGCAAAAGGGCAATTCAAGGAAAGGCAAAATGGCAAAGCAAGGCAAGGCAAAAGGGCAAAGCAAAGCAAGTCAAAATGAAAAAGTATGACAAGGCAAGGCAAGGAAAAAGGGTATAGCAAGTCAAGGCAAGGTAAGGCAAAAGGGCAATTCAAGGAAAGGCAAAATGGCAAAGCAAGGCAAGGCAAAAGGGCAAAGCATAACAAGGCAAAGCAAGGCAAAAGGGCAAAGCAAGGCAAGGCAAAAGGGCAAAGCATGGCAAGGCAATGAAAAAGGGCAACTCAATGCAAGGCCGGGCAAAAGTGCAAAGAAAGGCAAGGCAAGGTAAGTCAAAAGGACAAAAGCATGGCAAGGCCAGGAAAAACGCCAAAGTTAGGAATGGCAAGGCAAAAGGGGAAAGCAAGGCAAGGGAAAATGGCAAAGCAAGGCAAGGCAAGGCAAGACAAAAGGGCAAAGCAAGCAAGGAAAAAGAGCAAAGCAAGGCAAGGCAAGGCAAGGCAAAAGGTCAAAAGAAAGGCAAGGCAAATCAGGGCAAAAGGAGAAAGGAAGGCAAGGCAAGACAAGGCAAAGAGTCAAAGCAAGGCAAGGCAAAGGGGGAAAACAAGGCAAGGGAAGGCAAGGCAAGGGAAGGCTAAAGGGTAAAGCAAGGCAAGGAAAGGCAAGTCAAAAGGGGAAAGCAAAGCAAGGCAAGGCAAAAGGATAAGGAAGACACGTCAAGGCAAGGCAAAGATGAAAGTAAGGCAATACAAGGCAATTCAAAACGGCAAAACAAGGCAAGGCAAGGCAAAAGGGCAAAGCAAAGCAAGTCAAAAGGGCAAAGCATGTCAAGGCAAGGTAAGGCAAAAGGGCAATGCAAGGAAAGGCAAAATGGCAAAGCAAGACAAGGCAAAAGGGTAAAGCATAACAAGGCAAAGCAAGGCAAAAGGGCAAAGCAAGGCAAGTCAAAAGGGCAAAGCATGAAAAGGCAAGGCAAGGAAAAAGGGTATAGCAAGTCAAGGCAAGGTAAGGCAAAAGGGCAATGCAAGGAAAAGCAAAATGGCAAAGCAAGACAAGGCAAAAGGGAAAGCATAACAAGGCAAAGCAAGGCAGAAGGGCAAAGCAAGGCAAGGCAAAAGGGCAAAGCAAAGCAAGTCAAAAGGGCAAAGCACGACAAGGCAAGGCAAGGAAAAAGGGTATAGCAAGTCAAGGCAAGGTAAGGCAAAAGGGCAATTCAAGGAAAGGCAAAATGGCAAAGCAAGGCAAGGCAAAAGGGCAAAGCAAAGCAAGTCAAAATGGCAAAGTATGACAAGGCAAGGCAAGGAAAAAGGGTATAGCAAGTCAAGGCAAAGCAAGGCAAAAGGGCAATTCAAGGAAAGGCAAAATGGCAAAGCAAGGCAAGGCAAAAGGGCAAAGCATAACAAGGCAAAGCAAGGCAAAAGGGCAAAGAAAGGCCAGTCAAAAGGGCAAAGCATGAAAAGGCAAGGCAAGGAAAAAGGGTATAGCAAGTCAAGGCAAGGTAAGGCAAAAGGGCAATTCAAGGAAAGGCAAAATGGCAACGCAAGGCAAGGCAAAAGGGCAAAGCATAACAAGGCAAAGCAAGGCAAAAGGGCAAAGCAAGGCAAGGAAAGGAAAAAGGGCAACTCAATGCAAGGCCGGGCAAAAGGGCAAAGAAAGGCAAGGCAAGGTAAGTCAAAAGGACAAACCATGGCAAGGCCAGGAAAAAGATCAAAGCAAGGAAAGGCAAGGCAAAAGGGAATAGCAAGGCAAGGGAAAATGGCAAAGCAAGGCAAGGCAAGGCAAGACAAAAGGGCAAAGCAAGGCAAGGAAAAAGAGCAAAGCATGGCAAGACAAGGCAAGGCAAAAGGTCAAAAGAAAGGCAAGGCAAATCTGGGCAAAAGGAGAAAGGAAGGCAAGGCAAGACAAGGCAAAGAGGCAAAGCAAGGCAAGGTAAGGCAAGGCAAAAGGGGAAAGCAAAGCAAGGCAAGGCAAAAGGATAAGGAAGACACGTCAAGGCAAGGCAAAGATGAAAGTAAGGCAATGCAAGGAAATTGAAAACGGCAAAACAAGGAAAGGCAAGGCAAAAGGGGAAAGCAAAGCAAGTCAAAAGGGCAAAGCATGACAAGGCAAGGCAATCCAAAAGGGCAAAGCATGAAAAGGCAAGGCAAGGAAAAAGGGTAAAGCATGTCAAGGCAAGGTAAGGCAAAAGGGCAATGCAAGGAAAAGCAAAATGGCAAAGCAAGACAAGGCAAAAGGGAAAGCATAACAAGGCAAAGCAAGGCAAAAGGGCAAAGCAAGACAAGGCAAAAGGGGAAAGCAAGGAAAGTCAAAAGGGCAAAGCATGACAAGGCAAGGCAAGGAAAAAGGGTATAGCAAGTCAAGGCAAGGTAAGGCAAAAGGGCAATTCAAGGAAAGGCAAAATGGCAAAGCAAGGCAAGGCAAAAGGGCAAAGCAAAGCAAGTCAAAATGGCAAAGTATGACAAGGCAAGGCAAGGAAAAAAGGTATAGCAAGTCAAGGCAAAGTAAGGCAAAAGGGCAATTCAAGGAAAGGCAAAATGGCAACGCAAGGCAAGGCAAAAGGGCAAAGCATAACAAGGCAAAGCAAGGCAAAAGGGCAAAGCAAGGCAAGGCAAAAGGGCAAAGCAAGGCAAGTCAAAAGGGCAAAGCATGACAAGGCAAGGCAAGGAAAAAGGGTATAGCAAGTCAAGGCAAGGTAAGGCAAAAGGGCAATTCAAGGAAAGGCAAAATGGCAAAGCAAGGCAAGGCAAAAGGGCAAAGCAAGGCCAGGCAAAATTGCAAAGAAAGGCAAGGCAAGGTAAGTCAAAAGGACAAACCATGGCAAGGCCAGGAAAAAGGCCAAAGCAAGGAAAGGCAAGGCAAAAGGGGAAAGCAAGGCAAGGGAAAATGGCAAAGCAAGGCAAGGCAAGGAAAGACAAAAGGGCAAAGCAAGGCAAGGAAAAAGAGCAAAGCATGGCAAGGCAAGGCAAGGCAAAAGGTCAAAAGAAAGGCAAGGCAAATCAGGGCAAAAGGAGAAAGGAAGGCAAGGCAAGACAAGGCAAAGAGACAAAGCAAGGTAAAACAAAAGGGCATAGCAAGGCAAGGTAAGGCAAAGGGGCAAAGCAAGGCATGGAAAGGCAAAGGCAAGGGAAGGCAAAAGGGTAAAGCAAGGCAAGGAAAGGCAAGGGAAAAGGAGAAAGCAAAGCAAGGCAAGGCAAAAGGATAAGGAAGACACGTCAAGGCAAGGCAAAGATGAAAGCAAGGCAATGCAAGGCAATTCAAAACGGCAAAACAAGGAAAGGCAAGGCAAAAGGGCAAAGCAAAGCAAGTCAAAAGGGCAAAGCATGACAAGGCAAGGCAAGGCAAAAGGGCAAAGCATGACAAGGCAAGGTAAGGCAAAAGGGCAATGCAAGGAAAGGCAAAATGGCAAAGCAAGACAAGGCAAAAGGGCAAAGCATAACAAGGCAAAGCAAGGCAAAAGGGCAAAGCAAGGCAAGGCAAAAGGGCAAAGCATGGCAAGGCAAGGAAAAAGGGCAACTCAATGCAAGGCCGGGCAAAATTGCAAAGAAAGGCAAGGCAAGGTAAGTCAAAAGGACAAACCATGGCAAGGCCAGGAAAAAGGCCAAAGCAAGGAAAGGCAAGGCAAAAGGGGAAAGCAAGGCAAGAGAAAATGGCAAAGCAAGGCAAGGTAAGGCAAGACAAAAGGGCAAAGCAAGGCAAGGAAAAAGAGCAAAGCATGGCAAGGCAAGGCAAGGCAAAAGGTCAAAAGAAAGGCAAGGCAAATCAGGGCAAAGGGAGAAAGGAAGGCAAGGCAAGTCAAGGCAAAGAGTCAAAGCAAGGCAAGGCAAAGGTTCAAAGGAAGGCATGGAAAGGCAAGGTAAAGGAAGGCAAAAGGGTAAAGCAAGGCAAGGAAAGGCAAGGCAAAAGGGGAAAGCAAAGCAAGGCAAGGCAAAATGATAAGGAAGACACGTCAAGGCAAGGCAAAGATGAAAGTAAGGCAATGCAAGGCAATTCAAAACGGCAAAACAAGGAAAGGCAAGGCAAAAGGGCAAAGCAAAGCAAGTCAAAAGGGCAAAGCATGACAAGGCAAAAGGGCAAAGCATAACAAGGCAACGCAAGTCAAAAGGGCAAAGAAAGGCAAGTCAAAAGGGCAAAGCATGAAAAGGCAAGGCAAGGAAAAAGGGTATAGCAAGTCAAGGCAAGGTAAGGCAAAAGGGCAATTCAAGGAAAGACAAAATGGCAAGGCAAGGCAAGGCAAAAGGGCAAAGCATGGCAAGGCAAGGAAAAAGGGCAACTCAATGCAAGGCCAGGCAAAAGGGCAAAGAAAGGCAAGGCATCGTCAGTCAAAAGGACAAACCATGGCAAGGCCAGGAAAAAGGCCAAAGCAAGAAAAGGCAAGGCAAAAGGGGAAAGCAAGGCAAGGGAAAATTGCAAAGTAAGGCAAGGCAAGGCAAGACAAAAGGGCAAAGCAAGGCAAGGAAAAAGAGCAAAGCATGGCAAGGCAAGGCAAGGCAAAAGGTCAAAAGAAAGGCAAGGCAAATCAGGGCAAAAGGAGAAAGGAAGGCAAGGCAAGACAAGGCAAAGAGGCAAAGCAAGGCAAGGTAAGGCAAGGCAAAAGGGGAAAGCAAAGCAAGGCAAGGCGAAAGGATAAGGAAGACACGTCAAGGCAAGGCAAAGATGAAAGTAAGGCAATGCAAGGCAATTCAAAATGGCAAAACAAGGAAAGGCAAGGCAAAAGGGCAAAGCAAAGTAAGTCAAAAGGGCAAAGCATGACAAGGCAAGGCAATGCAAAAGGGCAAAGCATGAAAAGGCAAGGCAAGGCAAAAGGGTAAAGCATGTCAAGGCAAGGTAAGGCAAAAGGGCAATGCAAGGAAAAGCAAAATGGCAAAGCAAGACAAGGCAAAAGGGAAAGCATAACAAGGCAAAGCAAGGCAGAAGGGCAAAGCAAGGCAAGGCAAAAGGGCAAAGCAAGGAAAGTCAAAAGGGCAAAGCATGACAAGGCAAGGCAAGGAAAAAGGGTATAGCAAGTCAAGGCAAGGTAAGGCAAAAGGGCAATTCAAGGAAAGGCAAAATGGCAAAGCAAGGCAAGGCAAAAGGACAAAGCAAAGCAAGTCAAAAGGGCAAAGCACGACAAGGCAAGGCAAGGAAAAAGGGTATAGCAAGTCAAGGCAAGGTAAGGCAAAAGGGCAATTCAAGGAAAGGCAAAATGGCAAAGCAAGGCAAGGCAAAAAGGCAAAGCAAAGCAAGTCAAAATGGCAAAGTATGACAAGGCAAGGCAAGGAAAAAGGGTATAGCAAGTCAAGGCAAAGTAAGGCAAAAGGGCAATTCAAGGAAAGGCAAAATGGCAAAGCAAGGCAAGGCAAAAGGGCAAAGCATAACAAGGCAAAGCAAGGCAAAAGGGCAAAGCAAGGCAAGGCAAAAGGGCAAAGCAAGGCAAGTCAAAAGGGCAAAGCATGACAAGGCAAGGCAAGGAAAAAGGGTATAGCAAGTCAAGGCAAGGTAAGGCAAAAGGGCAATTCAAGGAAAGGCAAAATGGCAAAGCAAGGCAAGGCAAAAGGGCAAAGCAAGGCCAGGCAAAAGTGCAAAGAAAGGCAAGGCAAGGTAAGTCAAAAGGACAAACCATGGCAAGGCCAGGAAAAAGGCCAAAGCAAGGAAAGGCAAGGCAAAAGGGGAAAGCAAGGCAAGGGAAAATGGCAAAGCAAGGCAAGGCAAGGAAAGACAAAAGGGCAAAGCAAGGCAAGGAAAAAGAGCAAAGCATGGCAAGGCAAGGCAAAAGGTCAAAAGAAAGGCAAGGCAAATCAGGGCAAAAGGAGAAAGGAAGGCAAGGCAAGACAAGGCAAAGAGACAAAGCAAGGTAAGGCAAAAGGGCATAGCAAGGCAAGGTAAGGCAAAGGGGCAAAGCAAGGCATGGAAAGGCAAAGGCAAGGGAAGGCAAAAGGGTAAAGCAAGGCAAGGAAAGGCAAGGGAAAAGGAGAAAGCAAAGCAAGGCAAGGCAAAAGGATAAGGAAGACACGTCAAGGCAAGGCAAAGATGAAAGCAAGGCAATGCAAGGCAATTCAAAACGGCAAAACAAGGAAAGGCAAGGCAAAAGGGCAAAGCAAAGCAAGTCAAAAGGGCAAAGCATGACAAGGCAAGGCAAGGCAAAAGGGCAAAGCATGACAAGGCAAGGTAAGGCAAAAGGGCAATGGAAGGAAAGGCAAAATGGCAAAGCAAGACAAGGCAAAAGGGCAAAGCATAACAAGGCAAAGCAAGGCAAAAGGGCAAAGCAAGGCAAGTCAAAAGGGCAAAGCATGACAAGGCAAGGCAAGGAAAAAGGGTATAGCAAGTCAAGGCAAGGTAAGGCAAAAGGGCAATTCAAGGAAAGGCAAAATGGCAAAGCAAGGCAAGGCAAAAGGGCAAAGCAAAGCAAGTCAAAATGGCAAAGTATGACAAGGCAAGGCAAGGAAAAAGGCTATAGCAAGTCAAGGCAAGGTAAGGCAAAAGGGCAATTCAAGGCAAGGCAAAATGGTAAAGCAAGGCAAGGCAAAAGGGCAAAGCATAACAAGGCAAAGCAAGGCAAAAGGGCAAAGCAAGGCAAGGCAAAAGGGCAAAGCATGGCAAGGCAAGGAAAAAGGGCAACTCAATGCAAGGCCGGGCAAAAGTGCAAAGAAAGGCAAGGCAAGGTAAGTCAAAAGGACAAACCATGGCAAGGCCAGGAAAAAGGCCAAAGCAAGGAAAGGCAAGGCAAAAGGGGAAAGCAAGGCAAGGGAAAATGGCAAAGTAAGGCAAGGCAAGGCAAGACAAAAGGGCAAAGCAAGGCAAGGAAAAAGAGCAAAGCATGGCAAGGCAAGGCAAGGCAAAAGGTCAAAAGAAAGGCAAGGCAAATCAGGGCAAAAGGAGAAAGGAAGGCAAGGCAAGACAAGGCAAAGAGGCAAAGCAAGGCAAGGAAAGGCAAGGCAAAAGGGGAAAGCAAAGCAAGGCAAGGCAAAAGGATAAGGAAGACACGTCAAGGCAAGGCAAAGATGAAAGTAAGGCAATGCAAGGAAATTGAAAACGGCAAAACAAGGAAAGGCAAGGCAAAAGGGCAAAGCAAAGCAAGTCAAAAGGGCAAAGCATGACAAGGCAAGGCAATGCAAAAGGGCAAAGCATGAAAAGGCAAGGCAAGGCAAAAGGGTAAAGCATGTCAAGGCAAGGTAAGGCAAAAGGGCAATGCAAGGAAAAGCAAAATGGCAAAGCAAGACAAGGCAAAAGGGAAAGCATAACAAGGCAAAGCAAGGCAGAAGGGCAAAGCAAGGCAAGGCAAAAGGGCAAAGCAAGGAAAGTCAAAAGGGCAAAGCATGACAAGGCAAGGCAAGGAAAAAAAGTATAGCAAGTCAAGGCAAGGTAAGGCAAAAGGGCAATTCAAGGAAAGGCAAAATGGCAAAGCAAGGCAAGGCAAAAGGACAAAGCAAAGCAAGTCAAAAGGGCAAAGCATGACAAGGCAAGCCAAGGAAAAAGGGTATAGCAAGTCAAGGCAAGGTAAGGCAAAAGGGCAATTCAAGGAAAGGCAAAATGGCAAAGCAAGGCAAGGCAAAAGGGCAAAGCATAACAAGGCAAAGCAAGGCAAAAGGGCAAAGCAAGGCAAGGCAAAAGGGCAAAGCAAGGCAAGTCAAAAGGGCAAAGCATGACAAGGCAAGGCAAGGAAAAAGGGTATAGCAAGTCAAGGCAAGGTAAGGCAAAAGGGCAATTCAAGGAAAGGCAAAATGGCAAAGCAAGGCAAGGCAAAAGGGCGAAGCATGAAAAGGCAAGGCAAGGAAAAAGGGTATAGCAAGTCAAGGCAATGTAAGGCAAAAGGGCAATTCAAGGAAAGACAAAATGGCAAAGCAAGGCAAGGCAAAAGGGCAAAGCATGGCAAGGCAAGGAAAAAGGGCAACTCAATGCAAGGCCAGGCAAAAGGGCAAAGAAAGGCAAGGCAAGGTAAGTCAAAAGGACAAACCATGGCAAGGCCAGGAAAAAGGCCAAAGGTAGGAAAGGCAAGGCAAAAGGGGAAAGCAAGGCAAGGGAAAATGGCAAAGCAAGGCAAGGCAAGGCAAGACAAAAGGGCAAAGCAAGGCAAGGAAAAAGAGCAAAGCATGGCAAGGCAAGGCAAGGCAAAAGGTCAAAAGAAAGGCAAGGCAAATCAGGGCAAAAGGAGAAAGGAAGGCAAGGCAAGACAAGGCAAAGAGTCAAAGCAAGGCAAGGCAAGGGGGCAAAGCAAGGCAAGGGAAGGCAAGGCAAGGGAAGGCAAAAGGGTAAAGCAAGGCAAGGAAAGGCAAGTCAAAAGGGGAAAGCAAAGCAAGGCAAGGCAAAAGGATAAGGAAGACACGTCAAGGCAAGGCAAAGATGAAAGTAAGGCAATGCAAGGCAATTCAAAACGGCAAAACAAGGAAAGGCAAGGCATAAGGGCAAAGCAAAGCAAGTCAAAAGGGCAAAGCATGACAAGGCAAGGTAAGGCAAAAGGGCAATGCAAGGAAAGGAAAAATGGCAAAGCAAGACAAGGCAAAAGGGCAAAGCATAACAAGGCAAAGCAAGGCAATAGGGCAAAGCAAGGCAAGTCAAAAGGGCAAAGCATGAAAAGGCAAGGCAAGGAAAAAGGGTATAGCAAGTCAAGGCAAGGTAAGGCAAAAGGGCAATTCAAGGAAAGACAAAATGGCAAAGCAAGGCCAGGAAAAAGGCCAAAGCAAGGAAAGGCAAGGCAAAAGGGAAAAGCAAGGCAAGGGAAAATGGCAAAGCAAGGCAAGGCAAGGCAAGACAAAAGGGCAAAGCAAGGCAAGGAAAAAGAGCAAAGCATGGCAAGGCAAGGCAAGGCAAAAGGTCAAAAGAAAGGCAAGGCAAATCAGGGCAAAAGGAGAAAGGAAGGCAAGGCAAGGCAAAGAGGCAAAGCAAGGCAAGGTAAGGCAAGGCAAAAGGGGAAAGCAAAGCAAGGCAAAAGGGCAAAGCATGACAAGGCAAGGCAAGGCAAAAGGGCAAAGCATGTCAGGCAAGGTAAGGCAAAAGGGCAATGCAAGGAAAGGCAAAATGTCAAAGCAAGACAAGGCAAGGAAAAAGGGTATAGCAAGTCAAGGCAAGGTAAGGCAAAAGGGCAATTCAAGGAAAGGCAAAATGGCAAAGCAAGGCAAGGCAAAAGGGCAAAGCAAGGCCAGGCAAAAGTGCAAAGAAAGGCAAGGCAAGGTAAGTCAAAAGGACAAACCATGGCAAGGCCAGGAAAAAGGCCAAAGCAAGGAAAGGCAAGGCAAAAGGGGAAAGCAAGGCAAGGGAAAATGGCAAAGCAAGGCAAGGCAAGGAAAGACAAAAGGGCAAAGCAAGGCAAGGAAAAAGAGCAAAGCATGGCAAGGCTAGGCAAAAGGTCAAAAGAAAGGCAAGGCAAATCAGGGCAAAAGGAGAAAGGAAGGCAAGGCAAGACAAGGCAAAGAGACAAAGCAAGGCAAGGCAAAAGGGCAAAGCAAGGCAAGGTAAGGCAAAGGGGCAAAGCAAGGCATGGAAAGGCAAAGGCAAGGGAAGGCAAAAGGGTAAAGCAAGGCAAGGAAAGGCAAGGGAAAAGGAGAAAGCAAAGCAAGGCAAGGCAAAATGATAAGGAAGACACGTCAAGGCAAGGCAAAGATGAAAGCAAGGCAATGCAAGGCAATTCAAAACGGCAAAACAAGGAAAGGCAAGGCAAAAGGGCAAAGCAAAGCAAGTCAAAAGGGCAAAGCATGACAAGGCAAGGCAAGGAAAAAGGGTATAGCAAGTCAAGGCAAGGTAAGGCAAAAGGGCAATTCAAGGAAAGGCAAAATGGCAAAGCTAGGCAAGGCAAAAGGGCAAAGCATAACAAGGCAAAGCAAGGCAAAAGGGCAAAGCAAGGCAAGGAAAGGAAAAAGGGCAACTCAATGCAAGGCCGGGCAAAAGTGCAAAGAAAGGCAAGGCAAGGTAAGTCAAAAGGACAAACCATGGCAAGGCCAGGAAAAAGGCCAAAGCAAGGAAAGGCAAGACAAAAGGGGAAAGCAAGGCAAGGGAAAATGGCAAAGCAAGGCAAGGTAAGGCAAGACAAAAGGGCAAAGCAAGGCAAGGAAAAAGAGCAAAGCATGGCAAGGCAAGGCAAGGCAAAAGGTCAAAAGAAAGGCAAGGCAAATCAGGGCAAAAGGAGAAAGGAAGGCAAGGCAAGTCAAGGCAAAGAGTCAAAGCAAGGCAAGGCAAAGGGTCAAAGGAAGGCATGGAAAGGCAAGGCAAAGGAAGGCAAAAGGGTAAAGCAAGGCAAGGAAAGGAAAGGCAAAAGGGGAAAGCAAAGCAAGGCAAGGCAAAATGATAAGGAAGACACGTCAAGGCAAGGCAAAGATGAAAGTAAGGCAATGCAAGGCAATTCAAAACGGCAAAACAAGGAAAGGCAAGGCAAAAGGGCAAAGCAAAGCAAGTCAAAAGGGCAAAGCATGACAAGGCAAGGTAAGGCAAAAGGGAAATGCAAGGAAAGGCAAAATGGCAAAGCAAGACAAGGCAAAAGGGCAAAGCATAAAAAGGCAAAGCAAGGCAAAAGGGCAAAGAAAGGCAAGTCAAAAGGGCAAAGCATGAAAAGGCAAGGCAAGGAAAAAGGGTATAGCAAGTCAAGGCAAGGTAAGGCAAAAGGGCAATTCAAGGAAAGGCAAAATGGCAAAGCAAGGCAAAGCAAAAGGGCAAAGCATGGCAAGGCAAGGAAAAAGGGCAACTCAATGCAAGGCCAGGCAAAAGGGCAAAGAAAGGCAAGGCAAGGTAAGTCAAAAGGACAAACCATGGCAAGGCCAGGAAAAAGGCCAAAGCAAGGAAAGGCAAGGCAAAAGGGAATAGCAAGGCAAGGGAAAATGGTAAAGCAAGGCAAGGCAAGGCAAGACAAAAGGGCAAAGCAAGGCAAGGAAAAAGAGCAAAGCATGGCAAGGCAAGGCAAGGCAAAAGGTCAAAAGAAAGGCAAGGCAAATCAGGGCAAAAGGAGAAAGGAAGGCAAGGCAAGACAAGGCAAAGAGGCAAAGCAAGGCAAGGTAAGGCAAGGCAAAAGGGGAAAGCAAAGCAAGGCAAGGCGAAAGGATAAGGAAGACACGTCAAGGCAAGGCAAAGATGAAAGTAAGGCAATGCAAGGAAATTGAAAACGGCAAAACAAGGAAAGGCAAGGCAAAAGGGCAAAGCAAAGCAAGTCAAAAGGGCAAAGCATGACAAGGCAAGGCAATGCAAAAGGGCAAAGCATGAAAAGGCAAGGCAAGGCAAAAGGGTAAAGCATGTCAAGGCAAGGTAAGGCAAAAGGGCAATGCAAGGAAAAGCAAAATGGCAAAGCAAGACAAGGCAAAATGGAAAGCATAACAAGGCAAAGCAAGGCAGAAGGGCAAAGCAAGGCAAGGCAAAAGGGCAAAGCAAGGAAAGTCAAAAGGGCAAAGCATGACAAGGCAAGGCAATGCAAAAGGGCAAAGCATGAAAAGGCAAGGCAAGGCAAAAGGGTAAAGCATGTCAAGGCAAGGTAAGGCAAAAGGGCAATGCAAGGAAAAGCAAAATGGCAAAGCAAGACAAGGCAAAAGGGAAAGCATAACAAGGCAAGGCAAGGCAAAAGGACAAATCAAAGCAAGTCAAAAGGGCAAAGCATGACAAGGCAAGGCAAGGAAAAAGGGTATAGCAAGTCAAGGCAAGGTAAGGCAAAAGGGCAATTCAAGGAAAGGCAAAATGGCAAAGCAAGGCAAGGCAAAAGGGCAAAGCAAAGCAAGTCAAAATGGCAAAGTATGACAAGGCAAGGCAAGGAAAAAGGGTATAGCAAGTCAAGGCAAAGTAAGGCAAAAGGGCAATTCAAGGCAAGGCAAAAGGGCAAAGCAAGGCAAGGCAAAAGGGCAAAGCATAACAAGGCAAAGCAAGGCAAAAGGGCAAAGCAAGGCAAGGCAAAAGGGCAAAGCAAGGCAAGTCAAAAGGGCAAAGCATGACAAGGCAAGGCAAGGAAAAAGGGTATAGCAAGTCAAGGCAAGGTAAGGCAAAAGGGCAATTCAAGGAAAGGCAAAATGGCAAAGCAAGGCAAGGCAAAAGGGCAAAGCAAGGCCAGGCAAAATTGCAAAGAAAGGCAAGGCAAGGTAAGTCAAAAGGACAAACCATGGCAAGGCCAGGAAAAAGGCCAAAGCAAGGAAAGGCAAGGCAAAAGGGGAAAGCAAGGCAAGGGAAAATGGCAAAGCAAGGCAAGGCAAGGAAAGACAAAAGGGCAAAGCAAGGCAAGGAAAAAGAGCAAAGCATGGCAAGGCAAGGCAAAAGGTCAAAAGAAAGGCAAGGCAAATCAGGGCAAAAGGAGAAAGGAAGGCAAGGCAAGACAAGGCAAAGAGACAAAGCAAGGCAAGGCAAAAGGGCATAGCAAGGCAAGGTAAGGAAAAGGGGCAAAGCAAGGCATGGAAAGGCAAAGGCAAGGGAAGGCAAAAGGGTAAAGCAAGGCAAGGAAAGGCAAGGGAAAAGGAGAAAGCAAAGCAAGGCAAGGCAAAAGGATAAGGAAGACACGTCAAGGCAAGGCAAAGATGAAAGCAAGGCAATGCAAGGCAATTCAAAACGGCAAAACAAGGAAAGGCAAGGCAAAAGGGAAAAGCATGACAAGGCAAGGCAAGGCAAAAGGGCAAAGCATGACAAGGCAAGGTAAGGCAAAAGGGCAAAGCAAGGAAAGGCAAAATGGCAAAGCAAGACAAGGCAAAAGGGCAAAGCATAACAAGGCAAAGCAAGGCAAAAGGGCAAAGCAAGGCAAGTCAAAAGGGCAAAGCATGACAAGGCAAGGCAAGGAAAAAGGGTATAGAAAGTCAAGGCAAGGTAAGGCAAAAGGGCAATTCAAGGAAAGGCAAAATGGCAAAGCAAGGCAAGGCAAAAGGGCAAAGCATGAAAAGGCAAGGCAAGGAAAAAGGGTATAGCAAGTCAAGGCAAGGTAAGGCAAAAGGGCAATTCAAGGAAAGACAAAATGGCAAAGCAAGGCAAGGCAAAAGGGCAAAGCATGACAAGGCAAGGAAAAAGGGCAACTCAATGCAAGGCCAGGAAAAAGGCCAAAGCAAGGAAAGGCAAGGCAAAAGGGAAAAGCAAGGCAAGAGAAAATGGCAAAGGAAGGCAAGGCAAGGCAAGACAAAAGGGCAAAAGAAAGGCAAGGCAAATCAGGGCAAAAGGAGAAAGGAAGGCAAGGCAAGACAAGGCAAAGAGGCAAAGCAAGGCAAGGTAAGGCAAGGCAAAAGGGGAAAGCAAAGCAAGGCAAGGCGAAAGGATAAGGAAGACACGTCAAGGCAAGGCAAAGATGAAAGTAAGGCAATGCAAGGAAATTGAAAACGGCAAAACAAGGAAAGGCAAGGCAAAAGGGCAAAGCATGACAAGGCAAGGCAATGCAAAAGGGCAAAGCATGAAAAGGCAAGGCAAGGCAAAAGGGTAAAGCATGTCAAGGCAAGGTAAGGCAAAAGGGCAATGCAAGGAAAAGCAAAATGGCAAAGCAAGACAAGGCAAAAGGGAAAGCATAACAAGGCAAAGCAAGGCAAAAGGGCAAAGCAAGACAAGGCAAAAGGGCAAAGCAAGGAAAGTCAAAAGGGCAAAGCATGACAAGGCAAGGCAAGGAAAAAGGGTATAGCAAGTCAAGGCAAGGTAAGGCAAAAGGGCAATTCAAGGAAAGACAAAATGGCAAAGCAAGGCAAGGCAAAAGGACAAAGTAAAGCAAGTCAAAAGGGCAAAGCATGACAAGGCAAGGCAAGGAAAAAGGGTATAGCAAGTCAAGGCAAGGTAAGGCAAAAGGGCAATTCAATGAAAGGCAAAATGGCAAAGCAAGGCAAGGCAAAAGGGCAAAGCAAAGCAAGTCAAAATGGCAAAGTATGACAAGCCAAGGCAAGGAAAAAGGCTATAGCAAGTCAAGGCAAGGTAAGGCAAAAGGGCAATTCAAGGAAAGGCAAAATGGTAAAGCAAGGCAAGGCAAAAGGGCAAAGCATAACAAGGCAAAGCAAGGCAAAAGGGCAAAGCAAGGCAAGGCAAAAGGGCAAAGCATGGCAAGGCAAGGAAAAAGGGCAACTCAATGCAAGGCCGGGCAAAAGTGCAAAGAAAGGCAAGGCAAGGTAAGTCAAAAGGACAAACCATGGCAAGGCCAGGAAAAAGGCCAAAGCAAGGAAAGGCAAGGCAAAAGGGGAAAGCAAGGCAAGGGGAAATGGCAAAGCAAGGCAAGGTAAGGCAAGACAAAAGGGCAAAGCAAGGCAAGGAAAAAGAGCAAAGCATGGCAAGGCAAGGCAAGGAAAAAGGTCAAAAGAAAGGCAAGGCAAATCAGGGCAAAAGGAGAAAGGAAGGCAAGGCAAGTCAAGGCAAAGAGTCAAAGCAAGGCAAGGCAAAGGGTCAAAGCAAGGCATGGAAAGGCAAGGCAAAGGAAGGCAAAAGGGTAAAGCAAGGCAAGGAAAGGCAAGGCAAAAGGGGAAAGCAAAGCAAGGCAAGGCAAAATGATAAGGAAGACACGTCAAGGCAAGGCAAAGATGAAAGTAAGGCAATGCAAGGCAATTCAAAACGGCAAAACAAGGAAAGGCAAGGCAAAAGGGCAAAGCAAAGCAAGTCAAAAGGGCAAAGCATGACAAGGCAAAAGGGCAAAGCATAACAAGGCAAAGCAAGGCAAAAGGGCAAAGAAAGGCAAGTCAAAAGGGCAAAGCATGAAAAGGCAAGGCAAGGAAAAAGGGTATAGCAAGTCAAGGCAAGGTAAGGCAAAAGGGCAATTCAAGGAAAGGCAAAATGGTAAAGCAAGGCAAGGCAAAAGGGCAAAGCATAACAAGGCAAAGCAAGGCAAAAGGGCAAAGCAAGGCAAGGCAAAAGGGCAAAGCATGGCAAGGCAAGGCAAAAGGGCAAAGCATGGCAAGGCAAGGAAAAAGGGCAACTCAATGCAAGGCCGGGCAAAACTGCAAAGAAAGGCAAGGCAAGGTAAGTCAAAAGGACAAACCATGGCAAGGCCAGGAAAAAGGCCAAAGCAAGGAAAGGCAAGGCAAAAGGGGAAAGCAAGGCAAGGGAAAATGGCAAAGTAAGGCAAGGCAAGGCAAGACAAAAGGGCAAAGCAAGGCAAGGAAAAAGAGCAAAGCATTGCAAGGCAAGGCAAGGCAAAAGGTCAAAAGAAAGGCAAGGCAAATCAGGGCAAAAGGAGAAAGGAAGGCAAGGCAAGACAAGGCAAAGAGGCAAAGCAAGGAAAGGAAAGGCAAGGCAAAAGGGGAAAGCAAAGCAAGGCAAGGCGAAAGGATAAGGAAGACACGTCAAGGCAAGGCAAAGATGAAAGTAAGGCAATGCAAGGAAATTGAAAACGGCAAAACAAGGAAAGGCAAGGCAAAAGGGCAAAGCAAAGCAAGTCAAAAGGGCAAAGCATGACAAGGCAAGGCAATGCAAAAGGGCAAAGCATGAAAAGGCAAGGCAAGGCAAAAGGGTAAAGCATGTCAAGGCAAGGTAAGGCAAAAGGGCAATGCAAGGAAAAGCAAAATGGCAAAGCAAGACAAGGCAAAAGGGAAAGCATAACAAGGCAAAGCAAGGCAGAAGGGCAAAGCAAGGCAAGGCAAAAGGGCAAAGCAAGGAAAGTCAAGGCAAAAGGGGAAAGCAAGGCAAGGGAAAATGGCAAAGCAAGGCAAGGCAAGGCAAGACAAAAGGGCAAAGCAAGGCAAGGAAAAAGAGCAAAGCATGGCAAGGCAAGGCAAAA
The DNA here is from genome assembly GCF_036013475.1 of Columba livia. Taxonomy (NCBI): domain Eukaryota; kingdom Metazoa; phylum Chordata; class Aves; order Columbiformes; family Columbidae; genus Columba; species Columba livia. The sequence goes on from NW_027043127.1 coordinate 171,447, forward strand.
GGTCAAAAGAAAGGCAAGGCAAATCAGGGCAAAAGGATAAAGGAAGGCAAGGCAAGACAAGGCAAAGAGACAGAGCAAGGCAAGGCAAAAGGGCATAGCAAGGCAAGTTAAGGCAAAGGGGCAAAGCAAGGCATGGAAAGGCAACGCAAGGGAAGGCAAAATGGTACAGCAAGGCAAGGAAAGACAAGGGAAAAGGAGAAAGCAAAGCAAGGCAAGGCAAAAGGATAAGGAAGACACGTCAAGGCAAGGCAAAGATGAAAGCAAGGCAATGCAAGGAAATTGAAAACGGCAAAACAAGGAAAGGCAAGGCAAAAGGGGAAAGCAAAGCAAGTCAAAAGGGCAAAGCATGACAAGGCAAGGCAAGGCAAAAGGGCAAAGCAAGTCAAGGCAAGGTAAGGCAAAAGGGCAATTCAAGGAAAGGCAAAGTGGCAAAGCAAGGCAAGGCAAAAGGGCAAAGCATGAAAAGGCAAGGCAAGGAAAAAGGGTATAGCAAGTCAAGGCAATGTAAGGCAAAAGGGCAATTCAAGGAAAGACAAAATGGCAAAGCAAGGCAAGGCAAAAGGGCAAAGCATGGCAAGGCAAGGAAAAAGGGCAACTCAATGCAAGGCCAGGCAAAAGGGCAAAAAAAGGCAAGGCAAGGTAAGTCAAAAGGACAAACCATGGCAAGGCCAGGAAAAAGGCCAAAGCTAGGAAAGGCAAGGCAAAAGGGGAAAGCAAGGCAAGGGAAAATGGCAAAGCAAGGCAAGGCAAGGCAAGACAAAAGGGCAAAGCAAGGCAAGGAAAAAGAGCAAAGCATGGCAAGGCAAGGCAAGGCAAAAGGTCAAAAGAAAGGCAAGGCAAATCAGGGGAAAAGGAGAAAGGAAGGCAAGGCAAGACAAGGCAAAGAGTCAAAGCAAGGCAAGGCAAAGGGGCAAAGCAAGGCAAGGGAAGGCAAGGCAAGGGAAGGCAAAAGGGTAAAGCAAGGCAAGGAAAGGCAAGTCAAAAGGGGAAAGCAAAGCAAGGCAAGGCAAAAGGATAAGGAAGACACGTCAAGGCAAGGCAAAGATGAAAGTAAGGCAATGCAAGGCAATTCAAAACGGCAAAACAAGGAAAGGCAAGGCAAAAGGGCAAAGCAAAGCAAGTCAAAAGGGCAAAGCATGACAAGGCAAGGTAAGGCAAAAGGGCAATGCAAGGAAAGGCAATATGGCAAAGCAAGACAAGGCAAAAGGGCAAAGCATAACAAGGCAAAGCAAGGCAATAGGGAAAAGCAAGGCAAGTCAAAAGGGCAAAGCATGAAAAGGCAAGGCAAGGAAAAAGGGTATAGCAAGTCAAGGCAAGGTAAGGCAAAAGGGCAATTCAAGGAAAGACAAAATGGCAAAGCAAGGCCAGGAAAAAGGCCAAAGCAAGGAAAGGCAAGGCAAAAGGGAAAAGCAAGGCAAGGGAAAATGGCAAAGCAAGGCAAGGCAAGGCAAGACAAAAGGGCAAAGCAAGGCAAGGAAAAAGAGCAAAGCATGGCAAGGCAAGGCAAGGCAAAAGGTCAAAAGAAAGGCAAGGCAAATCAGGGCAAAAGGAGAAAGGAAGGCAAGGCAAGGCAAAGAGGCAAAGCAAGGCAAGGTAAGGCAAGGCAAAAGGGGAAAGCAAAGCAAGGCAAGGCGAAAGGATAAGGAAGACACGTCAAGGCAAGGCAAAGATGAAAGTAAGGCAATGCAAGGAAATTGAAAACGGCAAAACAAGGAAAGGCAAGGCAAAAGGGCAAAGCAAAGCAAGTCAAAAGGGCAAAGCATGACAAGGCAAGGCAATGCAAAAGGGCAAAGCATGAAAAGGCAAGGCAAGGCAAAAGGGTAAAGCATGTCAAGGCAAGGTAAGGCAAAAGGGCAATGCAAGGAAAAGCAAAATGGCAAAGCAAGACAAGGCAAAAGGGAAAGCATAACAAGGCAAAGCAAGGCAGAAGGGCAAAGCAAGGCAAGGCAAAAGGGCAAAGCAAGGAAAGTCAAAAGGGCAAAGCATGACAAGGCAAGGCAAGGAAAAAGGGTATAGCAAGTCAAGGCAAGGTAAGGCAAAAGGGCAATTCAAGGAAAGGCAAAATGGCAAAGCAAGGCAAGGCAAAAGGGCAAAGCAAAGCAAGTCAAAATGGCAAAGTATGACAAGGCAAGGCAAGGAAAAAGGGTATAGCAAGTCAAGGCAAGGTAAGGCAAAAGGGCAATGCAAGGAAACGCAAAATGGCAAAGCAGACAAGGCAAAAGGGCAAAGCATAACAAGGCAAAGCAAGGCGAAAGGGCAAAGCAAGGCAAGTCAAAAGGGCAAAGCATGACAAGGCAAGGCAATGAAAAGGGTATAGCAAGTCAAGGCAAGGTAAGGCAAAAGGGCAATTCAAGGAAAGGCAAAATGGCAAAGCAAGGCAAGGCAAAAGGGCAAAGCAAAGCAAGTAAAAATGGCAAAGTATGACAAGGCAAGGCAAGGAAAAAGGCTATAGCAAGTCAAGGCAAGGTAAGGCAAAAGGGCAATTCAAGGAAAGGCAAAATGGCAAAGCAAGGCAAGGCAAAAGGGCAAAGCATAACAAGGCAAAGCAAGGCAAAAGGGCAAAGCAAGGCAAGGCAAAAGGGCAAAGCAAGGCAAGTCAAAAGGGCAAAGCATGACAAGGCAAGGCAAGGAAAAAGGGTATAGCATGCCAAGGCAAGGTAAGGCAAAAGGGCAATTCAAGGAAAGGCAAAATGGCAAAGCAAGGCAAGGCAAAAGGGCAAAGCATGGCAAGGGAAGGCAAAAGGGCAAAGCAAGGCCAGGCAAAAGTGCAAAGAAAGGCAAGGCAAGGTAAGTCAAAAGGACAAACCATGGCAAGGCCAGGAAAAAGGCCAAAGCAAGGAAAGGCAAGGCAAAAGGGGAAAGCAAGGCAAGGGAAAATGGCAAAGCAAGGCAAGGCAAGGAAAGACAAAAGGGCAAAGCAAGGCAAGGAAAAAGAGCAAAGCATGGCAAGGCAAGGCAAAAGGTCAAAAGAAAGGCAAGGCAAATGAGGGCAAAAGGAGAAAGGAAGGCAAGGCAAGACAAGGCAAAGAGACAAAGCAAGGCAAGGCAAAAGGGCATAGCAAGGCAAGGTAAGGCAAAGGGGCAAAGCAAAGCATGGAAAGGCAAAGGCAAGGGAAGGCAAATGGGCAAAGCCTGGCAAGGCAAGGCAAAGCAAAAGGGCAAAGCAAGACAAGGTAAGGCAAGGCAAAATGTGAAAGTAAGGCAATGTAGGAGAAAGGAAGGAGAAAGGAGAAAGGAAGGCAAGGCAAGACAAGGCAAAGAGGCAAAGTATGGCAAGGCAAAAGGGCAAAGCAAGGCAAGGTAAGGCAAAGGGGCAAAGCAAGGCATGGAAAGGCAAGGCAAGGCAAGGCAAAAGGGTAAAGCATGTCAAGGCAAGGTAAGGCAAAAGGGCAATGCAAGGAAAAGCAAAATGGCAAAGCAAGACAAGGCAAAAGGGAAAGCATAACAAGGCAAAGCAAGGCAGAAGGGCAAAGCAAGGCAAGGTAAAAGGGCAAAGCAAGGAAAGTCAAAAGGGCAAAGCATGACAAGGCAAGGCAAGGAAAAAGGGTATAGCAAGTCAAGGCAAGGTAAGGCAAAAGGGCAATTCAAGGAAAGGCAAAATGGCAAAGCAAGGCAAGGCAAAAGGACAAAGCAAAGCAAGTCAAAAGGGCAAAGCATGACAAGGCAAGGCAAGGAAAAAGGGTATAGCAAGTCAAGGCAAGGTAAGGCAAAAGGGCAATTCAAGGAAAGGCAAAATGGCAAAGCAAGGCAAGGCAAAAAGGCAAAGCAAAGCAAGTCAAAATGGCAAAGTATGACAAGGCAAGGCAAGGAAAAAGGGTATAGCAAGTCAAGGCAAAGTAAGGCAAAAGGGCAATTCAAGGAAAGGCAAAATGGCAAAGCAAGGCAAGGCAAAAGGGCAAAGCATAACAAGGCAAAGCAAGGCAAAAGGGCAAAGCAAGGCAAGGCAAAAGGGCAAAGCAAGGCAAGTCAAAAGGGCAAAGCATGACCAGGCAAGGCAAGGAAAAAGGGTATAGCAAGTCAAGGCAAGGTAAGGCAAAAGGGCAATTCAAGGTAAGGCAAAATGGCAAAGCAAGGCAAGGCAAAAGGGCAAAGCAAGGCCAGGCAAAAGTGCAAAGAAAGGCAAGGCAAGGTAAGTCCAAAGGACAAACCATGGCAAGACCAGGAAAAAGGCCAAAGCAAGGAAAGGCAAGGCAAAAGGGGAAAGCAAGGCAAGGGAAAATGGCAAAGCAAGGCAAGGCAAGGCAAGACAAAAGGGCAAAGCAAGGCAAGGAAAAAGAGCAAAGCATGGCAAGGCAAGGCAAAAGGTCAAAAGAAAGGCAAGGCAAATCAGGGCAAAAGGAGAAAGGAAGGCAAGGCAATGCAAGGCATAGAGACAAAGCAAGGCAAGGCAAAAGGGCATAGCAAGGCAAGGTAAGGCAAAGGGGCAAAGCAAGGCATGGAAAGGCAAAGGCAAGGGAAGGCAAAAGGGTAAAGCAAGGCAAGGAAAGGCAAGGGAAAAGGATAAAGCAAAGCAAGGCAAGGCAAAAGGATAAGGAAGACACGTCAAGGCAAGGCAAAGATGAAAGCAAGGCAATGCAAGGCAATTCAAAACGGCAAAACAAGGAAAGGCAAGGCAAAAGGGCAAAGCAAAGCAAGTCAAAAGGGCAAAGCATGACAAGGCAAGGCAAGGCAAAAGGGCAAAGCATGACAAGGCAAGGTAAGGCAAAAGGGCAATGCAAGGAAAGGCAAAATGGCAAAGCAAGACAAGGCAAAAGGGCAAAGCATAACAAGGCAAAGCAAGGCAAAAGGGCAAAGCAAGGCAAGTCAAATGGGCAAAGCATGACAAGGCAAGGCAAGGAAAAAGGGTATAGCAAGTCAAGGCAAGGTAAGGCAAAAGGGCAATTCAAGGAAAGGCAAAATGGCAAAGCAAGGCAAGGCAAAAGGGCAAAGCATGAAAAGGCAAGGCAAGGAAAAAGGGTATAGCAAGTCAAGGCAATGTAAGGCAAAAGGGCAATTCAAGGAAAGACAAAATGGCAAAGCAAGGCAAGGCAAAAGGGCATAGCATGGCAAGGCAAGGAAAAAGGGCAACTCAATGCAAGGCCAGGCAAAAGGGCAAAAAAAGGCAAGGCAAGGTAAGTCAAAAGGACAAACCATGGCAAGGCCAGGAAAAAGGCCAAAGCTAGGAAAGGCAAGGCAAAAGGGGAAAGCAAGGCAAGGGAAAATGGCAAAGCAAGGCAAGGCAAGGCAAGACAAAAGGGCAAAGCAAGGCAAGGAAAAAGAGCAAAGCATGGCAAGGCAAGGCAAGGCAAAAGGTCAAAAGAAAGGCAAGGCAAATCAGGGCAAAAGGAGAAAGGAAGGCAAGGCAAGGCAAAGAGGCAAAGCAAGGCAAGGTAAGGCAAGGCAAAAGGGGAAAGCAAAGCAAGGCAAGGCGAAAGGATAAGGAAGACACGTCAAGGCAAGGCAAAGATGAAAGTAAGGCAATGCAAGGAAATTGAAAACGGCAAAACAAGGAAAGGCAAGGCAAAAGGGCAAAGCAAAGCAAGTCAAAAGGGCAAAGCATGACAAGGCAAGGCAATGCAAAAGGGCAAAGCATGAAAAGGCAAGGCAATGCAAAAGGGCAAAGCATGAAAAGGCAAGGTAAGGCAAAAGGGCAATGCAAGGAAAAGCAAAATGGCAAAGCAAGACAAGGCAAAAGGGAAAGCATAACAAGGCAAAGCAAGGCAGAAGGGCAAAGCAAGGCAAGGCAAAAGGGCAAAGCAAGGAAAGTCAAAAGGGCAAAGCATGACAAGGCAAGGCAAGGAAAAAGGGTATAGCAAGTCAAGGCAAGGTAAGGCAAAAGGGCAATTCAAGGAAAGGCAAAATGGCAAAGCTAGGCAAGGCAAAAGGGCAAAGCATAACAAGGCAAAGCAAGGCAAAAGGGCAAAGCAAGGCAAGGAAAGGAAAAAGGGCAACTCAATGCAAGGCCGGGCAAAAGTGCAAAGAAAGGCAAGGCAAGGTAACTCAAAAGGACAAACCATGGCAAGGCCAGGAAAAAGGCCAAAGCAAGGAAAGGCAAGACAAAAGGGGAAAGCAAGGCAAGGGAAAATGGCAAAGCAAGGCAAGGTAAGGCAAGACAAAAGGGCAAAGCAAGGCAAGGAAAAAGAGCAAAGCATGGCAAGACAAGGCAAGGCAAAAGGTCAAAAGAAAGGCAAGGCAAATCAGGGCAAAAGGAGAAAGGAAGGCAAGGCATGTCAAGGCAAAGAGTCAAAGCAAGGCAAGGCAAAGGGTCAAAGGAAGACATGGAAAGGCAAGGCAAAGGAAGGCAAAAGGGTAAAGCAAGGCAAGGAAAGGCAAGTCAAAAGGGGAAAGCAAAGCAAGGCAAGGCAAAATGATAAGGAAGACACGTCAAGGCAAGGTAAAGATGAAAGTAAGGCAATGCAAGGCAATTCAAAACGGCAAAACAAGGAAAGGCAAGGCAAAAGGGCAAAGCAAAGCAAGTCAAAAGGGCAAAGCATGACAAGGCAAGGCAAGGCAAAAGGGCAAAGCATGACAAGGCAAGGTAAGGCAAAAGGGCAATGCAAGGAAAGGCAAAATGGCAAAGCAAGACAAGGCAAAATGGCAAAGCATAACAAGGCAAAGCAAGGCAAAAGGGCAAAGCAAGGCAAGGCAAAAGGGCAAAGCATGGCAAGGCAAGGAAAAAGGGCAACTCAATGCAAGGCCGGGCAAAAGTGCAAAGAAAGGCAAGGCAAGGTAAGTCAAAAGGACAAACCATGGCAAGGCCAGGAAAAAGGCCAAAGCAAGGAAAGGCAAGGCAAAAGGGGAAAGCAAGGCAAGAGAAAATGGCAAAGCAAGGCAAGACAAGGCAAGACAAAAGGGCAAAGCAAGGCAAGGAAAAAGAGCAAAGCATGGCAATGCAAGGCAAGGCAAAAGGTCAAAAGAAAGGCAAGGCAAATCAGGGCAAAAGGAGAAAGGAAGGCAAGGCAAGACAAGGCAAAGAGGCAAAGCAAGGCAAAGCAAAAAGGCAAAGCAAGGCAAGGTAAGGCAAAGGGGCAAAGCAAGGCATGGAAAGGCAAGGCAAAATGGGAAAGCAAAGCAAGGCAAGGTGAAAGGATAAGGAAGACACGTCAAGGCAAGGCAAAGATGAAAGTAAGGCAATGCAAGGAAATTGAAAACGGCAAAACAAGGAAAGGCAAGGCAAAAGGGCAAAGCAAAGCAAGTCAAAAGGACAAAGCATGACAAGGCAAGGCAAGGCAAAAGGGCAAAGCATGTCAAGGCAAGGTAAGGCAAAAGGGCAATGCAAGGAAAGGCAAAATGGCAAAGCAAGACAAGGCAAAGGGGCAAAGCAGAACGAGGCAAAGCAAGGCAAAAGGGCAAAGCAAGGCAAGTCAAAAGGGCAAAGCATGACAAGGCAAGGCAAGGAAAAAGGGTATAGCAAGTCAAGGCAAGGTAAGGCAAAAGGGCAATTCAAGGAAAGGCAAAATGGCAAAGCAAGGCAAGGCAAAAGGGCAAAGCAAAGCCAGTCAAAATGAAAAAGTATGACAAGGCAAGGCAAGGAAAAAGGGTATAGCAAGTCAAGGCAAGGTAAGGCAAAAGGGCACTTCAAGGAAAGGCAAAATGGCAAATCAAGGCAAGGCAAAAGGGCAAAGCATAACAAGGCAAAGCAAGGCAAAAGGGCAAAGCAAGGCAAGGCAAAAGGGCAAAGCATGGCAAGGCAAGGAAAAAGGGCAACTCAATGCAAGGCCGGGCAAAAGTGCAAAGAAAGGCAAGGCAAGGTAAGTCAAAAGGACAAAAGCATGGCAAGGCCAGGAAAAACGCCAAAGTTAGGAAAGGCAAGGCAAAAGGGGAAAGCAAGGCAAGGGAAAATGGCAAAGCAAGGCAAGGCAAGGCAAGACAAAAGGGCAAAGCAAGCAAGGAAAAAGAGCAAAGCAAGGCAAGGCAAGGCAAGGCAAAAGGTCAAAAGAAAGGCAAGGCAAATCAGGGCAAAAGGAGAAAGGAAGGCAAGGCAAGACAAGGCAAAGAGTCAAAGCAAGGCAAGGCAAAAGGGGAAAACAAGGCAAGGGAAGGCAAGGCAAGGGAAGGCAAAAGGGTAAAGCAAGGCAAGGAAAGGCAAGTCAAAAGGGGAAAGCAAAGCAAGGCAAGGCAAAAGGATAAGGAAGACACGTCAAGGCAAGGCAAAGATGAAAGTAAGGCAATTCAAAACGGCAAAACAAGGCAAGGCAAGGCAAAAGGGCAAAGCAAAGCAAGTCAAAAGGGCAAAGCATGTCAAGGCAAGGTAAGGCAAAAGGGCAATGCAAGGAAAGGCAAAATGGCAAAACAAGACAAGGCAAAAGGGTAAAGCATAACAAGGCAAAGCAAGGCAAAAGGGCAAAGCAAGGCAAGTCAAAAGGGCAAAGCATGAAAAGGCAAGGCAAGGAAAAAGGGTATAGCAAGTCAAGGCAAGGTAAGGCAAAAGGGCAATGCAAGGAAAAGCAAAATGGCAAAGCAAGACAAGGCAAAAGGGAAAGCATAACAAGGCAAAGCAAGGCAGAAGGCAAAGCAAGGCAAGGCAAAAGGGCAAAGCAAGGAAAGTCAAAAGGGCAAAGCATGACAAGGCAAGGCAAGGAAAAAGGGTATAGCAAGTCAAGGCAAGGTAAGGCAAAAGGGCAATTCAAGGAAAGGCAAAATGGCAAAGCAAGGCAAGGCAAAAGGACAAAGCAAAGCAAGTCAAAAGGGCAAAGCACGACAAGGCAAGGCAAGGAAAAAGGGTATAGCAAGTCAAGGCAAGGTAAGGCAAAAGGGCAATGCAAGGAAAGGCAAAATGGCAAAGCAAGACAAGGCAAAAGGGCAAAGCATAACAAGGCAAAGCAAGGCAAAAGGGCAAAGAAAGGCAAGTCAAATGGGCAAAGCATGAAAAGGCAAGGCAAGGAAAAAGGGTATTACAAGTCAAGGCAAGGTAAGGCAAAAGGGCAATTCAAGGAAAGACAAAATGGCAAAGCAAGGCAAAGCAAAAGGGCAAAGCATGGCAAGGCAAGGAAAAAGGGCAACTCAATGCAAGGCCAGGCAAAAGGGCAAAGAAAGGCAAGGCAAGGTAAGTCAAAATGACAAACCATGGCAAGGCCAGGAAAAAGGCCAAAGCAAGGAAAGGCAAGGCAAAAGGGGAAAGCAAGGCAAGGGAAAATGGCAAAGCAAGGCAAGGCAAGGAAAGACAAAAGGGCAAAGCAAGGCAAGGAAAAAGAGCAAAGCATGGCAAGGCAAGGCAAAAGGTCAAAAGAAAGGCAAGGCAAATCAGGGCAAAAGGAGAAAGGAAGGCAAGGCAAGACAAGGCAAAGAGACAAAGCAAGGTAAGGCAAAAGGGCATAGCAAGGCAAGGTAAGGCAAAGGGGCAAAGCAAGGCATGGAAAGGCAAAGGCAAGGGAAGGCAAAAGGGTAAAGCAAGGCAAGGAAAGGCAAGGGAAAAGGAGAAAGCAAAGCAAGGCAAGGCAAAAGGATAAGGAAGACACGTCAAGGCAAGGCAAAGATGAAAGCAAGGCAATGCAAGGCAATTCAAAACGGCAAAACAAGGAAAGGCAAGGCAAAAGGGCAAAGCAAAGCAAGTCAAAAGGGCAAAGCATGACAAGGCAAGGCAAGGCAAAAGGGCAAAGCATGACAAGGCAAGGTAAGGCAAAAGGGCAATGGAAGGAAAGGCAAAATGGCAAAGCAAGACAAGGCAAAAGGGCAAAGCATAACAAGGCAAAGCAAGGCAAAAGGGCAAAGCAAGGCAAGTCAAAAGGGCAAAGCATGACAAGGCAAGGCAAGGAAAAAGGGTATAGCAAGTCAAGGCAAGGTAAGGCAAAAGGGCAATTCAAGGAAAGGCAAAATGGCAAAGCAAGGCAAGGCAAAAGGGCAAAGCAAAGCAAGTCAAAATGGCAAAGTATGACAAGGCAAGGCAAGGAAAAAGGCTATAGCAAGTCAAGGCAAGGTAAGGCAAAAGGGCAATTCAAGGAAAGGCAAAATGGTAAAGCAAGGCAAGGCAAAAGGGCAAAGCATAACAAGGCAAAGCAAGGCAAAAGGGCAAAGCAAGGCAAGGCAAAAGGGCAAAGCATGGCAAGGCAAGGAAAAAGGGCAACTCAATGCAAGGCCGGGCAAAAGTGCAAAGAAAGGCAAGGCAAGGTAAGTCAAAAGGACAAACCATGGCAAGGCCAGGAAAAAGGCCAAAGCAAGGAAAGGCAAGGCAAAAGGGGAAAGCAAGGCAAGGGAAAATGGCAAAGTAAGGCAAGGCAAGGCAAGACAAAAGGGCAAAGCAAGGCAAGGAAAAAGAGCAAAGCATGGCAAGGCAAGGCAAAAGGTCAAAAGAAAGGCAAGGCAAATCAGGGCAAAAGGAGAAAGGAAGGCAAGGCAATGCAAGGCATAGAGACAAAGCAAGGCAAGGCAAAAGGGCATAGCAAGGCAAGGTAAGGCAAAGGGGCAAAGCAAGGCATGGAAAGGCAAAGGCAAGGGAAGGCAAAAGGGTAAAGCAAGGCAAGGAAAGGCAAGGGAAAAGGAGAAAGCAAAGCAAGGCAAGGCAAAAGGATAAGGAAGACACGTCAAGGCAAGGCAAAGATGAAAGCAAGGCAATGCAAGGCAATTCAAAACGGCAAAACAAGGAAAGGCAAGGCAAAAGGGCAAAGCAAAGCAAGTCAAAAGGGCAAAGCATGACAAGGCAAGGCAAGGCAAAAGGGCAAAGCATGACAAGGCAAGGTAAGGCAAAAGGGCAATGCAAGGAAAGGCAAAATGGCAAAGCAAGACAAGGCAAAAGGGCAAAGCATAACAAGGCAAAGCAAGGCAAAAGGGCAAAGCAAGGCAAGTCAAATGGGCAAAGCATGACAAGGCAAGGCAAGGAAAAAGGGTATAGCAAGTCAAGGCAAGGTAAGGCAAAAGGGCAATTCAAGGAAAGGCAAAATGGCAAAGCAAGGCAAGGCAAAAGGGCAAAGCATGAAAAGGCAAGGCAAGGAAAAAGGGTATAGCAAGTCAAGGCAATGTAAGGCAAAAGGGCAATTCAAGGAAAGACAAAATGGCAAAGCAAGGCAAGGCAAAAGGGCATAGCATGGCAAGGCAAGGAAAAAGGGCAACTCAATGCAAGGCCAGGCAAAAGGGCAAAAAAAGGCAAGGCAAGGTAAGTCAAAAGGACAAACCATGGCAAGGCCAGGAAAAAGGCCAAAGCTAGGAAAGGCAAGGCAAAAGGGGAAAGCAAGGCAAGGGAAAATGGCAAAGCAAGGCAAGGCAAGGCAAGACAAAAGGGCAAAGCAAGGCAAGGAAAAAGAGCAAAGCATGGCAAGGCAAGGCAAGGCAAAAGGTCAAAAGAAAGGCAAGGCAAATCAAGGCAAAAGGAGAAAGGAAGGCAAGGCAAGGCAAAGAGGCAAAGCAAGGCAAGGAAAGGCAAGGCAAAAGGGGAAAGCAAAGCAAGGCAAGGCGAAAGGATAAGGAAGACACGTCAAGGCAAGGCAAAGATGAAAGTAAGGCAATGCAAGGAAATTGAAAACGGCAAAACAAGGAAAGGCAAGGCAAAAGGGCAAAGCAAAGCAAGTCAAAAGGGCAAAGCATGACAAGGCAAGGCAATGCAAAAGGGCAAAGCATGAAAAGGCAAGGCAATGCAAAAGGGCAAAGCATGAAAAGGCAAGGTAAGGCAAAAGGGCAATGCAAGGAAAAGCAAAATGGCAAAGCAAGACAAGGCAAAAGGGAAAGCATAACAAGGCAAAGCAAGGCAGAAGGGCAAAGCAAGGCAAGGCAAAAGGGCAAAGCAAGGAAAATCAAAAGGGCAAAGCATGACAAGGCAAGGCAAGGAAAAAGGGTATAGCAAGTCAAGGCAAGGTAAGGCAAAAGGGCAATTCAAGGAAAGGCAAAATGGCAAAGCTAGGCAAGGCAAAAGGGCAAAGCATAACAAGGCAAAGCAAGGCAAAAGGGCAAAGCAAGGCAAGGAAAGGAAAAAGGGCAACTCAATGCAAGGCCGGGCAAAAGTGCAAAGAAAGGCAAGGCAAGGTAACTCAAAAGGACAAACCATGGCAAGGCCAGGAAAAAGGCCAAAGCAAGGAAAGGCAAGACAAAAGGGGAAAGCAAGGCAAGGGAAAATGGCAAAGCAAGGCAAGGTAAGGCAAGACAAAAGGGCAAAGCAAGGCAAGGAAAAAGAGCAAAGCATGGCAAGACAAGGAAAGGCAAAAGGTCAAAAGAAAGGCAAGGCAAATCAGGGCAAAAGGAGAAAGGAAGGCAAGGCATGTCAAGGCAAAGAGTCAAAGCAAGGCAAGGCAAAGGGTCAAAGGAAGGCATGGAAAGGCAAGGCAAAGGAAGGCAAAAGGGTAAAGCAAGGCAAGGAAAGGCAAGTCAAAAGGGGAAAGCAAAGCAAGGCAAGGCAAAATGATAAGGAAGACACGTCAAGGCAAGGTAAAGATGAAAGTAAGGCAATGCAAGGCAATTCAAAACGGCAAAACAAGGAAAGGCAAGGCAAAAGGGCAAAGCAAAGCAAGTCAAAAGGGCAAAGCATGACAAGGCAAGGCAAGGCAAAAGGGCAAAGCATGACAAGGCAAGGTAAGGCAAAAGGGCAATGCAAGGAAAGGCAAAATGGCAAAGCAAGACAAGGCAAAATGGCAAAGCATAACAAGGCAAAGCAAGGCAAAAGGGCAAAGCAAGGCAAGGCAAAAGGGCAAAGCATGGCAAGGCAAGGAAAAAGGGCAACTCAATGCAAGGCCGGGCAAAAGTGCAAAGAAAGGCAAGGCAAGGTAAGTCAAAAGGACAAACCATGGCAAGGCCAGGAAAAAGGCCAAAGCAAGGAAAGGCAAGGCAAAAGGGGAAAGCAAGGCAAGAGAAAATGGCAAAGCAAGGCAAGACAAGGCAAGACAAAAGGGCAAAGCAAGGCAAGGAAAAAGAGCAAAGCATGGCAATGCAAGGCAAGGCAAAAGGTCAAAAGAAAGGCAAGGCAAATCAGGGCAAAAGGAGAAAGGAAGGCAAGGCAAGACAAGGCAAAGAGGCAAAGCAAGGCAAAGCAAAAAGGCAAAGGAAGGCAAGGTAAGGCAAAGGGGCAAAGCAAGGCATGGAAAGGCAAGGCAAAATGGGAAAGCAAAGCAAGGCAAGGTGAAAGGATAAGGAAGACACGTCAAGGCAAGGCAAAGATGAAAGTAAGGCAATGCAAGGAAATTGAAAACGGCAAAACAAGGAAAGGCAAGGCAAAAGGGCAAAGCAAAGCAAGTCAAAAGGACAAAGCATGACAAGGCAAGGCAAGGCAAAAGGGCAAAGCATGTCAAGGCAAGGTAAGGCAAAAGGGCAATGCAAGGAAAGGCAAAATGGCAAAGCAAGACAAGGCAAAGGGGCAAAGCAGAACGAGGCAAAGCAAGGCAAAAGGGCAAAGCAAGGCAAGTCAAAAGGGCAAAGCATGACAAGGCAAGGCAAGGAAAAAGGGTATAGCAAGTCAAGGCAAGGTAAGGCAAAAGGGCAATTCAAGGAAAGGCAAAATGGCAAAGCAAGGCAAGGCAAAAGGGCAAAGCAAAGCAAGTCAAAATGAAAAAGTATGACAAGGCAAGGCAAGGAAAAAGGGTATAGCAAGTCAAGGCAAGGTAAGGCAAAAGGGCAATTCAAGGAAAGGCAAAATGGCAAATCAAGGCAAGGCAAAAGGGCAAAGCATAACAAGGCAAAGCAAGGCAAAAGGGCAAAGCAAGGCAAGGCAAAAGGGCAAAGCATGGCAAGGCAAGGAAAAAGGGCAACTCAATGCAAGGCCGGGCAAAAGTGCAAAGAAAGGCAAGGCAAGGTAAGTCAAAAGGACAAAAGCATGGCAAGGCCAGGAAAAACGCCAAAGTTAGGAAAGGCAAGGCAAAAGGGGAAAGCAAGGCAAGGGAAAATGGCAAAGCAAGGCAAGGCAAGGCAAGACAAAAGGGCAAAGCAAGCAAGGAAAAAGAGCAAAGCAAGGCAAGGCAAGGCAAGGCAAAAGGTCAAAAGAAAGGCAAGGCAAATCAGGGCAAAAGGAGAAAGGAAGGCAAGGCAAGACAAGGCAAAGAGTCAAAGCAAGGCAAGGCAAAAGGGGAAAACAAGGCAAGGGAAGGCAAGGCAAGGGAAGGCAAAAGGGTAAAGCAAGGCAAGGAAAGGCAAGTCAAAAGGGGAAAGCAAAGCAAGGCAAGGCAAAAGGATAAGGAAGACACGTCAAGGCAAGGCAAAGATGAAAGTAAGGCAATACAAGGCAATTCAAAACGGCAAAACAAGGCAAGGCAAGGCAAAAGGGCAAAGCAAAGCAAGTCAAAAGGGCAAAGCATGTCAAGGCAAGGTAAGGCAAAAGGGCAATGCAAGGAAAGGCAAAATGGCAAAGCAAGACAAGGCAAAAGGGTAAAGCATAACAAGGCAAAGCAAGGCAAAAGGGCAAAGCAAGGCAAGTCAAAAGGGCAAAGCATGAAAAGGCAAGGCAAGGAAAAAGGGTATAGCAAGTCAAGGCAAGGTAAGGCAAAAGGGCAATGCAAGGAAAAGCAAAATGGCAAAGCAAGACAAGGCAAAAGGGAAAGCATAACAAGGCAAAGCAAGGCAGAAGGGCAAAGCAAGGCAAGGCAAAAGGGCAAAGCAAGGAAAGTCAAAAGGGCAAAGCATGACAAGGCAAGGCAAGGAAAAAGGGTATAGCAAGTCAAGGCAAGGTAAGGCAAAAGGGCAATTCAAGGAAAGGCAAAATGGCAAAGCAAGGCAAGGCAAAAGGACAAAGCAAAGCAAGTCAAAAGGGCAAAGCACGACAAGGCAAGGCAAGGAAAAAGGGTATAGCAAGTCAAGGCAAGGTAAGGCAAAAGGGCAATGCAAGGAAAGGCAAAATGGCAAAGCAAGACAAGGCAAAAGGGCAAAGCATAACAAGGCAAAGCAAGGCAAAAGGGCAAAGAAAGGCAAGTCAAAAGGGCAAAGCATGAAAAGGCAAGGCAAGGAAAAAGGGTATTACAAGTCAAGGCAAGGTAAGGCAAAAGGGCAATTCAAGGAAAGACAAAATGGCAAAGCAAGGCAAGGAAAAAGAGCAAAGCATGGCAAGGCAAGGCAAAAGGTCAAAAGAAAGGCAAGGCAAATCAGGGCAAAAGGAGAAAGGAAGGCAAGGCAAGACAAGGCAAAGAGACAAAGCAAGGTAAGGCAAAAGGGCATAGCAAGGCAAGGTAAGGCAAAGGGGCAAAGCAAGGCATGGAAAGGCAAAGGCAAGGGAAGGCAAAAGGGTAAAGCAAGGCAAGGAAAGGCAAGGGAAAAGGAGAAAGCAAAGCAAGGCAAGGCAAAAGTATAAGGAAGACACGTCAAGGCAAGGCAAAGATGAAAGCAAGGCAATGCAAGGCAATTCAAAACGGCAAAACAAGGAAAGGCAAGGCAAAAGGGCAAAGCAAAGCAAGTCAAAAGGGCAAAGCATGACAAGGCAAGGCAAGGCAAAAGGGCAAAGCATGACAAGGCAAGGTAAGGCAAAAGGGCAATGGAAGGAAAGGCAAAATGGCAAAGCAAGACAAGGCAAAAGGGCAAAGCATAACAAGGCAAAGCAAGGCAAAAGGGCAAAGCAAGGCAAGTCAAAAGGGCAAAGCATGACAAGGCAAGGCAAGGAAAAAGGGTATAGCAAGTCAAGGCAAGGTAAGGCAAAAGGGCAATTCAAAGAAAGGCAAAATGGCAAAGCAAGGCAAGGCAAAAGGGCAAAGCAAAGCAAGTCAAAATGGCAAAGTATGACAAGGCAAGGCAAGGAAAAAGGCTATAGCAAGTCAAGGCAAGGTAAGGCAAAAGGGCAATTCAAGGAAAGGCAAAATGGTAAAGCAAGGCAAGGCAAAAGGGCAAAGCATAACAAGGCAAAGCAAGGCAAAAGGGCAAAGCAAGGCAAGGCAAAAGGGCAAAGCATGGCAAGGCAAGGAAAAAGGGCAACTCAATGCAAGGCCGGGCAAAAGTGCAAAGAAAGGCAAGGCAAGGTAAGTCAAAAGGACAAACCATGGCAAGGCCAGGAAAAAGGCCAAAGCAAGGAAAGGCAAGGCAAAAGGGGAAAGCAAGGCAAGGGAAAATGGCAAAGTAAGGCAAGGCAAGGCAAGACAAAAGGGCAAAGCAAGGCAAGGAAAAAGAGCAAAGCATGGCAAGGCAAGGCAAGGCAAAAGGTCAAAAGAAAGGCAAGGCAAATCAGGGCAAAAGGAGAAAGGAAGGCAAGGCAAGACAAGGCAAAGAGGCAAAGCAAGGCAAGGAAAGGCAAGGCAAAAGGGGAAAGCAAAGCAAGGCAAGGCAAAAGGATAAGGAAGACACGTCAAGGCAAGGCAAAGATGAAAGTAAGGCAATGCAAGGAAATTGAAAACGGCAAAACAAGGAAAGGCAAGGCAAAAGGGCAAAGCAAAGCAAGTCAAAAGGGCAAAGCATGACAAGGCAAGGCAATGCAAAAGGGCAAAGCATGAAAAGGCAAGGCAAGGCAAAAGGGTAAAGCATGTCAAGGCAAGGTAAGGCAAAAGGGCAATGCAAGGAAAAGCAAAATGGCAAAGCAAGACAAGGCAAAAGGGAAAGCATAACAAGGCAAAGCAAGGCAGAAGGGCAAAGCAAGGCAAGGCAAAAGGGCAAAGCAAGGAAAGTCAAAAGGGCAAAGCATGACAAGGCAAGGCAAGGAAAAAAAGTATAGCAAGTCAAGGCAAGGTAAGGCAAAAGGGCAATTCAAGGAAAGGCAAAATGGCAAAGCAAGGCAAGGCAAAAGGACAAAGCAAAGCAAGTCAAAAGGGCAAAGCATGACAAGGCAAGGCAAGGAAAAAGGGTATAGCAAGTCAAGGCAAGGTAAGGCAAAAGGGCAATTCAAGGAAAGGCAAAATGGCAAAGCAAGGCAAGGCAAAAAGGCAAAGCAAAGCAAGTCAAAATGGCAAAGTATGACAAGGCAAGGCAAGGAAAAAGGGTATAGCAAGTCAAGGCAAAGTAAGGCAAAAGGGCAATTCAAGGAAAGGCAAAATGGCAAAGCAAGGCAAGGCAAAAGGGCAAAGCATAACAAGGCAAAGCAAGGCAAAAGGGCAAAGCAAGGCAAGGCAAAAGGGCAAAGCAAGGCAAGTCAAAAGGGCAAAGCATGACAAGGCAAGGCAAGGAAAAAGGGTATAGCAAGTCAAGGCAAGGTAAGGCAAAAGGGCAATTCAAGGAAAGGCAAAATGGCAAAGCAAGGCAAGGCAAAAGGGCGAAGCATGAAAAGGCAAGGCAAGGAAAAAGGATATAGCAAGTCAAGGCAATGTAAGGCAAAAGGGCAATTCAAGGAAAGACAAAATGGCAAAGCAAGGCAAGGCAAAAGGGCAAAGCATGGCAAGGCAAGGAAAAAGGGCAACTAAATGCAAGGCCAGGCAAAAGGGCAAAGAAAGGCAAGGCAAGGTAAGTCAAAAGGACAAACCATGGCAAGGCCAGGAAAAAGGCCAAAGGTAGGAAAGGCAAGGCAAAAGGGGAAAGCAAGGCAAGGGAAAATGGCAAAGCAAGGCAAGGCAAGGCAAGACAAAAGGGCAAAGCAAGGCAAGGAAAAAGAGCAAAGCATGGCAAGGCAAGGCAAGGCAAAAGGTCAAAAGAAAGGCAAGGCAAATCAGGGCAAAAGGAGAAAGGAAGGCAAGGCAAGACAAGGCAAAGACTCAAAGCAAGGCAAGGCAAGGGGGCAAAGCAAGGCAAGGGAAGGCAAGGCAAGGGAAGGCAAAAGGGTAAAGCAAGGCAAGGAAAGGCAAGTCAAAAGGGGAAAGCAAAGCAAGGCAAGGCAAAAGGATAAGGAAGACACGTCAAGGCAAGGCAAAGATGAAAGTAAGGCAATGCAAGGCAATTCAAAACGGCAAAACAAGGAAAGGCAAGGCATAAGGGCAAAGCAAAGCAAGTCAAAAGGGCAAAGCATGACAAGGCAAGGTAAGGCAAAAGGGCAATGCAAGGAAAGGCAAAATGGCAAAGCAAGACAAGGCAAAAGGGCAAAGCATAACAAGGCAAAGCAAGGCAATAGGGCAAAGCAAGGCAAGTCAAAAGGGCAAAGCATGAAAAGGCAAGGCAAGGAAAAAGGGTATAGCAAGTCAAGGCAAGGTAAGGCAAAAGGGCAATTCAAGGAAAGACAAAATGGCAAAGCAAGGCCAGGAAAAAGGCCAAAGCAAGGAAAGGCAAGGCAAAAGGGAAAAGCAAGGCAAGGGAAAATGGCAAAGCAAGGCAAGGCAAGGCAAGACAAAAGGGCAAAGCAAGGCAAGGAAAAAGAGCAAAGCATGGCAAGGCAAGGCAAGGCAAAAGGTCAAAAGAAAGGCAAGGCAAATCAGGGCAAAAGGAGAAAGGAAGGCAAGGCAAGGCAAAGAGGCAAAGCAAGGCAAGGTAAGGCAAGGCAAAAGGGGAAAGCAAAGCAAGGCAAAAGGGCAAAGCATGACAAGGCAAGGCAAGGCAAAAGGGCAAAGCATGTCAGGCAAGGTAAGGCAAAAGGGCAATGCAAGGAAAGGCAAAATGTCAAAGCAAGACAAGGCAAGGAAAAAGGGTATAGCAAGTCAAGGCAAGGTAAGGCAAAAGGGCAATTCAAGGAAAGGCAAAATGGCAAAGCAAGGCAAGGCAAAAGGGCAAAGCAAGGCAAGGCAAAAGTGCAAAGAAAGGCAAGGCAAGGTAAGTCAAAAGGACAAACCATGGCAAGGCCAGGAAAAAGGCCAAAGCAAGGAAAGGCAAGGCAAAAGGGGAAAGCAAGGCAAGGGGAAATGGCAAAGCAAGGCAAGGTAAGGCAAGACAAAAGGGCAAAGCAAGGCAAGGAAAAAGAGCAAAGCATGGCAAGGCAAGGCAAGGAAAAAGGTCAAAAGAAAGGCAAGGCAAATCAGGGCAAAAGGAGAAAGGAAGGCAAGGCAAGTCAAGGCAAAGAGTCAAAGCAAGGCAAGGCAAAGGGTCAAAGGAAGGCATGGAAAGGCAAGGCAAAGGAAGGCAAAAGGGTAAAGCAAGGCAAGGAAAGGCAAGGCAAAAGGGGAAAGCAAAGCAAGGCAAGGCAAAATGATAAGGAAGACACGTCAAGGCAAGGCAAAGATGAAAGTAAGGCAATGCAAGGCAATTCAAAACGGCAAAACAAGGAAAGGCAAGGCAAAAGGGCAAAGCAAAGCAAGTCAAAAGGGCAAAGCATGACAAGGCAAAAGGGCAAAGCATAACAAGGCAAAGCAAGGCAAAAGGGCAAAGAAAGGCAAGTCAAAAGGGCAAAGCATGAAAAGGCAAGGCAAGGAAAAAGGGTATAGCAAGTCAAGGCAAGGTAAGGCAAAAGGGCAATTCAAGGAAAGGCAAAATGGTAAAGCAAGGCAAGGCAAAAGGGCAAAGCATAACAAGGCAAAGCAAGGCAAAAGGGCAAAGCAAGGCAAGGCAAAAGGGCAAAGCATGGCAAGGCAAGGAAAAAGGGCAACTCAATGCAAGGCCGGGCAAAAGTGCAAAGAAAGGCAAGGCAAGGTAAGTCAAAAGGACAAACCATGGCAAGGCCAGGAAAAAGGCCAAAGCAAGGAAAGGCAAGGCAAAAGGGGAAAGCAAGGCAAGGGAAAATGGCAAAGTAAGGCAAGGCAAGGCAAGACAAAAGGGCAAAGCAAGGCAAGGAAAAAGAGCAAAGCATTGCAAGGCAAGGCAAGGCAAAAGGTCAAAAGAAAGGCAAGGCAAATCAGGGCAAAAGGAGAAAGGAAGGCAAGGCAAGACAAGGCAAAGAGGCAAAGCAAGGCAAGGAAAGGCAAGGCAAAAGGGGAAAGCAAAGCAAGGCAAGGCAAAAGGACAAAGCAAAGCAAGTCAAAAGGGCAAAGCATGACAAGGCAAGGCAATGCAAAAGGGCAAAGCATGAAAAGGCAAGGCAAGGCAAAAGGGTAAAGCATGTCAAGGCAAGGTAAGGCAAAAGGGCAATGCAAGGAAAAGCAAAATGGCAAAGCAAGACAAGGCAAAAGGGAAAGCATAACAAGGCAAAGCAAGGCAGAAGGGCAAAGCAAGGCAAGGCAAAAGGGCAAAGCAAGGAAAGTCAAAAGGGCAAAGCATGACAAGGCAAGGCAAGGAAAAAGGGTATAGCAAGTCAAGGCAAGGTAAGGCAAAAGGGCAATTCAAGGAAAGGCAAAATGGCAAAGCAAGGCAAGGCAAAAGGACAAAGCAAAGCAAGTCAAAAGGGCAAAGCATGACAAGGCAAGGCAAGGAAAAAGGGTATAGCAAGTCAAGGCAAGGTAAGGCAAAAGGGCAATTCAAGGAAAGGCAAAATGGCAAAGCAAGGCAAGGCAAAAAGGCAAAGCAAAGCAAGTCAAAATGGCAAAGTATGACAAGGCAAGGCAAGGAAAAAGGGTATAGCAAGTCAAGGCAAAGTAAGGCAAAAGGGCAATTCAAGGAAAGGCAAAATGGCAAAGCAAGGCAAGGCAAAAGGGCAAAGCATAACAAGGCAAAGCAAGGCAAAAGGGCAAAGCAAGGCAAGGCAAAAGGGCAAAGCAAGGCAAGTCAAAAGGGCAAAGCATGACAAGGCAAGGCAAGGAAAAAGGGTATAGCAAGTCAAGGCAAGGTAAGGCAAAAGGGCAATTGAAGGTAAGGCAAAATGGCAAAGCAAGGCAAGGCAAAAGGGCAAAGCAAGGCCAGGCAAAAGTGCAAAGAAAGGCAAGGCAAGGTAAGTCAAAAGGACAAACCATGGCAAGGCCAGGAAAAAGGCCAAAGCAAGGAAAGGCAAGGCAAAAGGGGAAAGCAAGGCAAGGGAAAATGGCAAAGCAAGGCAAGGCAAGGCAAGACAAAAGGGCAAAGCAAGGCAAGGAAAAAGAGCAAAGCATGGCAAGGCAAGGCAAAAGGTCAAAAGAAAGGCAAGGCAAATCAGGGCAAAAGGATAAAGGAAGGCAAGGCAAGACAAGGCAAAGAGACAGAGCAAGGCAAGGCAAAAGGGCATAGCAAGGCAAGTTAAGGCAAAGGGGCAAAGCAAGGCATGGAAAGGCAACGCAAGGGAAGGCAAAATGGTACAGCAAGGCAAGGAAAGACAAGGGAAAAGGAGAAAGCAAAGCAAGGCAAGGCAAAAGGATAAGGAAGACACGTCAAGGCAAGGCAAAGATGAAAGCAAGGCAATGCAAGGAAATTGAAAACGGCAAAACAAGGAAAGGCAAGGCAAAAGGGGAAAGCAAAGCAAGTCAAAAGGGCAAAGCATGACAAGGCAAGGCAAGGCAAAAGGGCAAAGCAAGTCAAGGCAAGGTAAGGCAAAAGGGCAATTCAAGGAAAGGCAAAGTGGCAAAGCAAGGCAAGGCAAAAGGGCAAAGCATGAAAAGGCAAGGCAAGGAAAAAGGGTATAGCAAGTCAAGGCAATGTAAGGCAAAAGGGCAATTCAAGGAAAGACAAAATGGCAAAGCAAGGCAAGGCAAAAGGGCAAAGCATGGCAAGGCAAGGAAAAAGGGCAACTCAATGCAAGGCCAGGCAAAAGGGCAAAAAAAGGCAAGGCAAGGTAAGTCAAAAGGACAAACCATGGCAAGGCCAGGAAAAAGGCCAAAGCAAGGAAAGGCAAGACAAAAGGGGAAAGCAAGGCAAGGGAAAATGGCAAAGCAAGGCAAGGCAAGGCAAGACAAAAGGGCAAAGCAAGGCAAGGAAAAAGAGCAAAGCATGGC
The DNA here is from genome assembly GCF_036013475.1 of Columba livia. Taxonomy (NCBI): domain Eukaryota; kingdom Metazoa; phylum Chordata; class Aves; order Columbiformes; family Columbidae; genus Columba; species Columba livia. The sequence goes on from NW_027043127.1 coordinate 192,875, forward strand.
AAGGCAAGGCAAGGCAAAAGGTCAAAAGAAAGGCAAGGCAAATCAGGGCAAAAGGAGAAAGGAAGGCAAGGCAAGACAAGGCAAAGAGTCAAAGCAAGGCAAGGCAAAGGGGCAAAGCAAGGCAAGGGAAGGCAAGGCAAGGGAAGGCAAAAGGGTAAAGCAAGGCAAGGAAAGGCAAGTCAAAAGGGGAAAGCAAAGCAAGGCAAGGCAAAAGGATAAGGAAGACACGTCAAGGCAAGGCAAAGATGAAAGTAAGGCAATGCAAGGCAATTCAAAACGGCAAAACAAGGAAAGGCAAGGCAAAAGGGCAAAGCAAAGCAAGTCAAAAGGGCAAAGCATGACAAGGCAAGGTAAGGCAAAAGGGCAATGCAAGGAAAGGCAATATGGCAAAGCAAGACAAGGCAAAAGGGCAAAGCATAACAAGGCAAAGCAAGGCAATAGGGAAAAGCAAGGCAAGTCAAAAGGGCAAAGCATGAAAAGGCAAGGCAAGGAAAAAGGGTATAGCAAGTCAAGGCAAGGTAAGGCAAAAGGGCAATTCAAGGAAAGACAAAATGGCAAAGCAAGGCCAGGAAAAAGGCCAAAGCAAGGAAAGGCAAGGCAAAAGGGAAAAGCAAGGCAAGGGAAAATGGCAAAGCAAGGCAAGGCAAGGCAAGACAAAAGGGCAAAGCAAGGCAAGGAAAAAGAGCAAAGCATGGCAAGGCAAGGCAAGGCAAAAGGTCAAAAGAAAGGCAAGGCAAATCAGGGCAAAAGGAGAAAGGAAGGCAAGGCAAGGCAAAGAGGCAAAGCAAGGCAAGGTAAGGCAAGGCAAAAGGGGAAAGCAAAGCAAGGCAAGGCGAAAGGATAAGGAAGACACGTCAAGGCAAGGCAAAGATGAAAGTAAGGCAATGCAAGGAAATTGAAAACGGCAAAACAAGGAAAGGCAAGGCAAAAGGGCAAAGCAAAGCAAGTCAAAAGGGCAAAGCATGACAAGGCAAGGCAATGCAAAAGGGCAAAGCATGAAAAGGCAAGGCAAGGCAAAAGGGTAAAGCATGTCAAGGCAAGGTAAGGCAAAAGGGCAATGCAAGGAAAAGCAAAATGGCAAAGCAAGACAAGGCAAAAGGGAAAGCATAACAAGGCAAAGCAAGGCAGAAGGGCAAAGCAAGGCAAGGCAAAAGGGCAAAGCAAGGAAAGTCAAAAGGGCAAAGCATGACAAGGCAAGGCAAGGAAAAAGGGTATAGCAAGTCAAGGCAAGGTAAGGCAAAAGGGCAATTCAAGGAAAGGCAAAATGGCAAAGCAAGGCAAGGCAAAAGGACAAAGCAAAGCAAGTCAAAAGGGCAAAGCATGACAAGGCAAGGCAAGGAAAAAGGGTATAGCAATTCAAGGCAAGGTAAGGCAAAAGGGCAATTCAAGGAAAGGCAAAATGGCAAAGCAAGGCAAGGCAAAAGGGCAAAGCAAAGCAAGTCAAAATGGCAAAGTATGACAAGGCAAGGCAAGGAAAAAGGGTATAGCAAGTCAAGGCAAGGTAAGGCAAAAGGGCAATGCAAGGAAACGCAAAATGGCAAAGCAGACAAGGCAAAAGGGCAAAGCATAACAAGGCAAAGCAAGGCGAAAGGGCAAAGCAAGGCAAGTCAAAAGGGCAAAGCATGACAAGGCAAGGCAATGAAAAGGGTATAGCAAGTCAAGGCAAGGTAAGGCAAAAGGGCAATTCAAGGAAAGGCAAAATGGCAAAGCAAGGCAAGGCAAAAGGGCAAAGCAAAGCAAGTAAAAATGGCAAAGTATGACAGGGCAAGGCAAGGAAAAAGGCTATAGCAAGTCAAGGCAAGGTAAGGCAAAAGGGCAATTCAAGGAAAGGCAAAATGGCAAAGCAAGGCAAGGCAAAAGGGCAAAGCATAACAAGGCAAAGCAAGGCAAAAGGGCAAAGCAAGGCAAGGCAAAAGGGCAAAGCAAGGCAAGTCAAAAGGGCAAAGCATGACAAGGCAAGGCAAGGAAAAAGGGTATAGCATGCCAAGGCAAGGTAAGGCAAAAGGGCAATTCAAGGAAAGGCAAAATGGCAAAGCAAGGCAAGGCAAAAGGGCAAAGCATGGCAAGGCAAGGCAAAAGGGCAAAGCAAGGCCAGGCAAAAGTGCAAAGAAAGGCAAGGCAAGATCAGTCAAAAGGACAAACCATGGCAAGGCCAGGAAAAAGGCCAAAGCAAGGAAAGGCAAGGCAAAAGGGGAAAGCAAGGCAAGGGAAAATGGCAAAGCAAGGCAAGGCAAGGAAAGACAAAAGGGCAAAGCAAGGCAAGGAAAAAGAGCAAAGCATGGCAAGGCAAGGCAAAAGGTCAAAAGAAAGGCAAGGCAAATGAGGGCAAAAGGAGAAAGGAAGGCAAGGCAAGACAAGGCAAAGAGACAAAGCAAGGCAAGGCAAAAGGGCATAGCAAGGCAAGGTAAGGCAAAGGGGCAAAGCAAGGCATGGAAAGGCAAAGGCAAGGGAAGGCAAATGGGCAAAGCCTGGCAAGGCAAGGCAAAGCAAAAGGGCAAAGCAAGACAAGGTAAGGCAAGGCAAAATGTGAAAGTAAGGCAATGTAGGAGAAAGGAAGGAGAAAGGAGAAAGGAAGGCAAGGCAAGACAAGGCAAAGAGGCAAAGTATGGCAAGGCAAAAGGGCAAAGCAAGGCAAGGTAAGGCAAAGGGGCAAAGCAAGACATGGAAAGGCAAGGCAAGGCAAGGCAAAAGGGTAAAGCATGTCAAGGCAAGGTAAGGCAAAAGGGCAATGCAAGGAAAAGCAAAATGGCAAAGCAAGACAAGGCAAAAGGGAAAGCATAACAAGGCAAAGCAAGGCAGAAGGGCAAAGCAAGGCAAGGCAAAAGGGCAAAGCAAGGAAAGTCAAAAGGGCAAAGCATGACAAGGCAAGGCAAGGAAAAAGGGTATAGCAAGTCAAGGCAAGGTAAGGCAAAAGGGCAATTCAAGGAAAGGCAAAATGGCAAAGCAAGGCAAGGCAAAAGGACAAAGCAAAGCAAGTCAAAAGGGCAAAGCATGACAAGGCAAGGCAAGGAAAAAGGGTATAGCAAGTCAAGGCAAGGTAAGGCAAAAGGGCAATTCAAGGAAAGGCAAAATGGCAAAGCAAGGCAAGGCAAAAAGGCAAAGCAAAGCAAGTCAAAATGGCAAAGTATGACAAGGCAAGGCAAGGAAAAAGGGTATAGCAAGTCAAGGCAAAGTAAGGCAAAAGGGCAATTCAAGGAAAGGCAAAATGGCAAAGCAAGGCAAGGCAAAAGGGCAAAGCATAACAAGGCAAAGCAAGGCAAAAGGGCAAAGCAAGGCAAGGCAAAAGGGCAAAGCAAGGCAAGTCAAAAGGGCAAAGCATGACCAGGCAAGGCAAGGAAAAAGGGTATAGCAAGTCAAGGCAAGGTAAGGCAAAAGGGCAATTCAAGGTAAGGCAAAATGGCAAAGCAAGGCAAGGCAAAAGGGCAAAGCAAGGCCAGGCAAAAGTGCAAAGAAAGGCAAGGCAAGGTAAGTCCAAAGGACAAACCATGGCAAGGCCAGGAAAAAGGCCAAAGCAAGGAAAGGCAAGGCAAAAGGGGAAAGCAAGGCAAGGGAAAATGGCAAAGCAAGGCAAGGCAAGGCAAGACAAAAGGGCAAAGCAAGGCAAGGAAAAAGAGCAAAGCATGGCAAGGCAAGGCAAAAGGTCAAAAGAAAGGCAAGGCAAATCAGGGCAAAAGGAGAAAGGAAGGCAAGGCAATGCAAGGCATAGAGACAAAGCAAGGCAAGGCAAAAGGGCATAGCAAGGCAAGGTAAGGCAAAGGGGCAAAGCAAGGCATGGAAAGGCAAAGGCAAGGGAAGGCAAAAGGGTAAAGCAAGGCAAGGAAAGGCAAGGGAAAAGGAGAAAGCAAAGCAAGGCAAGGCAAAAGGATAAGGAAGACACGTCAAGGCAAGGCAAAGATGAAAGCAAGGCAATGCAAGGCAATTCAAAACGGCAAAACAAGGAAAGGCAAGGCAAAAGGGCAAAGCAAAGCAAGTCAAAAGGGCAAAGCATGACAAGGCAAGGCAAGGCAAAAGGGCAAAGCATGACAAGGCAAGGTAAGGCAAAAGGGCAATGCAAGGAAAGGCAAAATGGCAAAGCAAGACAAGGCAAAAGGGCAAAGCATAACAAGGCAAAGCAAGGCAAAAGGGCAAAGCAAGGCAAGTCAAATGGGCAAAGCATGACAAGGCAAGGCAAGGAAAAAGGGTATAGCAAGTCAAGGCAAGGTAAGGCAAAAGGGCAATTCAAGGAAAGGCAAAATGGCAAAGCAAGGCAAGGCAAAAGGGCAAAGCATGAAAAGGCAAGGCAAGGAAAAAGGGTATAGCAAGTCAAGGCAATGTAAGGCAAAAGGGCAATTCAAGGAAAGACAAAATGGCAAAGCAAGGCAAGGCAAAAGGGCATAGCATGGCAAGGCAAGGAAAAAGGGCAACTCAATGCAAGGCCAGGCAAAAGGGCAAAGAAAGGCAAGGCAAGGTAAGTCAAAAGGACAAACCATGGCAAGGCCAGGAAAAAGGCCAAAGCAAGGAAAGGCAAGGCAAAAGGGAAAAGCAAGGCAAGGGAAAATGGCAAAGCAAGGCAAGGCAAGGCAAGACAAAAGGGCAAAGCAAGGCAAGGAAAAAGAGCAAAGCATGGCAAGGCAAGGCAAGGCAAAAGGTCAAAAGAAAGGCAAGGCAAATCAGGGCAAAAGGAGAAAGGAAGGCAAGGCAAGACAAGGCAAAGAGGCAAAGCAAGGCAAGGAAAGGCAAGGCAAAAGGGGAAAGCAAAGCAAGGCAAGGCGAAAGGATAAGGAAGACACGTCAAGGCAAGGCAAAGATGAAAGTAAGGCAATGCAAGGAAATTGAAAACGGCAAAACAAGGAAAGGCAAGGCAAAAGGGCAAAGCAAAGCAAGTCAAAAGGGCAAAGCATGACAAGGCAAGGCAATGCAAAAGGGCAATGCAAGGAAAAGCAAAATGGCAAAGCAAGACAAGGCAAAAGGGAAAGCATAACAAGGCAAAGCAAGGCAGAAGGGCAAAGCAAGGCAAGGCAAAAGGGCAAAGCAAGGAAAGTCAAAAGGGCAAAGCATGACAAGGCAAGGCAAGGAAAAAGGGTATGGCAAGTCAAGGCAAGGTAAGGCAAAAGGGCAATTCAAGGAAAGGCAAAATGGCAAAACAAGGCAAGGCAAAAGGACAAAGCAAAGCAAGTCAAAAGGGCAAAGCATGATAAGGCAAGGCAAGGAAAAAGGGTATAGCAAGTCAGGGCAAGGTAAGGCAAAAGGGCAATTCAAGGAAAGGCAAAATGGCAAAGCAAGGCAAGGCAAAAAGGCAAAGCAAAGCAAGTCAAAATGGCAAAGTATGACAAGGCAAGGCAAGGAAAAAGGGTATAGCAAGTCAAGGCAAAGTAAGGCAAAAGGGCAATTCAAGGAAAGGCAAAATGGCAAACCAAGGCAAGGCAAAAGGACAAAGCAAAGCAAGTCAAAAGGGCAAAGCATGACAAGGCAAGGCAAGGAAAAAGGGTATAGCAAGTCAAGGCAAGGTAAGGCAAAAGGGCAATTCAAGGTAAGGCAAAATGGCAAAGCAAGGCAAGGCAAAAGGGCAAAGCAAGGCCAGGCAAAAGTGCAAAGAAAGGCAAGGCAAGGTAAGTCCAAAGGACAAACCATGGCAAGGCCAGGAAAAAGGCCAAAGCAAGGAAAGGCAAGGCAAAAGGGGAAAGCAAGGCAAGGGAAAATGGCAAAGCAAGGCAAGGCAAGGCAAGACAAAAGGGCAAAGCAAGGCAAGGAAAAAGAGCAAAGCATGGCAAGGCAAGGCAAAAGGTCAAAAGAAAGGCAAGGCAAATCAGGGCAAAAGGAGAAAGGAAGGCAAGGCAATGCAAGGCATAGAGACAAAGCAAGGCAAGGCAAAAGGGCATAGCAAGGCAAGGTAAGGCAAAGGGGCAAAGCAAGGCATGGAAAGGCAAAGGCAAGGGAAGGCAAAAGGGTAAAGCAAGGCAAGGAAAGGCAAGGGAAAAGGAGAAAGCAAAGCAAGGCAAGGCAAAAGGATAAGGAAGACACGTCAAGGCAAGGCAAAGATGAAAGCAAGGCAATGCAAGGCAATTCAAAACGGCAAAACAAGGAAAGGCAAGGCAAAAGGGCAAAGCAAAGCAAGTCAAAAGGGCAAAGCATGACAAGGCAAGGCAAGGCAAAAGGGCAAAGCATGACAAGGCAAGGTAAGGCAAAAGGGCAATGCAAGGAAAGGCAAAATGGCAAAGCAAGACAAGGCAAAAGGGCAAAGCATAACAAGGCAAAGCAAGGCAAAAGGGCAAAGCAAGGCAAGTCAAATGGGCAAAGCATGACAAGGCAAGGCAAGGAAAAAGGGTATAGCAAGTCAAGGCAAGGTAAGGCAAAAGGGCAATTCAAGGAAAGGCAAAATGGCAAAGCAAGGCAAGGCAAAAGGGCAAAGCATGAAAAGGCAAGGCAAGGAAAAAGGGTATAGCAAGTCAAGGCAATGTAAGGCAAAAGGGCAATTCAAGGAAAGACAAAATGGCAAAGCAAGGCAAGGCAAAAGGGCATAGCATGGCAAGGCAAGGAAAAAGGGCAACTCAATGCAAGGCCAGGCAAAAGGGCAAAGAAAGGCAAGGCAAGGTAAGTCAAAAGGACAAACCATGGCAAGGCCAGGAAAAAGGCCAAAGCAAGGAAAGGCAAGGCAAAAGGGAAAAGCAAGGCAAGGGAAAATGGCAAAGCAAGGCAAGGCAAGGCAAGACAAAAGGGCAAAGCAAGGCAAGGAAAAAGAGCAAAGCATGGCAAGGCAAGGCAAGGCAAAAGGTCAAAAGAAAGGCAAGGCAAATCAGGGCAAAAGGAGAAAGGAAGGCAAGGCAAGACAAGGCAAAGAGGCAAAGCAAGGCAAGGAAAGGCAAGGCAAAAGGGGAAAGCAAAGCAAGGCAAGGCGAAAGGATAAGGAAGACACGTCAAGGCAAGGCAAAGATGAAAGTAAGGCAATGCAAGGAAATTGAAAACGGCAAAACAAGGAAAGGCAAGGCAAAAGGGCAAAGCAAAGCAAGTCAAAAGGGCAAAGCATGACAAGGCAAGGCAATGCAAAAGGGCAAAGCATGAAAAGGCAAGGCAAGGCAAAAGGGTAAAGCATGTCAAGGCAAGGTAAGGCAAAAGGGCAATGCAAGGAAAAGCAAAATGGCAAAGCAAGACAAGGCAAAAGGGAAAGCATAACAAGGCAAAGCAAGGCAGAAGGGCAAAGCAAGGCAAGGCAAAAGGGCAAAGCAAGGAAAGTCAAAAGGGCAAAGCATGACAAGGCAAGGCAAGGAAAAAGGGTATGGCAAGTCAAGGCAAGGTAAGGCAAAAGGGCAATTCAAGGAAAGGCAAAATGGCAAAACAAGGCAAGGCAAAAGGACAAAGCAAAGCAAGTCAAAAGGGCAAAGCATGATAAGGCAAGGCAAGGAAAAAGGGTATAGCAAGTCAAGGCAAGGTAAGGCAAAAGGGCAATTCAAGGAAAGGCAAAATGGCAAAGCAAGGCAAGGCAAAAAGGCAAAGCAAAGCAAGTCAAAATGGCAAAGTATGACAAGGCAAGGCAAGGAAAAAGGGTATAGCAAGTCAAGGCAAAGTAAGGCAAAAGGGCAATTCAAGGAAAGGCAAAATGGCAAAGCAAGGCAAGGCAAAAGGGCAAAGCATAACAAGGCAAAGCAAGGCAAAAGGGCAAAGCAAGGCAAGGCAAAAGGGCAAAGCAAGGCAAGTCAAAAGGGCAAAGCATGACAAGGCAAGGCAAGGAAAAAGGGTATAGCAAGTCAAGGCAAGGTAAGGCAAAAGGGCAATTCAAGGAAAGGCAAAATGGCAAAGCAAGGCAAGGCAAAAGGGCAAAGCAAGGCCAGGCAAAAGTGCAAAGAAAGGCAAGGCAAGGTAAGTCAAAAGGACAAACCATGGCAAGGCCAGGAAAAAGGCCAAAGCAAGGAAAGGCAAGGCAAAAGGGGAAAGCAAGGCAAGGGAAAATGGCAAAGCAAGGCAAGGCAAGGCAAGACAAAAGGGCAAAGCAAGGCAAGGAAAAAGAGCAAAGCATGGCAAGGCAAGGCAAAAGGTCAAAAGAAAGGCAAGGCAAATCAGGGCAAAAGGAGAAAGGAAGGCAAGGCAAGACAAGGCAAAGAGACAGAGCACGGCAAGGCAAAAGGGCATAGCAAGGCAAGTTAAGGCAAAGGGGCAAAGCAAGGCATGGAAAGGCAAACGCAAGGGAAGGCAAAATGGTACAGCAAGGCAAGGAAAGACAAGGGAAAAGGAGAAAGCAAAGCAAGGCAAGGCAAAAGGATAAGGAAGACACGTCAAGGCAAGGCAAAGATGAAAGCAAGGCAATGCAAGGAAATTGAAAACGGCAAAACAAGGAAAGGCAAGGCAAAAGGGCAAAGCAAAGCAAGTCAAAAGGGCAAAGCATGACAAGGCAAGGCAAGTCAAAAGGGCAATGCAAGGAAAGGCAAAATGGCAAAGCAAGACAAGGCAAAAGGGCAAAGCATAACAAGGCAAAGCAAGGCAAAAGGGCAAAGCAAGGCAAGTCAAAAGGGCAAAGCATGAAAAGGCAAGGCAAGGAAAAAGGGTATAGCAAGTCAAGGCAAGGTAAGGCAAAAGGGCAATTCAAGGAAAGGCAAAATGGCAAAGCAAGGCAAGGCAAAAGGGCAAAGCATGAAAAGGCAAGGCAAGGAAAAAGGGTATAGCAAGTCAAGGCAATGTAAGGCAAAAGGGCAATTCAAGGAAAGACAAAATGGCAAAGCAAGGCAAGGCAAAAGGGCAAAGCATGGCAAGGCAATGAAAAAGGGCAACTCAATGCAAGGCCATGCAAAAGGGCAAAGAAAGGCAAGGCAAGGTAAGTCAAAAGGACAAACCATGGCAAGGCCAGGAAAAAGGCCAAAGCTAGGAAAGGCAAGGCAAAAGGGGAAAGCAAGGCAAGGGAAAATGGCAAAGCAAGGCAAGGCAAGGCAAGACAAAAGGGCAAAGCAAGGCAAGGAAAAAGAGCAAAGCATGGCAAGGCAAGGCAAGGCAAAAGGTCAAAAGAAAGGCAAGGCAAATCAGGGCAAAAGGAGAAAGGAAGGCAAGGCAAGACAAGGCAAAGAGACAGAGCAAGGCAAGGCAAAGGGTCAAAGCAAGGCAAAGGAAGGCAAGGCAAGGGAAGGCAAACGGGTAAAGCAAGGCAAGGAAAGGCAAGTCAAAAGGGGAAAGCAAAGCAAGGCAAGGCAAAAGGATAAGGAAGACACGTCAAGGCAAGGCAAAGATGAAAGTAAGGCAATGCAAGGCAATTCAAAACGGCAAAACAAGGAAAGGCAAGGCAAAAGGGCAAAGCAAAGCAAGTCAAAAGGGCAAAGCATGACAAGGCAAGGTAAGGCAAAAGGGCAATGCAAGGAAAGGCAAAATGGCAAAGCAAGACAAGGCAAAAGGGCAAAGCATAACAAGGCAAAGCAAGGCAATAGGGCAAAGCAAGGCAAGTCAAAAGGGCAAAGCATGAAAAGGCAAGGCAAGGAAAAAGGGTATAGCAAGTCAAGGCAAGGTAAGGCAAAAGGGCAATTCAAGGAAAGACAAAATGGCAAAGCAAGGCCAGGAAAAAGGCCAAAGCAAGGAAAGGCAAGGCAAAAGGGGAAAGCAAGGCAAGGGAAAATGGCAAAGCAAGGCAAGGCAAGGCAAGACAAAAGGGCAAAGCAAGGCAAGGAAAAAGAGCAAAGCATGGCAAGGCAAGGCAAGGCAAAAGGTCAAAAGAAAGGCAAGGCAAATCAGGGCAAAAGGAGAAAGGAAGGCAAGGCAAGACAAGGCAAAGAGTCAAAGCAAGGCAAGGCAAAGGGTCAAAGCAAGGCAAGGGAAGGCAAGGCAAGGGAAGGCAAAAGGGTAAAGCAAGGCAAGGAAAGGCAAGTCAAAAGGGGAAAGCAAAGCAAGGCAAGGCAAAAGGATAAGGAAGACACGTCAAGGCAAGGCAAAGATGAAAGTAAGGCAATGCAAGGCAATTCAAAACGGCAAAACAAGGAAAGGCAAGGCAAAAGGGCAAAGCAAAGCAAGTCAAAAGGGCAAAGCATGACAAGGGAAGGTAAGGCAAAAGGGCAATGCAAGGAAAGGCAAAATGGCAAAGCAAGACAAGGCAAAAGGGCAAAGCATAACAAGGCAAAGCAAGGCAATAGGGCAAAGCAAGGCCAGTCAAAAGGGCAAAGCATGAAAAGGCAAGGCAAGGAAAAAGGGTATAGCAAGTCAAGGCAAGGTAAGGCAAAAGGGCAATTCAAGGAAAGACAAAATGGCAAAGCAAGGCCAGGAAAAAGGCCAAAGCAAGGAAAGGCAAGGCAAAAGGGAAAAGCAAGGCAAGGGAAAATGGCAAAGCAAGGCAAGGCAAGGCAAGACAAAAGGGCAAAGCAAGGCAAGGAAAAAGAGCAAAGCATGGGAAGGCAAGGCAAGGCAAAAGGTCAAAAGAAAGGCAAGGCAAATCAGGGCAAAAGGAGAAAGGAAGGCAAGGCAAGGCAAAGAGGCAAAGCAAGGCAAGGTAAGACAAGGGAAAAGGGGAAAGCAAAGCAAGGCAAGGCGAAAGGATAAGGAAGACACGTCAAGGCAAGGCAAAGATGAAAGTAAGGCAATCGAAGGAAATTGAAAACGGCAAAACAAGGAAAGGCAAGGCAAAAGGGCAAAGCAAAGCAAGTCAAAAGGGCAAAGCATGACAAGGCAAGGCAATGCAAAAGGGCAAAGCATGAAAAGGCAAGGCAAGGCAAAAGGGTAAAGCATGTCAAGGCAAGGTAAGGCAAAAGGGCAATGCAAGGAAAAGCAAAATGGCAAAGCAAGACAAGGCAAAAGGGAAAGCATAACAAGGCAAAGCAAGGCAGAAGGGCAAAGCAAGGCAAGGCAAAAGGGCAAAGCAAGGAAAGTCAAAAGGGCAAAGCATGACAAGGCAAGGCAAGGAAAAAGGGTATAGCAAGTCAAGGCAAGGTAAGGCAAAAGGGCAATTCAAGGAAAGGCAAAATGGCAAAGCAAGGCAAGGCAAAAGGACAAAGCAAAGCAAGTCAAAAGGGCAAAGCATGACAAGGCAAGGCAAGGAAAAAGGGTATAGCATGCCAAGGCAAGGTAAGGCAAAAGGGCAATTCAAGGAAAGGCAAAATGGTCAAGCAAGGCAAGGCAAAAGGGCAAAGCAAAGCAAGTGAAAATGGCAAAGTATGAAAAGGCAAGGCAAGGAAAAAGGGTATAGCAAGTCAAGGCAAGGTAAGGCAAAAGGGCAATGCAAGGAAACGCAAAATGGCAAAGCAGACAAGGCAAAAGGGCAAAGCATAACAAGGCAAAGCAAGGCAAAAGGGCAAAGCAAGGCAAGTCAAAAGGGCAAAGCATGACAAGGCAAGGCTAGGAAAAAGGGTATAGCAAGTCAAGGCAAGGTAAGGCAAAAGGGCAATTCAAGGAAAGGCAAAATGGCAAAGCAAGGCAAGGCAAAAGGGCAAAGCAAAGCAAGTAAAAATGGCAAAGTATGACAAGGCAAGGCAAGGAAAAAGGCTATAGCAAGTCAAGGCAAGGTAAGGCAAAAGGGCAATTCAAGGAAAGGCAAAATGGCAAAGCAAGGCAAGGCAAAAGGGCAAAGCATAACAAGGCAAAGCAAGGCAAAAGGGCAAAGCAAGGCAAGGCAAAAGGGCAAAGCAAGGCAAGTCAAAAGGGCAAAGCATGACAAGGCAAGGCAAGGAAAAAGGATATAGCATGCCAAGGCAAGGTAAGGCAAAAGGGCAATTCAAGGAAAGGCAAAATGGCAAAGCAAGGCAAGGCAAAAGGGCAAAGCAAGGCCAGGCAAAAGGGCAAAGAAAGGCAAGGCAAGGTAAGTCAAAAGGACAAACCATGGCAAGGCCAGGAAAAAGGCCAAAGCAAGGAAAGGCAAGGCAAAAGGGGAAAGCAAGGCAAGGGAAAATGGCAAAGCAAGGCAAGGCAAGGAAAGACAAAAGGGCAAAGCAAGGCAAGGAAAAAGAGCAAAGCATGGCAAGGCAAGGCAAAAGGTCAAAAGAAAGGCAAGGCACATGAGGGCAAAAGGAGAAAGGAAGGCAAGGCAAGACAAGGCAAAGAGACAAAGCAAGGCAAGGCAAAAGGGCATAGGAAGGCAAGGTAAGGCAAAGGGGCAAAGCAAGGCATGGAAAGGCAAAGGCAAGGGAAGGCAAATGGGCAAAGCCTGGCAAGGCAAGGCAAGGCAACAGGGCAAAGCAAGACAAGGTAAGGCAAGGCAAAATGTGAAAGTAAGGCAATGTAGGAGAAAGGAAGGAGAAAGGAGAAAGGAAGGCAAGGCAAGACAAGGCAAAGAGGCAAAGTATGGCAAGGCAAAAGGGCAAAGCAAGGCAAGGTAAGGCAAAGGGGCAAAGCAAGGCATGGAAAGGCAAGGCAAGGCAAGGCAAAAGGGTAAAGCATGTCAAGGCAAGGTAAGGCAAAAGGGCAATGCAAGGAAAAGCAAAATGGCAAAGCAAGACAAGGCAAAAGGGAAAGCATAACAAGGCAAAGCAAGGCAGAAGGGCAAAGCAAGGCAAGGCAAAAGGGCAAAGCAAGGAAAGTCAAAAGGGCAAAGCATGACAAGGCAAGGCAAGGAAAAAGGGTATAGCAAGTCAAGGCAAGGTAAGGCAAAAGGGCAATTCAAGGAAAGGCAAAATGGCAAAGCAAGGCAAGGCAAAAGGACAAAGCAAAGCAAGTCAAAAGGGCAAAGCATGACAAGGCAAGGCAAGGAAAAAGGGTATAGCAAGTCAAGGCAAGGTAAGGCAAAAGGGCAATTCAAGGAAAGGCAAAATGGCAAAGCAAGGCAAGGCAAAAGGGCAAAGCAAAGCAAGAAAAAATGGCAAAGTATGACAAGGCAAGGCAAGGAAAAAGGCTATAGCAAGTCAAGGCAAAGTAAGGCAAAAGGGCAATTCAAGGAAAGGCAAAATGGCAAAGCAAGGCAAGGCAAAAGGGCAAAGCATAACAAGGCAAAGCAAGGCAAAAGGGCAAAGCAAGGCAAGGCAAAAGGGCAAAGCAAGGCAAGTCAAAAGGGCAAAGCATGACAAGGCAAGGCAAGGAAAAAGGGTATAGCAAGTCAAGGCAAGGTAAGGCAAAAGGGCAATTCAAGGAAAGGCAAAATGGCAAAGCAAGGCAAGGCAAAAGGGCAAAGCAAGGCCAGGCAAAAGTGCAAAGAAAGGCAAGGCAAGGTAAGTCAAAAGGACAAACCATGGCAAGGCCAGGAAAAAGGCCAAAGCAAGGAAAGGCAAGGCAAAAGGGGAAAGCAAGGCAAGGGAAAATGGCAAAGCAAGGCAAGGCAAGGCAAGACAAAAGGGCAAAGCAAGGCAAGGAAAAAGAGCAAAGCATGGCAATGCAAGGCAAGGCAAAAGGTCAAAAGAAAGGCAAGGCAAATCAGGGCAAAAGGAGAAAGGAAGGCAAGGAAAGACAAGGCAAAGAGACAGAGCAAGGCAAGGCAAAAGGGCATAGCAAGGCAAGTTAAGGCAAAGGGGCAAAGCAAGGCATGGAAAGGCAAAGGCAAGGGAAGGCAAAATGGTACAGCAAGGCAAGGAAAGACAAGGGAAAAGGAGAAAGCAAAGCAAGGCAAGGCAAAAGGATAAGGAAGACACGTCAAGGCAAGGCAAAGATGAAAGCAAGGCAATGCAAGGAAATTGAAAACGGCAAAACAAGGAAAGGCAAGGCAAAAGGGCAAAGCAAAGCAAGTCAAAAGGGCAAAGCATGACAAGGCAAGGCAAGTCAAAAGGGCAATGCAAGGAAAGGCAAAATGGCAAAGCAAGACAAGGCAAAAGGGCAAAGCATAACAAGGCAAAGCAAGGCAAAAGGGCAAAGCAAGGCAAGTCAAAAGGGCAAAGCATGACAAGGCAAGGCAAGGAAAAAGGGTATAGCAAGTCAAGGCAAGGTAAGGCAAAAGGGCAATTCAAGGAAAGGCAAAATGGCAAAGCAAGGCAAGGCAAAAGGGCAAAGCATGAAAAGGCAAGGCAAGGAAAAAGGGTATAGCAAGTCAAGGCAATGTAAGGCAAAAGGGCAATTCAAGGAAAGACAAAATGGCAAAGCAAGGCAAGGCAAAAGGGCAAAGCATGGCAAGGCAATGAAAAAGGGCAACTCAATGCAAGGCCATGCAAAAGGGCAAAGAAAGGCAAGGCAAGGTAAGTCAAAAGGACAAACCATGGCAAGGCCAGGAAAAAGGCCAAAGCTAGGAAAGGCAAGGCAAAAGGGGAAAGCAAGGCAAGGGAAAATGGCAAAGCAAGGCAAGGCAAGGCAAGACAAAAGGGCAAAGCAAGGCAAGGAAAAAGAGCAAAGCATGGCAAGGCAAGGCAAGGCAAAAGGTCAAAAGAAAGGCAAGGCAAATCAGGGCAAAAGGAGAAAGGAAGGCAAGGCAAGACAAGGCAAAGAGTCAAAGCAAGGCAAGGCAAAGGGTCAAAGCAAGGCAAGGGAAGGCAAGGCAAGGGAAGGCAAAAGGGTAAAGCAAGGCAAGGAAAGGCAAGTCAAAAGGGGAAAGCAAAGCAAGGCAAGGCAAAAGGATAAGGAAGACACGTCAAGGCAAGGCAAAGATGAAAGTAAGGCAATGCAAGGCAATTCAAAACGGCAAAACAAGGAAAGGCAAGGCAAAAGGGCAAAGCAAAGCAAGTCAAAAGGGCAAAGCATGACAAGGGAAGGTAAGGCAAAAGGGCAATGCAAGGAAAGGCAAAATGGCAAAGCAAGACAAGGCAAAAGGGCAAAGCATAACAAGGCAAAGCAAGGCAATAGGGCAAAGCAAGGCAAGTCAAAAGGGCAAAGCATGAAAAGGCAAGGCAAGGAAAAAGGGTATAGCAAGTCAAGGCAAGGTAAGGCAAAAGGGCAATTCAAGGAAAGACAAAATGGCAAAGCAAGGCCAGGAAAAAGGCCAAAGCAAGGAAAGGCAAGGCAAAAGGGAAAAGCAAGGCAAGGGAAAATGGCAAAGCAAGGCAAGGCAAGGCAAGACAAAAGGGCAAAGCAAGGCAAGGAAAAAGAGCAAAGCATGGCAAGGCAAGGCAAGGCAAAAGGGCAAAGCAAAGCAAGTGAAAATGGCAAAGTATGACAAGGCAAGGCAAGGAAAAAGGGTATAGCAAGTCAAGGCAAGGTAAGGCAAAAGGGCAATGCAAGGAAACGCAAAATGGCAAAGCAGACAAGGCAAAAGGGCAAAGCATAACAAGGCAAAGCAAGGCAAAAGGGCAAAGCAAGGCAAGTCAAAAGGGCAAAGCATGACAAGGCAAGGCTAGGAAAAAGGGTATAGCAAGTCAAGGCAAGGTAAGGCAAAAGGGCAATTCAAGGAAAGGCAAAATGGCAAAGCAAGGCAAGGCAAAAGGGCAAAGCAAAGCAAGTAAAAATGGCAAAGTATGACAAGGCAAGGCAAGGAAAAAGGCTATAGCAAGTCAAGGCAAGGTAAGGCAAAAGGGCAATTCAAGGAAAGGCAAAATGGCAAAGCAAGGCAAGGCAAAAGGGCAAAGCATAACAAGGCAAAGCAAGGCAAAAGGGCAAAGCAAGGCAAGGCAAAAGGGCAAAGCAAGGCAAGTCAAAAGGGCAAAGCATGACAAGGCAAGGCAAGGAAAAAGGATATAGCATGCCAAGGCAAGGTAAGGCAAAAGGGCAATTCAAGGAAAGGCAAAATGGCAAAGCAAGGCAAGGCAAAAGGGCAAAGCAAGGCCAGGCAAAAGGGCAAAGAAAGGCAAGGCAAGGTAAGTCAAAAGGACAAACCATGGCAAGGCCAGGAAAAAGGCCAAAGCAAGGAAAGGCAAGGCAAAAGGGGAAAGCAAGGCAAGGGAAAATGGCAAAGCAAGGCAAGGCAAGGAAAGACAAAAGGGCAAAGCAAGGCAAGGAAAAAGAGCAAAGCATGGCAAGGCAAGGCAAAAGGTCAAAAGAAAGGCAAGGCACATGAGGGCAAAAGGAGAAAGGAAGGCAAGGCAAGACAAGGCAAAGAGACAAAGCAAGGCAAGTCAAAAGGGCATAGGAAGGCAAGGTAAGGCAAAGGGGCAAAGCAAGGCATGGAAAGGCAAAGGCAAGGGAAGGCAAATGGGCAAAGCCTGGCAAGGCAAGGCAAGGCAACAGGGCAAAGCAAGACAAGGTAAGGCAAGGCAAAATGTGAAAGTAAGGCAATGTAGGAGAAAGGAAGGAGAAAGGAGAAAGGAAGGCAAGGCAAGACAAGGCAAAGAGGCAAAGTATGGCAAGGCAAAAGGGCAAAGCAAGGCAAGGTAAGGCAAAGGGGCAAAGCAAGGCATGGAAAGGCAAGGCAAGGCAAGGCAAAAGGGTAAAGCATGTCAAGGCAAGGTAAGGCAAAAGGGCAATGCAAGGAAAAGCAAAATGGCAAAGCAAGACAAGGCAAAAGGGAAAGCATAACAAGGCAAAGCAAGGCAGAAGGGCAAAGCAAGGCAAGGCAAAAGGGCAAAGCAAGGAAAGTCAAAAGGGCAAAGCATGACAAGGCAAGGCAAGGAAAAAGGGTATAGCAAGTCAAGGCAAGGTAAGGCAAAAGGGCAATTCAAGGAAAGGCAAAATGGCAAAGCAAGGCAAGGCAAAAAGGCAAAGCAAAGCAAGTCAAAATGGCAAAGTATGACAAGGCAAGGCAAGGAAAAAGGGTATAGCAAGTCAAGGCAAAGTAAGGCAAAAGGGCAATTCAAGGAAAGGCAAAATGGCAAAGCAAGGCAAGGCAAAAGGGCAAAGCAAGGCAAGTCAAAAGGGCAAAGCATGACAAGGCAAGGCAAGGAAAAAGGGTATAGCAAGTCAAGGCAAGGTAAGGCAAAAGGGCAATTCAAGGAAAGGCAAAATGGCAAAGCAAGGCAAGGCAAAAGGGCAAAGCAAGGCCAGGCAAAAGTGCAAAGAAAGGCAAGGCAAGGTAAGTCAAAAGGACAAACCATGGCAAGGCCAGGAAAAAGGCCAAAGCAGGGAAAGGCAAGGCAAAAGGGGAAAGCAAGGCAAGGGAAAATGGCAAAGCAAGGCAAGGCAAGGCAAGACAAAAGGGCAAAGCAAGGCGAGGAAAAAGAGCAAAGCATGGCAAGGCAAGGCAAGGCAAAAGGTCAAAAGAAAGGCAAGGCAAATCAGGGCAAAAGGAGAAAGGAAGGCAAGGCAAGACAAGGCAAAGAGACAAAGCAAGGCAAGGCAAAAGGGCATAGCAAGGCAAGTTAAGGCAAAGGGGCAAAGCAAGGCATGGAAAGGCAAACGCAAGGGAAGGCAAAATGGTACAGCAAGGCAAGGAAAGACAAGGGAAAAGGAGAAAGCAAAGCAAGGCAAGGCAAAAGGATAAGGAAGACACGTCAAGGCAAGGCAAAGATGAAAGCAAGGCAATGCAAGGAAATTGAAAACGGCAAAACAAGGAAAGGCAAGGCAAAAGGGGAAAGCAAAGCAAGTCAAAAGGGCAAAGCATGACAAGGCAAGGCAAGGCAAAAGGGCAAAGCATGACAAGGCAAGGTAAGGCAAAAGGGCAATGCAAGGAAAGGCAAAATGGCAAAGCAAGACAAGGCAAAAGGGCAAAGCATAACAAGGCAAAGCAAGGCAAAAGGGCAAAGCAAGGCAAGTCAAAAGGGCAAAGCATGACAAGGCAAGGCAAGGAAAAAGGGTATAGCAAGTCAAGGCAAGGTAAGGCAAAAGGGCAATTCAAGGAAAGGCAAAATGGCAAAGCAAGGCAAGGCAAAAGGGCAAAGCATGAAAAGGCAAGGCAAGGAAAAAGGGTATAGCAAGTCAAGGCAATGTAAGGCAAAAGGGCAATTCAAGGAAAGACAAAATGGCAAAGCAAGGCAAGGAAAAAGGGCAAAGCATGGCAAGGCAAGGAAAAAGGGCAACTCAATGCAAGGCCAGGCAAAAGGGCAAAGAAAGGCAAGGCAAGGTAAGTCAAAAGGACAAACCATGGCAAGGCCAGGAAAAAGGCCAAAGCTAGGAAAGGCAAGGCAAAAGGGAAAAGCAAGGCAAGGGAAAATGGCAAAGCAAGACAAGGCAAAAGGGCAAAGCATAACAAGGCAAAGCAAGGCAATAGGGCAGAGCAAGGCAAGTCAAAAGGGCAAAGCATGAAAAGGCAAGGCAAGGAAAAAGGGTAGAGCAAGTCAAGGCAAGGTAAGGCAAAAGGGCAAAGAAAGGAAAGACAAAATGGCAAACCAAGGCCAGGAAAAAGGCCAAAGCAAGGAAAGGCAAGGCAAAAGGGAAAAGCAAGGCAAGGGAAAATGGCAAAGCAAGGCAAGGCAAGGCAAGACAAAAGGGCAAAGCAAGGCAAGGAAAAAGAGCAAAGCATGGCAAGGCAAGGCAAGGCAAAAGGTCAAAAGAAAGGCAAGGCAAATCAGGGCAAAAGGAGAAAGGAAGGCAAGGCAAGGCAAAGAGGCAAAGCAAGGCAAGGTAAGGCAAGGCAAAAGGGGAAAGCAAAGCAAGGCAAGGCGAAAGGATAAGGAAGACACGTCAAGGCAAGGCAAAGATGAAAGTAAGGCAATGCAAGGAAATTGAAAACGGCAAAACAAGGAAAGGCAAGGCAAAAGGGCAAAGCAAAGCAAGTCAAAAGGGCAAAGCATGACAAGGCAAGGCAATGCAAAAGGGCAAAGCATGAAAAGGCAAGGCAAGGCAAAAGGGTAAAGCATGTCAAGGCAAGGTAAGGCAAAAGGGCAATGCAAGGAAAAGCAAAATGGCAAAGCAAGACAAGGCAAAAGGGAAAGCATAACAAGGCAAAGCAAGGCAGAAGGGCAAAGCAAGGCAAGGCAAAAGGGCAAAGCAAGGAAAGTCAAAAGGGCAAAGCATGACAAGGCAAGGCAAGGAAAAAGGGTATAGCAAGTCAAGGCAAGGTAAGGCAAAAGGGCAATTCAAGGAAAGGCAAAATGGCAAAGCAAGGCAAGGCAAAAGGACAAAGCAAAGCAAGTCAAAAGGGCAAAGCATGACAAGGCAAGGCAAGGAAAAAGGGTATAGCAAGTCAAGGCAAGGTAAGGCAAAAGGGCAATTCAAGGAAAGGCAAAATGGCAAAGCAAGGCAAGGCAAAAGGGCAAAGCAAAGCAAGTGAAAATGGCTAAGTATGACAAGGCAAGGCAAGGAAAAAGGGTATAGCAAGTCAAGGCAAGGTAAGGCAAAAGGGCAATGCAAGGAAACGCAAAATGGCAAAGCAGACAAGGCAAAAGGGCAAAGCATAACAAGGCAAAGCAAGGCAAAAGGGCAAAGCAAGGCAAGTCAAAAGGGCAAAGCATGACAAGGCAAGGCTAGGAAAAAGGGTAAAGCAAGTCAAGGCAAGGTAAGGCAAAAGGGCAATTCAAGGAAAGGCAAAATGGCAAAGCAAGGCAAGGCAAAAGGGCAAAGCATAACAAGGCAAAGCAAGGCAAAAGGGCAAAGCAAGGCAAGGCAAAAGGGCAAAGCAAGGCAAGTCAAAAGGGCAAAGCATGACAAGGCAAGGCAAGGAAAAAGGGTATAGCATGCCAAGGCAAGGTAAGGCAAAAGGGCAATTCAAGGAAAGGCAAAATGGCAAAGCAAGGCAAGGCAAAAGGGCAAAGCAAGGCCAGGCAAAAGTGCAAAGAAAGGCAAGGCAAGGTAAGTCAAAAGGACAAACCATGGCAAGGCCAGGAAAAAGGCCAAAGCAAGGAAAGGCAAGGCAAAAGGGGAAAGCAAGGCAAGGGAAAATGGCAAAGCAAGGCAAGGCAAGGAAAGACAAAAGGGCAAAGCAAGGCAAGGAAAAAGAGCAAAGCATGGCAAGGCAAGGCAAAAGGTCAAAAGAAAGGCAAGGCAAATCAGGGCAAAAGGAGAAAGGAAGGCAAGGCAAGACAAGGCAAAGAGACAAAGCAAGGCAAGGCAAAAGGGCATAGCAAGGCAAGGTAAGGCAAAGGGGCAAAGCAATGCATGGAAAGGCAAGGCAAGGGAAGGCAAAAGGGTAAAGAAAGGCAAGGAAAGGCAAGGCAAAAGGGGAAGGCAAAGCAAGGCAAGGCAAAGCATAAGGAAGACACGTCAAGGCAAGGCAAAGATGAAAGTAAGGCAATGCAAGGCAATTCAAAAAGGCAAAACAAGGAAAGGCAAGGCATAAGGGCAAAGCAAAGCAAGTCAAAAGGGCAAAGCATGACAAGGCAAGGCAAGGCAAAGAGGCAAAGCAAGGCAAGGCAAAAAGGCAAAGCAAGGCAAGGTAAGGCAAAGGGGCAAAGCAAGGCATGGAAAGGCAAGGCAAAAGGGGAAAGCAAAGCAAGGCAAGGCGAAAGGATAAGGAAGACACGTCTAGGCAAGGCAAAGATGAAAGTAAGGCAATGCAAGGAAATTGAAAACGGCAAAAAAAGGAAAGGCAAGGCAAAAGGGCAAAGCAAAGTAAGTGAAAAGGGCAAAGCATGACAAGGCAAGGCAAGGCAAAAGGGCAAAGCATGTCAAGGCAAGGTAAGGCAAAAGGGCAATGCAAGGAAAGGCAAAATGGCAAAGCAAGACAAGGCAAAGGGGCAAAGCATAACGAGGCAAAGCAAGGCAAAAGGGCAAAGCAAAGCAAGTGAAAAGGGCAAAGCATGACAAGGCAAGGCAAGGAAAAAGGGTATAGCAAGTCAAGGCAAGGTAAGGCAAAAGGGCAATTCAAGGAAAGGCAAAATGGCAAAGCAAGGCAAGGCAAAAGGGCAAAGAATGGCAAAGCAAGGCAAGGAAAAAGGGCAACTCAATGCAAGGCCAGGAAAAGTGCAAAGAAAGGCAAGGCATGGTAAGTCAAAATGACAAACCATGGCAAGGCCAGGAAAAAGGCCAAAGCAAGGAAAGGCAAGGCAAAAGGGGAAAGCAAGGCAAGGGAAAATGGCAAAGCAAGGCAAGGCAAGGCAAGACAAAAGGGCAAAGCAAGGCAAGGAAAAAGAGCAAAGCATGGCAATGCAAGGCAAGGCAAAAGGTCAAAAGAAAGGCAAGGCAAATCAGGGCAAAAGGAGAAAGGAAGGCAAGGCAAGACTAGGCAAAGAGGCAAAGCAAGGCAAGGCAAAAGGGCAAAGCAAGGCAAGGTAAGGCAAAGGAGCAAAGCAAGGCATGGAAAGGCAAGGCAAGGGAAGGCAAAAGGGTAAAGCAAGGCAAGGAAAGGCAAGGCAAAAGGGGAAAGCAAAGCAAGGCAAGGCAAAAGGATAAGGAAGACACGTCAAGGCAAGGCAAAGATGAAAGTAAGGCAATGCAAGGCAATTCAAAACGGCAAAAAAAGGAAAGGCAAGGCAAAAGGGCAAAGCAAAGCAAGTCAAAAATGCAAAGAATAACAAGGCAAGGCAAGGCAAAAGGCTAAAGCATGTCAAGGCAAGGTAAGGCAAAAGGGCAATGCAAGGAAACGCAAAATGGCAAAGCAGACAAGGCAAAAGGGCAAAGCATAACAAGGCAAAGCAAGGCAAAAGGGCAAAGCAAGGCAAGTCAAAAGGGCAAAGCATGACAAGGCAAGGCTAGGAAAAAGGGTATAGCAAGTCAAGGCAAGGTAAGGCAAAAGGGCAATTCAAGGAAAGGCAAAATGGCAAAGCAAGGCAAGGCAAAAGGGCAAAGCATAACAAGGCAAAGCAAGGCAAAAGGGCAAAGCAAGGCAAGGCAAAAGGGCAAAGCATGGCAAGGCAAGGAAAAAGGGCAAGTCAATGCAAGGCCGGGCAAAAGTGCAAAGAAAGGCAAGGCAAGGTAAGTCTAAAGGACAAAAGCATGGCAAGGCCAGGAAAAAGGCCAAAGCTAGGACTTGCTATACCCTTTTTCCTTGCCTTGCCTTGTCATACTTTGCCATTTTGACTTGCTTTGCTTTGCTTTCCCCTTTTGCCTTGCCTTTCCTTGCCTTGCTTTACCCTTTTGCCTTCCCTTGCCTTGCTTTGCCCCTTTGCCTTGCCTTGCTTTGACTCTTTGCCTTGTCTTGCCTTGCCTTCCTTTCTCCTTTTGCCCTGATTTGCCTTGCCTTTCTTTTGACCTTTTGCCTTGCCTTGCCTTGCCATGCTTTGCTCTTTTTCCTTGCCTTGCTTTGCCCTTTTGTCTTGCCTTGCCTTGCCTTGCTTTGCCATTTTCCCTTGCCTTGCTTTCCCCTTTTGCCTTGCCTTTCCTAGCTTTGGCCTTTTTCCTGGCCTTGCCATGCTTTTGTCCTTTAGACTTACCTTGCCTTGCCTTTCTTTGCACTTTTGCCCGGCCTTGCATTGAGTTGCCCTTTTTCCTTGCCTTGCCATGCTTTGCCCTTTTGCCTTGCCTTGCTTTGCCCTTTTGCCTTGCTTTGCCTTTTTATGCTTTGCCCTTTTGCCTTGCCTTGCTTTGCCATTTTGCCTTTCCTTGAATTGCCCTTTTGCCTTACCTTGCCTTGACTTGCTATAGCCTTTTTCCTTGCCTTGCCTTGTCATACTTTGCCATTTTGACTTGCTTTGCTTTGCCCTTTTGCCTTGCCTTGCTTTGCCATTTTGCCTTTCCTTGAATTGCCCTTTTGCCTTACCTTGCCTTGACTTGCTATACCCTTTTTCCTAGCCTTGCCTTGTCATGCTTTGCCCTTTTGACTTGCTTTGCTTTGTCCTTTTGCCTTGCTTTGCCTTGTTATGCTTTGCCCTTTATCCTTGTCTGCTTTGCCATTTTGCGTTTCCTTGCATTGCCCTTTTGCCTTACCTTGCCTTGACATGCTTTAGCCTTTTGCCTTGCCTTGCCTTGTTATTCTTTGCCTTTTTGACTTGCTTTGCTTTGCCCTTTTGCCTTGCCTTTCCTTTTTTTGCCGTTTTGAATTGCCTTGCATTGCCTTAATTTCATCTTTGCCTTGCCTTGACGTGTCTTCCTTATCCTTTTGCCTTGCCTTGCTTTGCTTTCTCCTTTTCCCTTGCCTTTCCTTGCCTTGCTTTACCCTTTTGCCTTCCCTTGCCTTTGCCTTTCCATGCCTTGCTTTGCCCCTTTGCCTTACCTTGCCTTGCTATGCCCTATTGCCTTGCCTTGCTTTGTCTCTTTGTCTTGTCTTGCCTTGCCTTCCTTTCTCCTTTTGCCCTGATTTGCCTTGCCTTTCTTTTGACCTTTTGCCTTGCCTTGCCATGCTTTGCTCTTTTTCCTTGCCTTGCTTTGCCCTTTTGTCTTGCCTTGCCTTGCCTTGCTTTGCCATTTTCCCTTGCCTTGCTTTCCCCTTTTGCCTTGCCTTTCCTTGCTTTGGCCTTTTTCCTGGCCTTGCCATGGTTTGTCCTTTTGACTTACCTTGCCTTGCCTTTCTTTGCACTGGCAAAATGGCAAAGCAAGACAAGGCAAAAGGGCAAAGCATAACAAGGCAAAGCAAGGCAAAAGGGCAAAGCAAGGCAAGTCAAAAGGGCAAAGCATGACAAGGCAAGGCAAGGAAAAAGGGTATAGCAAGTCAAGGCAAGGTAAGGCAAAAGGGCAATTCAAGGAAAGGCAAAATGGCAAAGCAAGGCAAGGCAAAAGGGCAAAGCATGAAAAGGCAAGGCAAGGAAAAAGGGTATAGCAAGTCAAGGCAAGGTAAGGCAAAAGGGCAATTCAAGGAAAGACAAAATGGCAAAGCAAGGCAAGGCAAAAGGGCAAAGCATGGCAAGGCAAGGAAAAAGGGCAACTCAATGCAAGGCCAGGCAAAAGGGCAAAGAAAGGCAAGGCAAGGTAAGTCAAAAGGACAAACCATGGCAAGGCCAGGAAAAAGGCCAAAGCAAGGAAAGGCAAGGCAAAAGGGGAAAGCAAGGCAAGGGAAAATGGCAAAGCAAGGTAAGGCAAGGAAAGACAAAAGGGCAAAGCAAGGCAAGGAAAAAGAGCAAAGCATGGCAAGGCAAGGCAAGGCAAAAGGTCAAAAGAAAGGCAAGGCAAATCAGGGCAAAAGGAGAAAGGAAGGCAAGGCAAGACAAGACAGGGCAAAGCAAGGCCAGGCAAAAGTGCAAAGAAAGGCAAGGCAAGGTAAGTCAAAAGGACAAACCATGGCAAGGCCAGGAAAAAGGCCAAAGCAAGGAAAGGCAAGGCAAAAGGAGAAAGCAAAGCAAGGCAAGGCAAAAGGATAAGGAAGACACGTCAAGGCAAGGCAAAGATGAAAGCAAGGCAATGCAAGGCAATTCAAAACGGCAAAACAAGGAAAGGCAAGGCAAAAGGGCAAAGCAAAGGAAGTCAAAAGGGCAAAGCATGAGAAGGCAAGGCAAGGCAAAAGGGCAAAGCATAACAAGGCAAAGCAAGGTAAAAGGGCAAAGCAAGACAAGGCAAAAGGGCAAAGCAAGGAAAGTCAAAAGGGCAAAGCATGACAAGGCAAGGCAAGGAAAAAGGGTATAGCAAGTCAAGGCAAGGTAAGGCAAAAGGGCAATTCAAGGAAAGGCAAAATGGCAAAGCAAGGCAAGGCAAAAGGGCAAAGCAAAGCAAGTCAAAATGGCAAAGTATGACAAGGCAAGGCAAGGAAAAAGGGTATAGCAAGTCAAGGCAAGGTAAGGCAAAAGGGCAATTCAAGGAAAGGCAAAATGGCAAAGCAAGGCAAGGCAAAAGGGCAAAGCATGAAAAGGCAAGGCAAGGAAAAAGGGTATACCAAGTCAAGGCAATGTAAGGCAAAAGGGCAATTCAAGGAAAGACAAAATGGCAAAGCAAGGCAAGGCAAAAGGGCAAAGCATGGCAAGGCAAGGAAAATGGGAAACTCAATGCAAGGCCAGGCAAAAGGGCAAAGAAAGGCAAGGCAAGGTAAGTCAAAAGGACAAACCATGGCAAGGCCAGGAAAAAGGCCAAAGCAAGGAAAGGCAAGGCAAAAGGGAAAAGCAAGGCAAGGGAAAATGGCAAAGCAAGGCAAGGCAAGGCAAGAAAAAAAGGGCAAAGCAAGGCAAGGAAAAAGAGCAAAGCATGGCAAGGCAAGGCAAGGCAAAAGGTCAAAAGAAAGGCAAGGCAAATCAGGGCAAAAGGAGAAAGGAAGGCAAGGCAAGACAATGCAAAGAGGCAAAGCAAGGCAAGGTAAGGCAAGGCAAAAGGGGAAAGCAAAGCAAAGCAAGGCGAAAGGATAAGGAAGACACGTCAAGGCAAGGCAAAGATGAAAGTAAGGCAATGCAAGGAAATTGAAGACGGCAAAACAAGGAAAGGCAAGGCAAAAGGGCAAAGCATGACAAGTCAAAAGGGCAAAGCATGACAAGGCAAGGCAATGCAAAAGGGCAAAGCATGAAAAGGCAAGGCAAGGCAAAAGGGTAAAGCATGTCAAGGCAAGGTAAGGCAAAAGGGCAATGCAAGGAAAAGCAAAATGGCAAAGCAAGACAAGGCAAAAGGGTAAGCATAACAAGGCAAAGCAAGGCAAAAGGGCAAAGCAAGACAAGGCAAAAGGGCAAAGCAAGGAAAGTCAAAAGGGCAAAGCATGACAAGGCAAGGCAAGGAAAAAGGGTATAGCAAGTCAAGGCAAGGTAAGGCAAAAGGGCAATTCAAGGAAAGGCAAAATGGCAAAGCAAGGCAAGGCAAAAGGACAAAGCAAAGCAAGTCAAAAGGGCAAAGCACGACAAGGCAAGGGAAGGAAAAAGGGTATAGCAAGTCAAGGCAAGGTAAGGCAAAAGGGCAATTCAAGGAAAGGCAAAATGGCAAAGCAAGGCAAGGCAAAAAGGCAAAGCAAAGCAAGTCAAAATGGCAAAGTATGACAAGGCAAGGCAAGGAAAAAGGGTATAGCAAGTCAAGGCAAAGTAAGGCAAAAGGGCAATTCAAGGAAAGGCAAAATGGCAAAGCAAGGCAAGGCAAAAGGGCAAAGCATAACAAGGCAAAGCAAGGCAAAAGGGCAAAGCAAGGCAAGGCAAAAGGGCAAAGCAAGGCAAGTCAAAAGGGCAAAGCATGACAAGGCAAGGCA
Source organism: Columba livia (assembly GCF_036013475.1). Lineage (NCBI taxonomy): Eukaryota > Metazoa > Chordata > Aves > Columbiformes > Columbidae > Columba > Columba livia. The sequence goes on from NW_027043127.1 coordinate 218,427, forward strand.
AGGAAAAAGGGTATAGCAAGTCAAGGCAAGGTAAGGCAAAAGGGCAATTCAAGGAAAGGCAAAATGGCAAAGCAAGGCAAGGCAAAAGGGCAAAGCAAGGCCAGGCAAAAGTGCAAAGAAAGGCAAGGCAAGGTAAGTCAAAAGGACAAACCATGGCAAGGCCAGGAAAAAGGCCAAAGCAAGGAAAGGCAAGGCAAAAGGGGAAAGCAAGGCAAGGGAAAATGGCAAAGCAAGGCAAGGCAAGGCAAGACAAAAGGGCAAAGCAAGGCAAGGAAAAAGAGCAAAGCATGGCAAGGCAAGGCAAAAGGTCAAAAGAAAGGCAAGGCAAATCAGGGCAAAAGGAGAAAGGAAGGCAAGGCAAGACAAGGCAAAGAGACAAAGCAAGGCAAGGCAAAAGGGCATAGCAAGGCAAGGTAAGGCAAAGGGGCAAAGCAAGGCACGGAAAGGCAAAGGCAAGGGAAGGCAAAAGGGTAAAGCAAGGCAAGGAAAGGCAAGGGAAAAGGAGAAAGCAAAGCAAGGCAAGGCAAAAGGATAAGGAAGACACGTAAAGGCAAGGCAAAGATGAAAGCAAGGCAATGCAAGGCAATTCAAAACGGCAAAACAAGGAAAGGCAAGGCAAAAGGGCAAAGCAAAGCAAGTCAAAAGGGCAAAGCATGACAAGGCAAGGCAAGGCAAAAGGGCAAAGCATGACAAGGCAAGGTAAGGCAAAAGGGCAATGCAAGGAAAGGCAAAATGGCAAAGCAAGACAAGGCAAAAATGGCAAAGCATAACAAGGCAAAGCAAGGCAAAAGGGCAAAGCAAGGCAAGTCAAAAGGGCAAAGCATGACAAGGCAAGGCAAGGAAAAAGGGTATAGCAAGTCAAGGCAAGGTAAGGCAAAAGGGCAATTCAAGGAAAGGCAAAATGGCAAAGCAAGGCAAGGCAAAAGGGCAAAGCATGAAAAGGCAAGGCAAGGAAAAAGGGTATAGCAAGTCAAGGCAAGGTAAGGCAAAAGGGCAATTCAAGGAAAGACAAAATGGCAAAGCAAGGCAAGGCAAAAGGGCAAAGCATGGCAAGGCAAGGAAAAAGGGCAACTCAATGCAAGGCCAGGCAAAAGGGCAAAGAAAGGCAAGGCAAGGTAAGTCAAAAGGACAAACCATGGCAAGGCCAGGAAAAAGGCCAAAGCAAGGAAAGGCAAGGCAAAAGGGGAAAGCAAGGCAAGGGAAAATGGCAAAGCAAGGCAAGGCAAGACAAAAGGGCAAAGCAAGGCAAGGAAAAAGAGCAAAGCATGGCAAGGCAAGGCAAGGCAAAAGGTCAAAAGAAAGGCAAGGCAAATCAGGGCAAAAGGAGAAAGGAAGGCAAGGCAAGACAAGGCAAAGAGGCAAAGCAAGGCAAGGTAAGGCAAGGCAAAAGGGGAAAGCAAAGCAAGGCAAGGCGAAAGGATAAGGAAGACACGTCAAGGCAAGGCAAAGATGAAAGTAAGGCAATGCAAGGAAACTGAAAACGGCAAAACAAGGAAAGGCAAGGCAAAAGGGCAAAGCAAAGCAAGTCAAAAGAGCAAAGCATGACAAGGCAAGGCAATGCAAAAGGGCAAAGCATGAAAAGGCAAGGCAAGGCAAAAGGGTAAAGCATGTCAAGGCAAGGTAAGGCAAAAGGGCAATGCAAGGAAAAGCAAAATGGCAAAGCAAGACAAGGCAAAAGGGAAAGCATAACAAGGCAAAGCAAGGTAAAAGGGCAAAGCAAGACAAGGCAAAAGGGCAAAGCAAGGAAAGTCAAAAGGGCAAAGCATGACAAGGCAAGGCAAGGAAAAAGGGTATAGCAAGTCAAGGCAAGGTAAGGCAAAAGGGCAATTCAAGGAAAGGCAAAATGGCAAAGCAAGGCAAGGCAAAAGGGCAAAGCAAAGCAAGTCAAAATGGCAAAGTATGACAAGGCAAGGCAAGGAAAAAGGGTATAGCAAGTCACGGCAAAGTAAGGCAAAAGGGCAATTCAAGGAAAGGCAAAATGGCAAAGCAAGGCAAGGCAAAAGGGCAAAGCATAACAAGGCAAAGCAAGGCAAAAGGGCAAAGCAAGGCAAGGCAAAAGGGCAAAGCAAGGCAAGTCAAAAGGGCAAAGCATGACAAGGCAAGGCAAGGAAAAAGGGTATAGCAAGTCAAGGCAAGGTAAGGGAAAAGGGCAATTCAAGGAAAGGCAAAATGGTAAAGCAAGGCAAGGCAAAAGGGCAAAGCAAGGCCAGGCAAAATTGCAAAGAAAGGCAAGGCAAGGTAAGTCAAAAGGACAAACCATGGCAAGGCCAGGAAAAAGGCCAAAGCAAGGAAAGGCAAGGCAAAAGGGGAAAGCAAGGCAAGGGAAAATGGCAAAGCAAGGCAAGGCAAGGAAAGACAAAAGGGCAAAGCAAGGCAAGGAAAAAGAGCAAAGCATGGCAAGGCAAGGCAAAAGGTCAAAAGAAAGGCAAGGCAAATCAGGGCAAAAGGAGAAAGGAAGGCAAGGCAAGACAAGGCAAAGAGACAAAGCAAGGCAAGGCAAAAGGGCATAGCAAGGCAAGGTAAGGCAAAGGGGCAAAGCAAGGCATGGAAAGGCAAAGGCAAGGGAAGGCAAAAGGGTAAAGCAAGGCAAGGAAAGGCAAGGGAAAAGGAGAAAGCAAAGCAAGGCAAGGCAAAAGGATAAGGAAGACACGTCAAGGCAAGGCAAAGATGAAAGCAAGGCAATGCAAGGCAATTCAAAACGGCAAAACAAGGAAAGGCAAGGCAAAAGGGCAAAGCAAAGCAAGTCAAAAGGGCAAAGCATGACAAGGCAAGGCAAGGCAAAAGGGCAAAGCATGACAAGGCAAGGTAAGGCAAAAGGGCAATGCAAGGAAAAGCAAAATGGCAAAGCAAGACAAGGCAAAAATGGCAAAGCATAACAAGGCAAAGCAAGGCAAAAGGGCAAAGCAAGGCAAGTCAAAAGGGCAAAGCATGACAAGGCAAGGCAAGGAAAAAGGGTATAGCAAGTCAAGGCAAGGTAAGGCAAAAGGGCAATTCAAGGAAAGGCAAAATGGCAAAGCAAGGCAAGGCAAAAGGGCAAAGCATGAAAAGGCAAGGCAAGGAAAAAGGGTATAGCAAGTCAAGGCAACGTAAGGCAAAAGGGCAATTCAAGGAAAGACAAAATGGCAAAGCAAGGCAAGGCAAAAGGGCAAAGCATGGCAAGGCAAGGAAAAAGGGCAACTCAATGCAAGGCCAGGCAAAAGGGCAAAGAAAGGCAAGGCAAGGTAAGTCAAAAGGACAAACCATGGCAAGGCCAGGAAAAAGGGCAAAGCAAGGAAAGGCAAGGCAAAAGGGGAAAGCAAGGCAAGGGAAAATGGCAAAGCAAGGCAAGGCAAGACAAAAGGGCAAAGCAAGGCAAGGAAAAAGAGCAAAGCATGGCAAGGCAAGGCAAGGCAAAAGGTCAAAAGAAAGGCAAGGCAAATCAGGGCAAAAGGAGAAAGGAAGGCAAGGCAAGACAAGGCAAAGAGGCAAAGCAAGGCAAGGTAAGGCAAGGCAAAAGGGGAAAGCAAAGCAAGGCAAGGCGAAAGGATAAGGAAGACACGTCAAGGCAAGGCAAAGATGAAAGTAAGGCAATGCAAGGAAACTGAAAACGGCAAAACAAGGAAAGGCAAGGCAAAAGGGCAAAGCAAAGCAAGTCAAAAGGGCAAAGCATGACAAGGCAAGGCAATGCAAAAGGGCAAAGCATGACAAGGCAAGGCAAGGCAAAAGGGTAAAGCATGTCAAGGCAAGGTAAGGCAAAAGGGCAATGCAAGGAAAAGCAAAATGGCAAAGCAAGACAAGGCAAAAGGGAAAGCATAACAAGGCAAAGCAAGGTAAAAAGGCAAAGCAAGACAAGGCAAAAGGGCAAAGCTAGGAAAGTCAAAAGGGCAAAGCATGACAAGGCAAGGCAAGGAAAAAGGGTATAGCAAGTCAAGGCAAGGTAAGGCAAAAGGGCAATTCAAGGAAAGGCAAAATGGCAAAGCAAGGCAAGGCAAAAGGACAAAGCAAAGCAAGTCAAAAGGGCAAAGCATGACAAGGCAAGGCAAGGAAAAAGGGTATAGCAAGTCAAGGCAAGGTAAGGCAAAAGGGCAATTCAAGGAAAGGCAAAATGGCAAAGCAAGGCAAGGCAAAAGGGCAAAGCATAACAAGGCAAAGCAAGGCAAAAGGGCAAAGCAAGGCAAGGCAAAAGGGCAAAGCAAGGCAAGTCAAAAGGGCAAAGCATGACAAAGCAAGGCAAGGAAAAAGGGTATAGCAAGTCAAGGCAAGGTAAGGCAAAAGGGCAATTCAAGGAAAGGCAAAATGGCAAAGCAAGGCAAGGCAAAAGGGCAAAGCAAGGCCAGGCAAAAGTGCAAAGAAAGGCAAGGCAAGGTAAGTCAAAAGGACAAACCATGGCAAGGCCAGGAAAAAGGCCAAAGCAAGGAAAGGCAAGGCAAAAGGGGAAAGCAAGGCAAGGGAAAATGGCAAAGCAAGGCAAGGCAAGGCAAGACAAAAGGGCAAAGCAAGGCAAGGAAAAGGAGCAAAGCATGGCAATGCAAGGCAAAAGGTCAAAAGAAAGGCAAGGCAAATCAGGGCAAAAGGAGAAAGGAAGGCAAGGCAAGACAAGGCAAAGAGACAAAGCAAGGCAAGGCAAAAGGGCATAGCAAGGCAAGGTAAGGCAAAGGGGCAAAGCAAGGCATGGAAAGGCAAAGGCAAGGGAAGGCAAAAGGGTAAAGCAAGGCAAGGAAAGGCAAGGGAAAAGGAGAAAGCAAAGCAAGGCAAGGCAAAAGGATAAGGAAGACACGTCAAGGCAAGGCAAAGATGAAAGCAAGGCAATGCAAGGCAATTCAAAACGGCAAGACAAGGAAAGGCAAGGCAAAAGGGCAAAGCAAAGCAAGTCAAAAGGGCAAAGCATGACAAGGCAAGGCAAGGCAAAAGGGCAAAGCATGACAAGGCAAGGTAAGGCAAAAGGGCAATGCAAGGAAAGGCAAAATGGCAAAGCAAGACAAGGCAAAAATGGCAAAGCATAACAAGGCAAAGCAAGGTAAAAGGGCAAAGCAAGGCAAGTCAAAAGGGCAAAGCATGACAAGGCAAGGCAAGGAAAAAGGGTATAGCAAGTCAAGGCAAGGTAAGGCAAAAGGGCAATTCAAGGAAAGACAAAATGGCAAAGCAAGGCAAGGCAAAAGGGCAAAGCATGGCAAGGCAAGGAAAAAGGGCAACTCAATGCAAGGCCAGGCAAAAGGGCAAAGAAAGGCAAGGCAAGGTAAGTCAAAAGGACAAACCATGGCAAGGCCAGGAAAAAGGCCAAAGCAAGGAAAGGCAAGGCAAAAGGGAAAAGCAAGGCAAGGGAAAATGGCAAAGCAAGGCAAGGCAAGACAAAAGGGCAAAGCAAGGCAAGGAAAAAGAGCAAAGCATGGCAAGGCAAGGCAAGGCAAAAGGTCAAAAGAAAGGCAAGGCAAATCAGGGCAAAAGGAGAAAGGAAGGCAAGGCAAGACAAGGCAAAGAGACAAAGCAAGACAAGGCAAAAGGGCATAGCAAGGCAAGGTAAGGCAATGGGGCAAAGCAAGGCATGGAAAGGCAAAGGCAAGGGAAGGCAAAAGGGTAAAGCAAGGCAAGGAAAGGCAAGGGAAAAGGAGAAAGCAAAGCAAGGCAAGGCAAAAGGATAAGGAAGACACGTCAAGGCAAGGCAAAGATGAAAGCAAGGCAATGCAAGGCAATTCAAAACGGCAAAACAAGGAAAGGCAAGGCAAAAGGGCAAAGCAAAGCAAGTCAAAAGGGCAAAGCATGACAAGGCAAGGCAAGGCAAAAGGGCAAAGCATGACAAGGCAAGGTAAGGCAAAAGGGCAATGCAAGGAAAGGCAAAATGGCAAAGCAAGACAAGGCAAAAATGGCAAAGCATAACAAGGCAAAGCAAGGCAAAAGGGCAAAGCAAGGCAAGTCAAAAGGGCAAAGCAAGGCCAGGCAAAAGTGCAAAGAAAGGCAAGGCAAGGTAAGTCAAAAGGACAAACCATGGCAAGGCCAGGAAAAAGGCCAAAGCAAGGAAAGGCAAGGCAAAAGGGGAAAGCAAGGCAAGGGAAAATGGCGAAGCAAGGCAAGGCAAGGAAAGACAAAAGGGCAAAGCAAGGCAAGGAAAAAGAGCAAAGCATGGCAAGGCAAGGCAAAAGGTCAAAAGAAAGGCAAGGCAAATCAGGGCAAAAGGAGAAAGGAAGGCAAGGCAAGACAAGGCAAAGAGACAAAGCAAGGCAAGGCAAAAGGGCATAGCAAGGCAAGGTAAGGCAAAGGGGCAAAGCAAGGCATGGAAAGGCAAAGGCAAGGGAAGGCAAAAGGGTAAAGCAAGGCAAGGAAAGGCAAGGGAAAAGGAGAAAGCAAAGCAAGGCAAGGCAAAAGGATAAGGAAGACACGTCAAGGCAAGGCAAAGATGAAAGCAAGGCAATGCAAGGCAATTCAAAACGGCAAAACAAGGAAAGGCAAGGCAAAAGGGCAAAGCAAAGCAAGTCAATAAGGCAAAGCATGACAAGGCAAGGCAAGGCAAAAGGGCAAAGCATGACAAGGCAAGGTAAGGCAAAAGGGCAATGCAAGGAAAGGCAAAATGGCAAAGCAAGACAAGGCAAAAATGGCAAAGCATAACAAGGCAAAGCAAGGCAAAAGGGCAAAGCAAGGCAAGTCAAAAGGGCAAAGCATGACAAGGCAAGGCAAGGAAAAAGGGTATAGCAAGTCAAGGCAAGGTAAGGCAAAAGGGCAATTCAAGGAAAGACAAAATGGCAAAGCAAGGCAAGGCAAAAGGGCAAAGCATGGCAAGGCAAGGAAAAAGGGCAACTCAATGCAAGGCCACGCAAAAGGGCAAAGAAAGGCAAGGCAAGGTAAGTCAAAAGGACAAACCATGGCAAGGCCAGGAAAAAGGCCAAAGCAAGGAAAGGCAAGGCAAAAGGGAAAAGCAAGGCAAGGGAAAATGGCAAAGCAAGGCAAGGCAAGACAAAAGGGCAAAGCAAGGCAAGGAAAAAGAACAAGGCCTGGCAAAGCAAGGCAAGGCAAAAGGTCAAAAGAAAGGCAAGGCAAATCAGGGCAAAAGGAGAAAGGAAGGCAAGGCAAGACAAGGCAAAGAGGCAAAGCAAGGCAAGGTAAGGCAAGGCAAAAGGGGAAAGCAAAGCAAGGCAAGGCGAAAGGATAAGGAAGACACGTCAAGGCAAGGCAAAGATGAAAGCAAGGCAATGCAAGGCAATTCAAAACGGCAAAACAAGGAAAGGCAAGGCAAAAGGGCAAAGCAAGGAAAGTCAAAAGGGCAAAGCATGACAAGGCAAGGCAAGGAAAAAGGGTATAGCAAGTCAAGGCAAGGTAAGGCAAAAGGGCAATTCAAGGAAAGGCAAAATGGCAAAGCAAGGCAAGGCAAAAGGACAAAGCAAAGCAAGTCAAAAGGGCAAAGCATGACAAGGCAAGGCAAGGAAAAAGGGTATAGCAAGTCAAGGCAAGGTAAGGCAAAAGGGCAATTCAAGGAAAGGCAAAATGGCAAAGCAAGGCAAGGCAAAAGGGCAAAGCAAAGCAAGTCAAAATGGCAAAGTATGACAAGGCAAGGCAAGGAAAAAGGGTATAGGAAGTCAAGGCAAAGTAAGGCAAAAGGGTAATTCAAGGAAAGGCAAAATGGCAAAGCAAGGCATGGCAAAAGGGCAAAGCATAACAAGGCAAAGCAAGGCAAAAGGGCAAAGCAAGGCAAGGCAAAAGGGCAAAGCAAGGCAAGTCAAAAGGGCAAAGAATGACAAGGCAAGGCAAGGAAAAAGGGTATAGCAAGTCAAGGCAAGGTAAGGCAAAAGGGCAATTCAAGGAAAGGCAAAATGGCAAAGCAAGGCAAGGCAAAAGGGCAAAGCAAGGCCAGGCAAAAGTGCAAAGAAAGGCAAGGCAAGGTAAGTCAAAAGGACAAACCATGGCAAGGCCAGGAAAAAGGCCAAAGCAAGGAAAGGCAAGGCAAAAGGGGAAAGCAAGGCAAGGGAAAATGGCAAAGCAAGGCAAGGCAAGGAAAGACAAAAGGGCAAAGCAAGGCAAGGAAAAAGAGCAAAGCATGGCAAGGCAAGGCAAAAGGTCAAAAGAAAGGCAAGGCAAATCAGGGCAAAAGGAGAAAGGAAGGCAAGGCAAGACAAGGCAAAATGGCAAAGCAAGGCAAGGCAAAAGGGCATAGCAAGGCAAGTTAAGGCAAAGGGGCAAAGCAAGGCATGGAAAGGCAAAGGCAAGGGAAGGCAAAATGGTAAAGCAAGGCAAGGAAAGGCAAGGCAAAAGGAGAAAGCAAAGCAAGGCAAGGCAAAAGGATAAGGAAGACACGTCAAGGCAAGGCAAAGATGAAAGCAAGGCAATGCAAGGCAATTCAAAACGGCAAAACAAGGAAAGGCAAGGCAAAAGGGCAAAGCAAAGCAAGTCAAAAGGGCAAAGCATGAAAAGGCAAGGCAAGGCAAAAGGGCAAAGCATGACAAGGCAAGGTAAGGCAAAAGGGCAATGCAAGGAAAGGCAAAATGGCAAAGCAAGACAAGGCAAAAATGGCAAAGCATAACAAGGCAAAGCAAGGCAAAAGGGCAAAGCAAGGCAAGTCAAAAGGGCAAAGCATGACAAGGCAAGGCAATGAAAAGGGTATAGCAAGTCAAGGCAAGGTAAGGCAAAAGGGCAATTCAAGGAAAGGCAAAATGGCAAAGCAAGGCAAGGCAAAAGGGCAAAGCAAAGCAAGTCAAAATGGCAAAGTATGACAAGGCAAGGCAAGGAAAAAGGCTATAGCAAGTCAAGGCAAGGTAAGGCAAAAGGGCAATTCAAGGAAAGGCAAAATGGCAAAGCAAGGCAAGGCAAAAGGGCAAAGCATAACAAGGCAAAGCAAGGCAAAAGGGCAAAGCAAGGCAAGGCAAAAGGGCAAAGCATGGCAAGGCAAGGAAAAAGGGCAACTCAATGCAAGACCGGGCAAAAGTGCAAAGAAAGGCAAGGCAAGGTAAGTCAAAAGGACAAACCATGGCAAGGCCAGGAAAAAGGCCAAAGCAAGGAAAGGCAAGGCAAAAGGGGAAAGCAAGGCAAGGGAAAATGGCAAAGCAAGGCAAGGTAAGGCAAGGCAAAAGGGCAAAGCAAGGCAAGGAAAAAGAGCAAAGTATGGCAAGGCAAGGCAAGGCAAAAGGTCAAAAGAAAGGCAAGGCAAATCAGGGCAAAAGGAGAAAGGAAGGCAAGGCAATTCAAGGCAAAGAGTCAAAGCAAGGCAAGGCAAAGGGTCAAAGGAAGGAATGGAAAGGCAAGGCAAAGGAAGGCAAAAGGGTAAAGCAAGGCAAGGAAAGGCAAGGCAAAAGGGGAAAGCAAAGCAAGGCAAGGCAAAATGATAAGGAAGACACGTCAACGCAAGGCAAAGATGAAAGTAAGGCAATGCAAGGCAATTCAAAACGGCAAAACAAGGAAAGGCAAGGCAAAAGGGCAAAGCAAAGCAAGTCAAAAGGGCAAAGCATGACAAGGCAAGGTAAGGCAAAAGGGCAATGCAAGGAAAGGCAAATGGCAAAGCAAGACAAGGCAAAAGGGCAAAGCATAACAAGGCAAAGCAAGGCAAAAGGGCAAAGAAAGGCAAGTCAAAAGGGCAAAGCATGAAAAGGCAAGGCAAGGAAAAAGGGTATAGCAAGTCAAGGCAAGGTAAGGCAAAAGGGCAATTCAAGGAAAGACAAAATGGCAAAGCAAGGCAAGGCAAAAGGGCAAAGCATGACAAGGCAAGGAAAAAGGGCAACTCAATGCAAGGCCAGGCAAAAGGGCAAAGAAAGGCAAGGCAAGGTAAGTCAAAATGACAAACCATGGCAAGGCCAGGAAAAAGGCCAAAGCAAGGAAAGGCAAGGCAAAAGGGGAAAGCAAGGCAAGGGAAAATGGCAAAGCAAGGCAAGGTAAGGCAAGACAAAAGGGCAAAGCAAGGCAAGGAAAAAGAGCAAAGCATGGCAAGGCAAGGCAAAAGGTTAAAAGAAAGGCAAGGCAAATCAGGGCAAAAGGAGAAAGGAAGGCAAGGCAATTCAAGGCAAAGAGTCAAAGCAAGGCAAGGCAAACGGTCAAAGGAAGGCATGGAAAGGCAAGGCAAAGGAAGGCAAAAGGGTAAAGCAAGGCAAGGAAAGGCAAGGCAAAAGGGGAAAGCAAAGCAAGGCAAGGCAAAATGATAAGGAAGACACGTCAAGGCAAGGCAAAGATGAGAGTAAGGCAATGCAAGGCAATTCAAAACGGCAAAACAAGGAAAGGCAAGGAAAAAGGGCAAAGCAAAGCAAGTCAAAAGGGCAAAGCATGACAAGGCAAGGTAAGGCAAAAGGGCAATGCAAGGAAAGGCAAAATGGCAAAGCAAGACAAGGCAAAAGGGCAAAGCATAACAAGGCAAAGCAAGGCAAAAGGGCAAAGAAAGGCAAGGCAAAAGGGCAAAGCAAGGCAAGTCAAAAGGGCAAAGCATGACAAGGCAAGGCAAGGAAAAAGGGTATAGCAAGTCAAGGCAAGGTAAGGCAAAAGGGCAATTCAAGGAAAGGCAAAATGGCAAAGCAAGGCAAGGCAAAAGGGCAAAGCAAGGCCAGGCAAAAGTGCAAAGAAAGGCAAGGCAAGGTAAGTCAAAAGGACAAACCATGGCAAGGCCAGGAAAAAGGCCAAAGCAAGGAAAGGCAAGGCAAAAGGGGAAAGCAAAGCAAGGGAAAATGGCAAAGCAAGGCAAGGCAAGGAAAGACAAAAGGGCAAAGCAAGGCAAGGAAAAAGAGCAAAGCATGGCAAGGCAAGGCAAAAGGTCAAAAGAAAGGCAAGGCAAATCAGGGCAAAAGGAGAAAGGAAGGCAAGGCAAGACAAGGCAAAATGGCAAAGCAAGGCAAGGCAAAAGGGCATAGCAAGGCAAGTTAAGGCAAAGGGGCAAAGCAAGGCTTGGAAAGGCAAAGGCAAGGGAAGGCAAAATGGTAAAGCAAGGCAAGGAAAGGCAAGGGAAAAGGAGAAAGCAAAGCAAGGCAAGGCAAAAGGATAAGGAAGACACGTCAAGGCAAGGCAAAGATGAAAGCAAGGCAATGCAAGGCAATTCAAAACGGCAAAACAAGGAAAGGCAAGGCAAAAGGGCAAAGCAAAGCAAGTCAAAAGGGCAAAGCATGAAAAGGCAAGGCAAGGCAAAAGGGCAAAGCATGACAAGGCAAGGTAAGGCAAAAGGGCAATGCAAGGAAAGGCAAAATGGCAAAGCAAGACAAGGCAAAAATGGCAAAGCATAACAAGGCAAAGCAAGGCAAAAGGGCAAAGCAAGGCAAGTCAAAAGGGCAAAGCATGACAGGGCAAGGCAATGAAAAGGGTATAGCAAGTCAAGGCAAGGTAAGGCAAAAGGGCAATTCAAGGAAAGGCAAAATGGCAAAGCAAGGCAAGGCAAAAGGGCAAAGCAAAGCAAGTCAAAATGGCAAAGTATGACAAGGCAAGGCAAGGAAAAAGGCTATAGCAAGTCAAGGCAAGGTAAGGCAAAAGGGCAATTCAAGGAAAGGCAAAATGGCAAAGCAATGCAAGGCAAAAGGGCAAAGCATAACAAGGCAAAGCAAGGCAAAAGGGCAAAGCAAGGCAAGGCAAAAGGGCAAAGCATGGCAAGGCAAGGAAAAAGGGCAACTCAATGCAAGACCGGGCAAAAGTGCAAAGAAAGGCAAGGCAAGGTAAGTCAAAAGGACAAACCATGGCAAGGCCAGGAAAAAGGCCAAAGCAAGGAAAGGCAAGGCAAAAGGGGAAAGCAAGGCAAGGGAAAATGGCAAAGCAAGGCAAGGTAAGGCAAGACAAAAGGGCAAAGCAAGGCAAGGAAAAAGAGCAAAGTATGGCAAGGCAAGGCAAGGCAAAAGGACAAAAGAAAGGCAAGGCAAATCAGGGCAAAAGGAGAAAGGAAGGCAAGGCAATTCAAGGCAAAGAGTCAAAGCAAGGCAAGGCAAAGGGTCAAAGGAAGGCATGGAAAGGCAAGGCAAAGGAAGGCAAAAGGGTAAAGCAAGGCAAGGAAAGGCAAGGCAAAAGGGGAAAGCAAAGCAAGGCAAGGCAAAATGATAAGGAAGACACGTCAAGGCAAGGCAAAGATGAAAGTAAGGCAATGCAAGGCAATTCAAAACGGCAAAACAAGGAAAGGCAAGGCAAAAGGGCAAAGCAAAGCAAGTCAAAAGGGCAAAGCATGACAAGGCAAGGTAAGGCAAAAGGGCAATGCAAGGAAAGGCAAATGGCAAAGCAAGACAACGCAAAAGGGCAAAGCATAACAAGGCAAAGCAAGGCAAAAGGGCAAAGAAAGGCAAGTCAAAAGGGCAAAGCATGAAAAGGCAAGGCAAGGAAAAAGGGTATAGCAAGTCAAGGCAAGGTAAGGCAAAAGGGCAATTCAAGGAAAGACAAAATGGCAAAGCAAGGCAAGGCAAAAGGGCAAAGCATGGCAAGGCAAGGAAAAAGGGCAACTCAATGCAAGGCCAGGCAAAAGGGCAAAGAAAGGCAAGGCAAGGTAAGTCAAAATGACAAACCATGGCAAGGCCAGGAAAAAGGCCAAAGCAAGGAAAGGCAAGGCAAAAGGGAAAAGCAAGGCAAGGGAAAATGGCAAAGCAAGGCAAGGCAAGACAAAAGGGCAAAGCAAGGCAAGGAAAAAGAGCAAAGCATGGCAAGACAAGGCAAGGCAAAAGGTCAAAAGAAAGGCAAGGCAAATCAGGGCAAAAGGAGAAAGGAAGGCAAGGCAAGACAAGGCAAAGAGGCAAAGCAAGGCAAGGTAAGGCAAGAAAAAAGGGGAAAGCAAAGCAAGGCAAGGCGAAAGGATAAGGAAGACACGTCAAGGCAAGGCAAAGATGAAAGTAAGGCAATGCAAGGAAATTGAAAACGGCAAAACAAGGAAAGGCAAGGCAAAAGGGCAAAGCAAAGCAAGTCAAAAGGGCAAAGCATGACAAGGCAAGGCAATGCAAAAGGGCAAAGCATGACAAGGCAAGGCAAGGCAAAAGGGTAAAGCATGTCAAGGCAAGGTAAGGCAAAAGGGCAATGCAAGGAAAAGCAAAATGGCAAAGCAAGACAAGGCAAAAGGGAAAGCATAACAAGGCAAAGCAAGGCAGAAGGGCAAAGCAAGGCAAGGCAAAAGGGCAAAGCAAGGAAAGTCAAAAGGGCAAAGCATGACAAGGCAAGGCAAGGAAAAAGGGTATAGCAAGTCAAGGCAAGGTAAGGCAAAAGGGCAATTCAAGGAAAGGCAAAATGGCAAAGCAAGGCAAGGCAAAATGGCAAAGCAAGGCAAGGCAAAAGGACAAAGCAAAGCAAGTCAAAAGGGCAAAGCATGACAAGGCAAGGCAAGGAAAAAGGGTATAGCAAGTCAAGGCAAGGTAAGGCAAAAGGGCAATTCAAGGAAAGGCAAAATGGCAAAGCAAGGCAAGGCAAAAGGGCAAAGCAAAGCAAGTCAAAATGGCAAAGTATGACAAGGCAAGGCAAGGAAAAAGGGTATAGCAAGTCAAGGCAAAGTAAGGCAAAAGGGCAATTCAAGGAAAGGCAAAATGGCAAAGCAAGGCAAGGCAAAAGGGCAAAGCATAACAAGGCAAAGCAAGGCAAAAGGGCAAAGCAAGGCAAGGCAAAAGGGCAAAGCAAGGCAAGTCAAAAGGGCAAAGCATGACAAGGCAAGGCAAGGAAAAAGGGTATAGCAAGTCAAGGCAAGGTAAGGCAAAAGGGCAATTCAAGGAAAGGGAAAATGGCAAAGCAAGGCAAGGCAAAAGGGCAAAGCAAGGCCAGGCAAAAGTGCAAAGAAAAGCAAGGCAAGGTAAGTCAAAAGGACAAACCATGGCAAGGCCAGGAAAAAGGCCAAAGGAAGGAAAGGCAAGGCAAAAGGGGAAAGCAAGGCAAGGGAAAATGGCAAAGCAAGGCAAGGCAAGGAAAGACAAAAGGGCAAAGCAAGGCAAGGAAAAAGAGCAAAGCATGGCAAGGCAAGGCAAAAGGTCAAAGGAAAGGCAAGGCAAATCAGGGCAAAAGGAGAAAGGAAGGCAAGGCAAGACAAGGCAAAGAGACAAAGCAAGGCAAGGCAAAAGGGCATAGCAAGGCAAGGTAAGGCAAAGGGGCAAAGCAAAGCATGGAAAGGCAAAGGCAAGGGAAGGCAAAAGGGTAAAGCAAGGCAAGGAAAGGCAAGGGAAAAGGAGAAAGCAAGGCAAGGAAAAAGGATAAGGAAGACACGTCAAGGCAAGGCAAAGATGAAAGCAAGGCAATGCAAGGCAATTCAAAACGGCAAAACAAGGAAAGGCAAGGCAAAAGGGCAAAGCAAAGCAAGTCAAAAGGGCAAAGCATGACAAGGCAAGGCAAGGCAAAAGGGCAAAGCAAGGCAAGGAAAAAGAGCAAAGCATGGCAAGGCAAGGCAAAAGGTCAAAAGAAAGGCAAGGCAAATCAGGGCAAAAGGAGAAAGGAAGGCAAGGCAAGACAAGGCAAAGAGACAAAGCAAGGCAAGGCAAAAGGGCGTAGCAAGGCAAGGTAAGGCAAAGGGGCAAAGCAAGGCATGGAAAGGCAAAGGCAAGGGAAGGCAAAATGGTAAAGCAAGGCAAGGAAAGGCAAGGGAAAAGGAGAAAGCAAAGCAAGGCAAGGCAAAAGGATAAGGAAGACACGTCAAGGCAAGGCAAAGATGAAAGCAAGGCAATGCAAGGCAATTCAAAACGGCAAAACAAGGAAAGGCAAGGCAAAAGGGCAAAGCAAGTCAAAAGGGCGAAGCATGAAAAGGCAAGGCAAGGCAAAAGGGCAAAGCATGACAAGGCAAGGTAAGGCAAAAGGGCAATGCAAGGAAAGGCAAAATGGCAAAGCAAGACAAGGCAAAAATGGCAAAGCATAACAAGGCAAGGCAAGGCAAAAGGGCAAAGCAAGGCAAGTCAAAAGGGCAAAGCATGACAAGGCAAGGCAAGGAAAAAGGGTATAGCAAGTCAAGGCAAGGTAAGGCAAAAGGGCAATTCAAGGAAAGGCAAAATGGCAAAGCAAGGCAAGGCAAAATGGCAAAGCAAGGCCAGGCAAAAGGACAAAGCAAAGCAAGTCAAAAGGGCAAAGCATGACAAGGCAAGGGAAGGAAAAAGGGTATAGCAAGTCAAGGCAAGGTAAGGCAAAAGGGCAATTCAAGGAAAGGCAAAATGGCAAAGCAAGGCAAGGCAAAAGGGCAAAGCAAAGCAAGTCAAAATGGCAAAGTATGACAAGGCAAGGCAAGGAAAAAGGGTATAGCAAGTCAAGGCAAAGTGAGGCAAAAGGGCAATTCAAGGAAAGGCAAAATGGCAAAGCAAGGCAAGGCAAAAGGGCAAAGCATAACAAGGCAAAGCAAGGCAAAAGGGCAAAGCAAGGCAAGGCAAAAGGGCAAAGCAAGGCAAGTCAAAAGGGCAAAGCATGACAAGGCAAGGCAAGGAAAAAGGGTATAGCAAGTCAAGGCAAGGTAAGGCAAAAGGGCAATTCAAGGAAAGGCAAAATGGCAAAGCAAGGCAAGGCAAAAGGGCAAAGCAAGGCCAGGCAAAAGTGCAAAGAAAGGCAAGGCAAGATAAGTCAAAAGGACAAACCATGGCAAGGCCAGGAAAAAGGCCAAAGCAAGGAAAGGCAAGGCAAAAGGGGAAAGCAAAGCAAGGGAAAATGGCAAAGCAAGGCAAGGCAAGGAAAGACAAAAGGGCAAAGCAAGGCAAGGAAAAAGAGCAAAGCATGGCAAGGCAAGGCAAAAGGTCAAAAGAAAGGCAAGGCAAATCAGGGCAAAAGGAGAAAGGAAGGCAAGGCAAGACAAGGCAAAATGGCAAAGCAAGGCAAGGCAAAAGGGCATAGCAAGGCAAGTTAAGGCAAAGGGGCAAAGCAAGGCATGGAAAGGCAAAGGCAAGGGAAGGCAAAATGGTAAAGCAAGGCAAGGAAAGGCAAGGCAAAAGGAGAAAGCAAAGCAAGGCAAGGCAAAAGGATAAGGAAGACACGTCAAGGCAAGGCAAAGATGAAAGCAAGGCAATGCAAGGCAATTCAAAACGGCAAAACAAGGAAAGGCAAGGCAAAAGGGCAAAGCAAAGCAAGTCAAAAGGGCAAAGCATGAAAAGGCAAGGCAAGGCAAAAGGGCAAAGCATGACAAGGCAAGGTAAGGCAAAAGGGCAATGCAAGGAAAGGCAAAATGGCAAAGCAAGACAAGGCAAAAATGGCAAAGCATAACAAGGCAAAGCAAGGCAAAAGGGCAAAGCAAGGCAAGTCAAAAGGGCAAAGAATGACAAGGCAAGGCAATGAAAAGGGTATAGCAAGTCAAGGCAAGGTAAGGCAAAAGGGCAATTCAAGGAAAGGCAAAATGGCAAAGCAAGGCAAGGCAAAAGGGCAAAGCAAAGCAAGTCAAAATGGCAAAGTATGACAAGGCAAGGCAAGGAAAAAGGCTATAGCAAGTCAAGGCAAGGTAAGGCAAAAGGGCAATTCAAGGAAAGGCAAAATGGCAAAGCAATGCAAGGCAAAAGGGCAAAGCATAACAAGGCAAAGCAAGGCAAAAGGGGAAAGCAAGGCAAGGGAAAATGGCAAAGCAAGGCAAGGTAAGGCAAGGCAAAAGGGCAAAGCAAGGCAAGGAAAAAGAGCAAAGTATGGCAAGGCAAGGCAAGGCAAAAGGTCAAAAGAAAGGCAAGGCAAATCAGGGCAAAAGGAGAAAGGAAGGCAAGGCAATTCAAGGCAAAGAGTCAAAGCAAGGCAAGGCAAAGGGTCAAAGGAAGGAATGGAAAGGCAAGGCAAAGGAAGGCAAAAGGGTAAAGCAAGGCAAGGAAAGGCAAGGCAAAAGGGGAAAGCAAAGCAAGGCAAGGCAAAATGATAAGGAAGACACGTCAACGCAAGGCAAAGATGAAAGTAAGGCAATGCAAGGCAATTCAAAACGGCAAAACAAGGAAAGGCAAGGCAAAAGGGCAAAGCAAAGCAAGTCAAAAGGGCAAAGCATGACAAGGCAAGGTAAGGCAAAAGGGCAATGCAAGGAAAGGCAAATGGCAAAGCAAGACAAGGCAAAAGGGCAAAGCATAACAAGGCAAAGCAAGGCAAAAGGGCAAAGAAAGGCAAGTCAAAAGGGCAAAGCATGAAAAGGCAAGGCAAGGAAAAAGGGTATAGCAAGTCAAGGCAAGGTAAGGCAAAAGGGCAATTCAAGGAAAGACAAAATGGCAAAGCAAGGCAAGGCAAAAGGGCAAAGCATGACAAGGCAAGGAAAATGGCAACTCAATGCAAGGCCAGGCAAAAGGGCAAAGAAAGGCAAGGCAAGGTAAGTCAAAATGACAAACCATGGCAAGGCCAGGAAAAAGGCCAAAGCAAGGAAAGGCAAGGCAAAAGGGGAAAGCAAGGCAAGGGAAAATGGCAAAGCAAGGCAAGGTAAGGCAAGACAAAAGGGCAAAGCAAGGCAAGGAAAAAGAGCAAAGCATGGCAAGGCAAGGCAAAAGGTTAAAAGAAAGGCAAGGCAAATCAGGGCAAAAGGAGAAAGGAAGGCAAGGCAATTCAAGGCAAAGAGTCAAAGCAAGGCAAGGCAAACGGTCAAAGGAAGGCATGGAAAGGCAAGGCAAAGGAAGGCAAAAGGGTAAAGCAAGGCAAGGAAAGGCAAGGCAAAAGGGGAAAGCAAAGCAAGGCAAGGCAAAATGATAAGGAAGACACGTCAAGGCAAGGCAAAGATGAAAGTAAGGCAATGAAAGGCAATTCAAAACGGCAAAACAAGGAAAGGCAAGGAAAAAGGGCAAAGCAAAGCAAGTCAAAAGGGCAAAGCATGACAAGGCAAGGTAAGGCAAAAGGGCAATGCAAGGAAAGGCAAAATGGCAAAGCAAGACAAGGCAAAAGGGCAAAGCATAACAAGGCAAAGCAAGGCAAAAGGGCAAAGAAAGGCAAGGCAAAAGGGCAAAGCAAGGCAAGTCAAAAGGGCAAAGCATGACAAGGCAAGGCAAGGAAAAAGGGTATAGCAAGTCAAGGCAAGGTAAGGCAAAAGGGCAATTCAAGGAAAGGCAAAATGGCAAAGCAAGGCAAGGCAAAAGGGCAAAGCAAGGCCAGGCAAAAGTGCAAAGAAAGGCAAGGCAAGGTAAGTCAAAAGGACAAACCATGGCAAGGCCAGGAAAAAGGCCAAAGCAAGGAAAGGCAAGGCAAAAGGGGAAAGCAAAGCAAGGGAAAATGGCAAAGCAAGGCAAGGCAAGGAAAGACAAAAGGGCAAAGCAAGGCAAGGAAAAAGAGCAAAGCATGGCAAGGCAAGGCAAAAGGTCAAAAGAAAGGCAAGGCAAATCAGGGCAAAAGGAGAAAGGAAGGCAAGGCAAGACAAGGCAAAATTGCAAAGCAAGGCAAGGCAAAAGGGCATAGCAAGGCAAGTTAAGGCAAAGGGGCAAAGCAAGGCATGGAAAGGCAAAGGCAAGGGAAGGCAAAATGGTAAAGCAAGGCAAGGAAAGGCAAGGGAAAAGGAGAAAGCAAAGCAAGGCAAGGCAAAAGGATAAGGAAGACACGTCAAGGCAAGGCAAAGATGAAAGCAAGGCAATGCAAGGCAATTCAAAACGGCAAAACAAGGAAAGGCAAGGCAAAAGGGCAAAGCAAAGCAAGTCAAAAGGGCAAAGCATGAAAAGGCAAGGCAAGGCAAAAGGGCAAAGCATGACAAGGCAAGGTAAGGCAAAAGGGCAATGCAAGGAAAGGCAAAATGGCAAAGCAAGACAAGGCAAAAATGGCAAAGCATAACAAGGCAAAGCAAGGCAAAAGGGCAAAGCAAGGCAAGTCAAAAGGGCAAAGCATGACAAGGCAAGGCAATGAAAAGGGTATAGCAAGTCAAGGCAAGGTAAGGCAAAAGGGCAATTCAAGGAAAGGCAAAATGGCAAAGCAAGGCAAGGCAAAAGGGCAAAGCAAAGCAAGTCAAAATGGCAAAGTATGACAAGGCAAGGCAAGGAAAAAGGCTATAGCAAGTCAAGGCAAGGTAAGGCAAAAGGGCAATTCAAGGAAAGGCAAAATGGCAAAGCAATGCAAGGCAAAAGGGCAAAGCATAACAAGGCAAAGCAAGGCAAAAGGGCAAAGCAAGGCAAGGCAAAAGGGCAAAGCATGGCAAGGCAAGGAAAAAGGGCAACTCAATGCAAGACCGGGCAAAAGTGCAAAGAAAGGCAAGGCAAGGCAAGTCAAAAGGACAAACCATGGCAAGGCCAGGAAAAAGGCCAAAGCAAGGAAAGGCAAGGCAAAAGGGGAAAGCAAGGCAAGGGAAAATGGCAAAGCAAGGCAAGGTAAGGCAAGACAAAAGGGCAAAGCAAGGCAAGGAAAAAGAGCAAAGTATGGCAAGGCAAGGCAAGGCAAAAGGACAAAAGAAAGGCAAGGCAAATCAGGGCAAAAGGAGAAAGGAAGGCAAGGCAATTCAAGGCAAAGAGTCAAAGCAAGGCAAGGCAAAGGGTCAAAGGAAGGCATGGAAAGGCAAGGCAAAGGAAGGCAAAAGGGTAAAGCAAGGCAAGGAAAGGCAAGGCAAAAGGGGAAAGCAAAGCAAGGCAAGGCAAAATGATAAGGAAGACACGTCAAGGCAAGGCAAAGATGAAAGTAAGGCAATGCAAGGCAATTCAAAACGGCAAAACAAGGAAAGGCAAGGCAAAAGGGCAAAGCAAAGCAAGTCAAAAGGGCAAAGCATGACAAGGCAAGGTAAGGCAAAAGGGCAATGCAAGGAAAGGCAAATGGCAAAGCAAGACAACGCAAAAGGGCAAAGCATAACAAGGCAAAGCAAGGCAAAAGGGCAAAGAAAGGCAAGTCAAAAGGGCAAAGCATGAAAAGGCAAGGCAAGGAAAAAGGGTATAGCAAGTCAAGGCAAGGTAAGGCAAAAGGGCAATTCAAGGAAAGACAAAATGGCAAAGCAAGGCAAGGCAAAAGGGCAAAGCATGGCAAGGCAAGGAAAAAGGGCAACTCAATGCAAGGCCAGGCAAAAGGGCAAAGAAAGGCAAGGCAAGGTAAGTCAAAATGACAAACCATGGCAAGGCCAGGAAAAAGGCCAAAGCAAGGAAAGGCAAGGCAAAAGGGAAAAGCAAGGCAAGGGAAAATGGCAAAGCAAGGCAAGGCAAGACAAAAGGGCAAAGCAAGGCAAGGAAAAAGAGCAAAGCATGGCAAGACAAGGCAAGGCAAAAGGTCAAAAGAAAGGCAAGGCAAATCAGGGCAAAAGGAGAAAGGAAGGCAAGGCAAGACAAGGCAAAGAGGCAAAGCAAGGCAAGGTAAGGCAAGAAAAAAGGGGAAAGCAAAGCAAGGCAAGGCGAAAGGATAAGGAAGACACGTCAAGGCAAGGCAAAGATGAAAGTAAGGCAATGCAAGGAAATTGAAAACGGCAAAACAAGGAAAGGCAAGGCAAAAGGGCAAAGCAAAGCAAGTCAAAAGGGCAAAGCATGACAAGGCAAGGCAATGCAAAAGGGCAAAGCATGACAAGGCAAGGCAAGGCAAAAGGGTAAAGCATGTCAAGGCAAGGTAAGGCAAAAGGGCAATGCAAGGAAAAGCAAAATGGCAAAGCAAGACAAGGCAAAAGGGAAAGCATAACAAGGCAAAGCAAGGCAGAAGGGCAAAGCAAGGCAAGGCAAAAGGGCAAAGCAAGGAAAGTCAAAAGGGCAAAGCATGACAAGGCAAGGCAAGGAAAAAGGGTATAGCAAGTCAAGGCAAGGTAAGGCAAAAGGGCAATTCAAGGAAAGGCAAAATGGCAAAGCAAGGCAAGGCAAAATGGCAAAGCAAGGCAAGGCAAAAGGACAAAGCAAAGCAAGTCAAAAGGGCAAAGCATGACAAGGCAAGGCAAGGAAAAAGGGTATAGCAAGTCAAGGCAAGGTAAGGCAAAAGGGCAATTCAAGGAAAGGCAAAATGGCAAAGCAAGGCAAGGCAAAAGGGCAAAGCAAAGCAAGTCAAAATGGCAAAGTATGACAAGGCAAGGCAAGGAAAAAGGGTATAGCAAGTCAAGGCAAAGTAAGGCAAAAGGGCAATTCAAGGAAAGGCAAAATGGCAAAGCAAGGCAAGGCAAAAGGGCAAAGCATAACAAGGCAAAGCAAGGCAAAAGGGCAAAGCAAGGCAAGGCAAAAGGGCAAAGCAAGGCAAGTCAAAAGGGCAAAGCATGACAAGGCAAGGCAAGGAAAAAGGGTATAGCAAGTCAAGGCAAGGTAAGGCAAAAGGGCAATTCAAGGAAAGGGAAAATGGCAAAGCAAGGCAAGGCAAAAGGGCAAAGCAAGGCCAGGCAAAAGTGCAAAGAAAAGCAAGGCAAGGTAAGTCAAAAGGACAAACCATGGCAAGGCCAGGAAAAAGGCCAAAGCAAGGAAAGGCAAGGCAAAAGGGGAAAGCAAGGCAAGGGAAAATGGCAAAGCAAGGCAAGGCAAGGAAAGACAAAAGGGCAAAGCAAGGCAAGGAAAAAGAGCAAAGCATGGCAAGGCAAGGCAAAAGGTCAAAGGAAAGGCAAGGCAAATCAGGGCAAAAGGAGAAAGGAAGGCAAGGCAAGACAAGGCAAAGAGACAAAGCAAGGCAAGGCAAAAGGGCATAGCAAGGCAAGGTAAGGCAAAGGGGCAAAGCAAAGCATGGAAAGGCAAAGGCAAGGGAAGGCAAAAGGGTAAAGCAAGGCAAGGAAAGGCAAGGGAAAAGGAGAAAGCAAGGCAAGGAAAAAGGATAAGGAAGACACGTCAAGGCAAGGCAAAGATGAAAGCAAGGCAATGCAAGGCAATTCAAAACGGCAAAACAAGGAAAGGCAAGGCAAAAGGGCAAAGCAAAGCAAGTCAAAAGGGCAAAGCATGACAAGGCAAGGCAAGGCAAAAGGGCAAAGAATGACAAGGCAAGGTAAGGCAAAAGGGCAATGCAAGGAAAGGCAAAATGGCAAAGCAAGACAAGGCAAAAGGGCAAAGCATAACAAGGCAAAGCAAGGCAAAAGGGCAAAGCAAGGCAAGTCAAAAGGGCAAAGCATGACAAGGCAAGGCAAGGAAAAAGGGTATAGCAAGTCAAGGCAAGGTAAGGCAAAAGGGCAATTCAAGGAAAGGCAAAATGGCAAAGCAAGGCAAGGCAAAAGGGCAAAGCATTATAAGGCAAGGCAAGGAAAAAGGGTATAGCAAGTCAAGGCAAGGTAAGGCAAAAGGGCAATTCAAGGAAAGACAAAATGGCAAAGCAAGGCAAGGCAAAAGGGCAAAGCATGGCAAGGCAAGGAAAAAGGGCAACTCAATGCAAGGCCAGGCAAAAGGGCAAAGAAAGGCAAGGCAAGGTAAGTCAAAAGGACAAACCATGGCAAGGCCAGGAAAAAGGCCAAAGCAAGGAAAGGCAAGGCAAAAGGGGAAAGCAAGGCAAGGGAAAATGGCAAAGCAAGGCAAGGCAAGGAAAGACAAAAGGACAAAGCAAGGCAAGGAAAAAGAGCAAAGCATGGCAAGGCAAGGCAAGGCAAAAGGTCAAAAGAAAGGCAAGGCAAATCAGGGCAAAAGGAGAAAGGAAGGCAAGGCAAGACAAGGCAAAGAGGCAAAGCAAGCAAGGTAAGGCAAGGCAAAAGGGGAAAGCAAAGCAAGGCAAGGCGAAAGGATAAGGAAGACACGTCAAGGCAAGGCAAAGATGAAAGTAAGGCAATGCAAGGAAATTGAAAACGGCAAAACAAGGAAAGGCAAGGCAAAAGGGCAAAGCAAAGCAAGTCAAAAGGGCAAAGCATGACAAGGCAAGGCAATGCAAAAGGGCAAAGCATGAAAAGGCAAGGCAAGGCAAAAGGGTAAAGCATGTCAAGGCAAGGTAAGGCAAAAGGGCAATGCAAGGAAAAGCAAAATGGCAAAGCAAGACAAGGCAAAAGGGAAAGCATAACAAGGCAAAGCAAGGCAAAAGGGCAAAGCAAGACAAGGCAAAAGGGCAAAGCAAGGAAAGTCAAAAGGGCAAAGCATGACAAGGCAAGGCAAGGAAAAAGGGTATAGCAAGTCAAGGCAAGGTAAGGCAAAAGGGCAATTCAAGGAAAGGCAAAATGGCAAAGCAAGGCAAGGCAAAAGGACAAAGCAAAGCAAGTCAAAAGGGCAAAGCATGACAAGGCAAGGCAAGGAAAAAGGGTATAGCAAGTCAAGGCAAAGTAAGGCAAAAGGGCAATTCAAGGAAAGGCAAAATGGCAAAGCAAGGCAAGGCAAAAGGGCAAAGCATAACAAGGCAAAGCAAGGCAAAAGGGCAAAGCAAGGCAAGGCAAAAGGGCAAAGCAAGGCAAGTCAAAAGGGCAAAGCATGACAAGGCAAGGCAAGGAAAAAGGGTATAGCAAGTCAAGGCAAGGTAAGGCAAAAGGGCAATTCAAGGAAAGGCAAAATGGCAAAGCAAGGCAAGGCAAAAGGGCAAAGCAAGGCCAGGCAAAAGTGCAAAGAAAGGCAAGGCAAGGTAAGTCAAAAGGACAAACCATGGCAAGGCCAGGAAAAAGGCCAAAGCAAGGAAAGGCAAGGCAAAAGGGGAAAGCAAGGCAAGGGAAAATGGCAAAGCAAGGCAAGGCAAGGCAAGACAAAAGGGCAAAGCAAGGCAAGGAAAAAGAGCAAAGCATGGCAAGGCAAGGCAAAAGGTCAAAAGAAAGGCAAGGCAAATCAGGGCAAAAGGAGAAAGGAAGGCAAGGCAAGACAAGGCAAAGAGACAAAGCAAGGCAAGGCAAAAGGGCATAGCAAGGCAAGTTAAGGCAAAGGGGCAAAGCAAGGCATGGAAAGGCAAAGGCAAGGGAAGGCAAAATGGTAAAGCAAGGCAAGGAAAGGCAAGGGAAAAGGAGAAAGCAAAGCAAGGCAAGGCAAAAGGATAAGGAAGACACGTCAAGGCAAGGCAAAGATGAAAGCAAGGCAATGCAAGGCAATTCAAAACGGCAAAACAAGGAAAGGCAAGGCAAAAGGGCAAAGCAAAGCAAGTCAAAAGGGCAAAGCATGAAAAGGCAAGGCAAGGCAAAAGGGCAAAGCATGACAAGGCAAGGTAAGGCAAAAGGGCAATGCAAGGAAAGGCAAAATGGCAAAGCAAGACAAGGCAAAAATGGCAAAGCATAACAAGGCAAAGCAAGGCAAAAGGGCAAAGCAAGGCAAGTCAAAAGGGCAAAGCATGACAAGGCAAGGCAAGGAAAAAGGGTATAGCAAGTCAAGGCAAGGTAAGGCAAAAGGGCAATTCAAGGAAAGGCAAAATGGCAAAGCAAGGCAAGGCAAAAGGGCAAAGCAAAGCAAGTCAAAATGGCAAAGTATGACAAGGCAAGGCAAGGAAAAAGGCTATAGCAAGTCAAGGCAAGGTAAGGCAAAAGGGCAATTCAAGGAAAGGCAAAATGGCAAAGCAAGGCAAGGCAAAAGGGTAAAGCATAACAAGGCAAAGCAAGGCAAAAGGGCAAAGCAAGGCAAGGCAAAAGGGCAAAGCATGGCAAGGCAAGGAAAAAGGGCAACTCAATGCAAGACCGGGCAAAAGTGCAAAGAAAGGCAAGGCAAGGTAAGTCAAAAGGACAAACCATGGCAAGGCCAGGAAAAAGGCCAAAGCAAGGAAAGGCAAGGCAAAAGGGGAAAGCAAGGCAAGGGAAAATGGCAAAGCAAGGCAAGGTAAGGCAAGACAAAAGGGCAAAGCAAGGCAAGGAAAAAGAGCAAAGCATGGCAAGGCAAGGCAAAAGGTTAAAAGAAAGGCAAGGCAAATCAGGGCAAAAGGAGAAAGGAAGGCAAGGCAATTCAAGGCAAAGAGTCAAAGCAAGGCAAGGCAAACGGTCAAAGGAAGGCATGGAAAGGCAAGGCAAAGGAAGGCAAAAGGGTAAAGCAAGGCAAGGAAAGGCAAGGCAAAAGGGGAAAGCAAAGCAAGGCAAGGCAAAATGATAAGGAAGACACGTCAAGGCAAGGCAAAGATGAAAGTAAGGCAATGCAAGGCAATTCAAAACGGCAAAACAAGGAAAGGCAAGGAAAAAGGGCAAAGCAAAGCAAGTCAAAAGGGCAAAGCATGACAAGGCAAGGTAAGGCAAAAGGGCAATGCAAGGAAAGGCAAAATGGCAAAGCAAGACAAGGCAAAAGGGCAAAGCATAACAAGGCAAAGCAAGGCAAAAGGGCAAAGAAAGGCAAGGCAAAAGGGCAAAGCAAGGCAAGTCAAAAGGGCAAAGCATGACAAGGCAAGGCAAGGAAAAAGGGTATAGCAAGTCAAGGCAAGGTAAGGCAAAAGGGCAATTCAAGGAAAGGCAAAATGGCAAAGCAAGGCAAGGCAAAAGGGCAAAGCAAGGCCAGGCAAAAGTGCAAAGAAAGGCAAGGCAAGGTAAGTCAAAAGGACAAACCATGGCAAGGCCAGGAAAAAGGCCAAAGCAAGGAAAGGCAAGGCAAAAGGGGAAAGCAAAGCAAGGGAAAATGGCAAAGCAAGGCAAGGCAAGGAAAGACAAAAGGGCAAAGCAAGGCAAGGAAAAAGAGCAAAGCATGGCAAGGCAAGGCAAAAGGTCAAAAGAAAGGCAAGGCAAATCAGGGCAAAAGGAGAAAGGAAGGCAAGGCAAGACAAGGCAAAGAGACAAAGCAAGGCAAGGCAAAAGGGCATAGCAAGGCAAGTTAAGGCAAAGGGGCAAAGCAAGGCATGGAAAGGCAAAGGCAAGGGAAGGCAAAATGGTAAAGCAAGGCAAGGAAAGGCAAGGGAAAAGGAGAAAGCAAAGCAAGGCAAGGCAAAAGGATAAGGAAGACACGTCAAGGCAAGGCAAAGATGAAAGCAAGGCAATGCAAGGCAATTCAAAACGGCAAAACAAGGAAAGGCAAGGCAAAAGGGCAAAGCAAAGCAAGTCAAAAGGGCAAAGCATGAAAAGGCAAGGCAAGGCAAAAGGGCAAAGCATGACAAGGCAAGGTAAGGCAAAAGGGCAATGCAAGGAAAGGCAAAATGGCAAAGCAAGACAAGGCAAAAATGGCAAAGCATAACAAGGCAAAGCAAGGCAAAAGGGCAAAGCAAGGCAAGTCAAAAGGGCAAAGCATGACAAGGCAAGGCAATGAAAAGGGTATAGCAAGTCAAGGCAAGGTAAGGCAAAAGGGCAATTCAAGGAAAGGCAAAATGGCAAAGCAAGGCAAGGCAAAAGGGCAAAGCAAAGCAAGTCAAAATGGCAAAGTATGACAAGGCAAGGCAAGGAAAAAGGCTATAGCAAGTCAAGGCAAGGTAAGGCAAAAGGGCAATTCAAGGAAAGGCAAAATGGCAAAGCAAGGCAAGGCAAAAGGGCAAAGCATAACAAGGCAAAGCAAGGCAAAAGGGCAAAGCAAGGCAAGGCAAAAGGGCAAAGCATGGCAAGGCAAGGAAAAAGGGCAACTCAATGCAAGACCGGGCAAAAGTGCAAAGAAAGGCAAGGCAAGGTAAGTCAAAAGGACAAACCATGGCAAGGCCAGGAAAAAGGCCAAAGCAAGGAAAGGCAAGGCAAAAGGGGAAAGCAAGGCAAGGGAAAATGGCAAAGCAAGGCAAGGTAAGGCAAGGCAAAAGGGCAAAGCAAGGCAAGGAAAAAGAGCAAAGTATGGCAAGGCAAGGCAAGGCAAAAGGTCAAAAGAAAGGCAAGGCAAATCAGGGCAAAAGGAGAAAGGAAGGCAAGGCAATTCAAGGCAAAGAGTCAAAGCAAGGCAAGGCAAAGGGTCAAAGGAAGGCATGGAAAGGCAAGGCAAAGGAAGGCAAAAGGGTAAAGCAAGGCAAGGAAAGGCAAGGCAAAAGGGGAAAGCAAAGCAAGGCAAGGCAAAATGATAAGGAAGACACGTCAACGCAAGGCAAAGATGAAAGTAAGGCAATGCAAGGCAATTCAAAACGGCAAAACAAGGAAAGGCAAGGCAAAAGGGCAAAGCAAAGCAAGTCAAAAGGGCAAAGCATGACAAGGCAAGGTAAGGCAAAAGGGCAATGCAAGGAAAGGCAAATGGCAAAGCAAGACAAGGCAAAAGGGCAAAGCATAACAAGGCAAAGCAAGGCAAAAGGGCAAAGAAAGGCAAGTCAAAAGGGCAAAGCATGAAAAGGCAAGGCAAGGAAAAAGGGTATAGCAAGTCAAGGCAAGGTAAGGCAAAAGGGCAATTCAAGGAAAGACAAAATGGCAAAGCAAGGCAAGGCAAAAGGGCAAAGCATGGCAAGGCAAGGAAAAAGGGCAACTCAATGCAAGGCCAGGCAAAAGGGCAAAGAAAGGCAAGGCAAGGTAAGTCAAAATGACAAACCATGGCAAGGCCAGGAAAAAGGCCAAAGCAAGGAAAGGCAAGGCAAAAGGGAAAAGCAAGGCAAGGGAAAATGGCAAAGCAAGGCAAGGCAAGACAAAAGGGCAAAGCAAGGCAAGGAAAAAGAGCAAAGCATGGCAAGACAAGGCAAGGCAAAAGGTCAAAAGAAAGGCAAGGCAAATCAGGGCAAAAGGAGAAAGGAAGGCAAGGCAAGACAAGGCAAAGAGGCAAAGCAAGGCAAGGTAAGGCAAGAAAAAAGGGGAAAGCAAAGCAAGGCAAGGCGAAAGGATAAGGAAGACACGTCAAGGCAAGGCAAAGATGAAAGTAAGGCAATGCAAGGAAATTGAAAACGGCAAAACAAGGAAAGGCAAGGCAAAAGGGCAAAGCAAAGCAAGTCAAAAGGGCAAAGCATGACAAGGCAAGGCAATGCAAAAGGGCAAAGCATGACAAGGCAAGGCAAGGCAAAAGGGTAAAGCATGTCAAGGCAAGGTAAGGCAAAAGGGCAATGCAAGGAAAAGCAAAATGGCAAAGCAAGACAAGGCAAAAGGGAAAGCATAACAAGGCAAAGCAAGGCAGAAGGGCAAAGCAAGGCAAGGCAAAAGGGCAAAGCAAGGAAAGTCAAAAGGGCAAAGCATGACAAGGCAAGGCAAGGAAAAAGGGTATAGCAAGTCAAGGCAAGGTAAGGCAAAAGGGCAATTCAAGGAAAGGCAAAATGGCAAAGCAAGGCAAGGCAAAATGGCAAAGCAAGGCAAGGCAAAAGGACAAAGCAAAGCAAGTCAAAAGGGCAAAGCATGACAAGGCAAGGCAAGGAAAAAGGGTATAGCAAGTCAAGGCAAGGTAAGGCAAAAGGGCAATTCAAGGAAAGGCAAAATGGCAAAGCAAGGCAAGGCAAAAGGGCAAAGCAAAGCAAGTCAAAATGGCAAAGTATGACAAGGCAAGGCAAGGAAAAAGGGTATAGCAAGTCAAGGCAAAGTAAGGCAAAAGGGCAATTCAAGGAAAGGCAAAATGGCAAAGCAAGGCAAGGCAAAAGGGCAAAGCATAACAAGGCAAAGCAAGGCAAAAGGGCAAAGCAAGGCAAGGCAAAAGGGCAAAGCAAGGCAAGTCAAAAGGGCAAAGCATGACAAGGCAAGGCAAGGAAAAAGGGTATAGCAAGTCAAGGCAAGGTAAGGCAAAAGGGCAATTCAAGGAAAGGGAAAATGGCAAAGCAAGGCAAGGCAAAAGGGCAAAGCAAGGCCAGGCAAAAGTGCAAAGAAAAGCAAGGCAAGGTAAGTCAAAAGGACAAACCATGGCAAGGCCAGGAAAAAGGCCAAAGCAAGGAAAGGCAAGGCAAAAGGGGAAAGCAAGGCACGGGAAAATGGCAAAGCAAGGCAAGGCAAGGAAAGACAAAAGGGCAAAGCAAGGCAAGGAAAAAGAGCAAAGCATGGCAAGGCAAGGCAAAAGGTCAAAGGAAAGGCAAGGCAAATCAGGGCAAAAGGAGAAAGGAAGGCAAGGCAAGACAAGGCAAAGAGACAAAGCAAGGCAAGGCAAAAGGGCATAGCAAGGCAAGGTAAGGCAAAGGGGCAAAGCAAAGCATGGAAAGGCAAAGGCAAGGGAAGGCAAAAGGGTAAAGCAAGGCAAGGAAAGGCAAGGGAAAAGGAGAAAGCAAGGCAAGGCAAAAGGATAAGGAAGACACGTCAAGGCAAGGCAAAGATGAAAGCAAGGCAATGCAAGGCAATTCAAAACGGCAAAACAAGGAAAGGCAAGGCAAAAGGGCAAAGCAAAGCAAGTCAAAAGGGCAAAGCATGACAAGGCAAGGCAAGGCAAAAGGGCAAAGAATGACAAGGCAAGGTAAGGCAAAAGGGCAATGCAAGGAAAGGCAAAATGGCAAAGCAAGACAAGGCAAAAATGGCAAAGCATAACAAGGCAAAGCAAGGCAAAAGGGCAAAGCAAGGCAAGTCAAAAGGGCAAAGCATGACAAGGCAAGGCAAGGAAAAAGGGTATAGCAAGTCAAGGCAAGGTAAGGCAAAAGGGCAATTCAAGGAAAGGCAGAATGGCAAAGCAAGGCAAGGCAAAAGGGCAAAGCAAAGCAAGTCAAAATGGCAAAGTATGACAAGGCAAGGCAAGGAAAAAGGCTATAGCAAGTCAAGGCAAGGTAAGGCAAAGGGGCAATTCAAGGAAAGGGAAAATGGCAAAGCAAGGCAAGGCAAAAGGGCAAAGCATAACAAGGCAAAGCAAGGCAAAAGGGCAAAGCAAGGCAAGGCAAAAGGGCAAAGCATGGCAAGGCAAGGAAAAAGGGCAACTCAATGCAAGGCCGGGCAAAAGGGCAAAGAAAGGCAAGGCAAGGTAAGTCAAAAGGACAAACCATGGCAAGGCCAGGAAAAAGGCCAAAGCAAGGAAAGGCAAGGCAAAAGGGGAAAGCAAGGCAAGGGAAAATGGCAAAGCAAGGCAAGGCAAGGAAAGGCAAAAGGGCAAAGCAAGGCAAGGAAAAAGAGCAAAGCATGGCAAGGCAAGGCAAGGCAAAAGGTCAAAAGAAAGGCAAGGCAAATCAGGGCAAAAGGAGAAAGGAAGGCAAGGCAAGTCAAGGCAAAGAGTCAAAGCAAGGCAAGGCAAAAGGGGAAAGCAAAGCAAGGCAAGGCAAAATGATAAGGAAGACACGTCAAGGCAAGGCAAAGATGAAAGTAAGGCAATGCAAGGCAATTGAAAACGGCAAAACAAGGAAAGGCAAGGCAAAAGGGCAAAGCAAAGCAAGTCAAAAGGGCAAAGCATGACAAGGCAAGGAAAGGCAAAAGGGCAAAGCATGACAAGGCAAGGTAAGGCAAAAGGGCAATGCAAGGAAAGGCAAAATGGCAAAGCAAGACAAGGCAAAAGGGCAAAGCATAACAAGGCAAAGCAAGGCAAAAGGGCAAAGCAAGGCAAGTCAAAAGGGCAAAGCATGACAAGGCAAGGCAAGGAAAAAGGGTATAGCAAGTCAAGGCAAGGTAAGGCAAAAGGGCAATTCAAGGAAAGGCAAAATGGCAAAGCAAGGCAAGGCAAAAGGGCAAAGCAAGGCCAGGCAAAAGTGCAAAGAAAGGCAAGGCAAGGTAAGTCAAAAGGACAAACCATGGCAAGGCCAGGAAAAAGGCCAAAGCAAGGAAAGGCAAGGCAAAAGGGGAAAGCAAAGCAAGGGAAAATGGCAAAGCAAGGCAAGGCAAGGAAAGACAAAAGGGCAAAGCAAGGCAAGGAAAAAGAGCAAAGCATGGCAAGGCAAGGCAAAAGGTCAAAAGAAAGGCAAGGCAAATCAGGGCAAAAGGAGAAAGGAAGGCAAGGCAAGACAAGGCAAAATGGCAAAGCAAGGCAAGGCAAAAGGGCATAGCAAGGCAAGTTAAGGCAAAGGGGCAAAGCAAGGCATGGAAAGGCAAAGGCAAGGGAAGGCAAAATGGTAAAGCAAGGCAAGGAAAGGCAAGGGAAAAGGAGAAAGCAAAGCAAGGCAAGGCAAAAGGATAAGGAAGACACGTCAAGGCAAGGCAAAGATGAAAGCAAGGCAATGCAAGGCAATTCAAAACGGCAAAACAAGGAAAGGCAAGGCAAAAGGGCAAAGCAAAGCAAGTCAAAAGGGCAAAGCATGAAAAGGCAAGGCAAGGCAAAAGGGCAAAGCATGACAAGGCAAGGTAAGGCAAAAGGGCAATGCAAGGAAAGGCAAAATGGCAAAGCAAGACAAGGCAAAAATGGCAAAGCATAACAAGGCAAAGCAAGGCAAAAGGGCAAAGCAAGGCAAGTCAAAAGGGCAAAGCATGACAAGGCAAGGCAATGAAAAGGGTATAGCAAGTCAAGGCAAGGTAAGGCAAAAGGGCAATTCAAGGAAAGGCAAAATGGCAAAGCAAGGCAAGGCAAAAGGGCAAAGCAAAGCAAGTCAAAATGGCAAAGTATGACAAGGCAAGGCAAGGAAAAAGGCTATAGCAAGTCAAGGCAAGGTAAGGCAAAAGGGCAATTCAAGGAAAGGCAAAATGGCAAAGCAAGGCAAGGCAAAAGGGCAAAGCATAACAAGGCAAAGCAAGGCAAAAGGGCAAAGCAAGGCAAGGCAAAAGGGCAAAGCATGGCAAGGCAAGGAAAAAGGGCAACTCAATGCAAGACCGGGCAAAAGTGCAAAGAAAGGCAAGGCAAGGTAAGTCAAAAGGACAAACCATGGCAAGGCCAGGAAAAAGGCCAAAGCAAGGAAAGGCAAGGCAAAAGGGGAAAGCAAGGCAAGGGAAAATGGCAAAGCAAGGCAAGGTAAGGCAAGGCAAAAGGGCAAAGCAAGGCAAGGAAAAAGAGCAAAGTATGGCAAGGCAAGGCAAGGCAAAAGGTCAAAAGAAAGGCAAGGCAAATCAGGGCAAAAGGAGAAAGGAAGGCAAGGCAATTCAAGGCAAAGAGTCAAAGCAAGGCAAGGCAAAGGGTCAAAGGAAGGCATGGAAAGGCAAGGCAAAGGAAGGCAAAAGGGTAAAGCAAGGCAAGGAAAGGCAAGGCAAAAGGGGAAAGCAAAGCAAGGCAAGGCAAAATGATAAGGAAGACACGTCAACGCAAGGCAAAGATGAAAGTAAGGCAATGCAAGGCAATTCAAAACGGCAAAACAAGGAAAGGCAAGGCAAAAGGGCAAAGCAAAGCAAGTCAAAAGGGCAAAGCATGACAAGGCAAGGTAAGGCAAAAGGGCAATGCAAGGAAAGGCAAATGGCAAAGCAAGACAAGGCAAAAGGGCAAAGCATAACAAGGCAAAGCAAGGCAAAAGGGCAAAGAAAGGCAAGTCAAAAGGGCAAAGCATGAAAAGGCAAGGCAAGGAAAAAGGGTATAGCAAGTCAAGGCAAGGTAAGGCAAAAGGGCAATTCAAGGAAAGACAAAATGGCAAAGCAAGGCAAGGCAAAAGGGCAAAGCATGGCAAGGCAAGGAAAAAGGGCAACTCAATGCAAGGCCAGGCAAAAGGGCAAAGAAAGGCAAGGCAAGGTAAGTCAAAATGACAAACCATGGCAAGGCCAGGAAAAAGGCCAAAGCAAGGAAAGGCAAGGCAAAAGGGAAAAGCAAGGCAAGGGAAAATGGCAAAGCAAGGCAAGGCAAGACAAAAGGGCAAAGCAAGGCAAGGAAAAAGAGCAAAGCATGGCAAGACAAGGCAAGGCAAAAGGTCAAAAGAAAGGCAAGGCAAATCAGGGCAAAAGGAGAAAGGAAGGCAAGGCAAGACAAGGCAAAGAGGCAAAGCAAGGCAAGGTAAGGCAAGAAAAAAGGGGAAAGCAAAGCAAGGCAAGGCGAAAGGATAAGGAAGACACGTCAAGGCAAGGCAAAGATGAAAGTAAGGCAATGCAAGGAAATTGAAAACGGCAAAACAAGGAAAGGCAACTCAAAAGGGCAAAGCAAAGCAAGTCAAAAGGGCAAAGCATGACAAGGCAAGGCAATGCAAAAGGGCAAAGCATGACAAGGCAAGGCAAGGCAAAAGGGTAAAGCATGTCAAGGCAAGGTAAGGCAAAAGGGCAATGCAAGGAAAAGCAAAATGGCAAAGCAAGACAAGGCAAAAGGGAAAGCATAACAAGGCAAAGCAAGGCAGAAGGGCAAAGCAAGGCAAGGCAAAAGGGCAAAGCAAGGAAAGTCAAAAGGGCAAAGCATGACAAGGCAAGGCAAGGAAAAAGGGTATAGCAAGTCAAGGCAAGGTAAGGCAAAAGGGCAATTCAAGGAAAGGCAAAATGGCAAAGCAAGGCAAGGCAAAATGGCAAAGCAAGGCAAGGCAAAAGGACAAAGCAAAGCAAGTCAAAAGGGCAAAGCATGACAAGGCAAGGCAAGGAAAAAGGGTATAGCAAGTCAAGGCAAGGTAAGGCAAAAGGGCAATTCAAGGAAAGGCAAAATGGCAAAGCAAGGCAAGGCAAAAGGGCAAAGCAAAGCAAGTCAAAATGGCAAAGTATGACAAGGCAAGGCAAGGAAAAAGGGTATAGCAAGTCAAGGCAAAGTAAGGCAAAAGGGCAATTCAAGGAAAGGCAAAATGGCAAAGCAAGGCAAGGCAAAAGGGCAAAGCATAACAAGGCAAAGCAAGGCAAAAGGGCAAAGCAAGGCAAGGCAAAAGGGCAAAGCAAGGCAAGTCAAAAGGGCAAAGCATGACAAGGCAAGGCAAGGAAAAAGGGTATAGCAAGTCAAGGCAAGGTAAGGCAAAAGGGCAATTCAAGGAAAGGGAAAATGGCAAAGCAAGGCAAGGCAAAAGGGCAAAGCAAGGCCAGGCAAAAGTGCAAAGAAAAGCAAGGCAAGGTAAGTCAAAAGGACAAACCATGGCAAGGCCAGGAAAAAGGCCAAAGCAAGGAAAGGCAAGGCAAAAGGGGAAAGCAAGGCACGGGAAAATGGCAAAGCAAGGCAAGGCAAGGAAAGACAAAAGGGCAAAGCAAGGCAAGGAAAAAGAGCAAAGCATGGCAAGGCAAGGCAAAAGGTCAAAGGAAAGGCAAGGCAAATCAGGGCAAAAGGAGAAAGGAAGGCAAGGCAAGACAAGGCAAAGAGACAAAGCAAGGCAAGGCAAAAGGGCATAGCAAGGCAAGGTAAGGCAAAGGGGCAAAGCAAAGCATGGAAAGGCAAAGGCAAGGGAAGGCAAAAGGGTAAAGCAAGGCAAGGAAAGGCAAGGGAAAAGGAGAAAGCAAGGCAAGGCAAAAGGATAAGGAAGACACGTCAAGGCAAGGCAAAGATGAAAGCAAGGCAATGCAAGGCAATTCAAAACGGCAAAACAAGGAAAGGCAAGGCAAAAGGGCAAAGCAAAGCAAGTCAAAAGGGCAAAGCATGACAAGGCAAGGCAAGGCAAAAGGGCAAAGAATGACAAGGCAAGGTAAGGCAAAAGGGCAATGCAAGGAAAGGCAAAATGGCAAAGCAAGACAAGGCAAAAATGGCAAAGCATAACAAGGCAAAGCAAGGCAAAAGGGCAAAGCAAGGCAAGTCAAAAGGGCAAAGCATGACAAGGCAAGGCAAGGAAAAAGGGTATAGCAAGTCAAGGCAAGGTAAGGCAAAAGGGCAATTCAAGGAAAGGCAGAATGGCAAAGCAAGGCAAGGCAAAAGGGCAAAGCAAAGCAAGTCAAAATGGCAAAGTATGACAAGGCAAGGCAAGGAAAAAGGCTATAGCAAGTCAAGGCAAGGTAAGGCAAAGGGGCAATTCAAGGAAAGGGAAAATGGCAAAGCAAGGCAAGGCAAAAGGGCAAAGCATAACAAGGCAAAGCAAGGCAAAAGGGCAAAGCAAGGCAAGGCAAAAGGGCAAAGCATGGCAAGGCAAGGAAAAAGGGCAACTCAATGCAAGGCCGGGCAAAAGGGCAAAGAAAGGCAAGGCAAGGTAAGTCAAAAGGACAAACCATGGCAAGGCCAGGAAAAAGGCCAAAGCAAGGAAAGGCAAGGCAAAAGGGGAAAGCAAGGCAAGGGAAAATGGCAAAGCAAGGCAAGGCAAGGAAAGGCAAAAGGGCAAAGCAAGGCAAGGAAAAAGAGCAAAGCATGGCAAGGCAAGGCAAGGCAAAAGGTCAAAAGAAAGGCAAGGCAAATCAGGGCAAAAGGAGAAAGGAAGGCAAGGCAAGTCAAGGCAAAGAGTCAAAGCAAGGCAAGGCAAAAGGGGAAAGCAAAGCAAGGCAAGGCAAAATGATAAGGAAGACACGTCAAGGCAAGGCAAAGATGAAAGTAAGGCAATGCAAGGCAATTGAAAACGGCAAAACAAGGAAAGGCAAGGCAAAAGGGCAAAGCAAAGCAAGTCAAAAGGGCAAAGCATGACAAGGCAAGGAAAGGCAAAAGGGCAAAGCATGACAAGGCAAGGTAAGGCAAAAGGGCAATGCAAGGAAAGGCAAAATGGCAAAGCAAGACAAGGCAAAAGGGCAAAGCATAACAAGGCAAAGCAAGGCAAAAGGGCAAAGCAAGGCAAGTCAAAAGGGCAAAGCATGACAAGGCAAGGCAAGGAAAAAGGGTATAGCAAGTCAAGGCAAGGTAAGGCAAAAGGGCAATTCAAGGAAAGGCAAAATGGCAAAGCAAGGCAAGGCAAAAGGGCAAAGCATTATAAGGCAAGGCAAGGAAAAAGGGTATAGCAAGTCAAGGCAAGGTAAGGCAAAAGGGCAATTCAAGGAAAGACAAAATGGCAAAGCAAGGCAAGGCAAAAGGGCAAAGCATGGCAAGGCAAGGAGAAAGGGCAACTCAATGCAAGGCCAGGCAAAAGGGCAAAGAAAGGCAAGGCAAGGTAAGTCAAAAGGACAAACCATGGCAAGGCCAGGAAAAAGGCCAAAGCAAGGAAAGGCAAGGCAAAAGGGGAAAGCAAGGCAAGGGAAAATGGCAAAGCAAGGCAAGGCAAGGAAAGACAAAAGGGCAAAGCAAGGCAAGGAAAAAGAGCAAAGCATGGCAAGGCAAGGCAAGGCAAAAGGTCAAAAGAAAGGCAAGGCAAATCAGGGCAAAAGGAGAAAGGAAGGCAAGGGAAGACAAGGCAAAGAGGCAAAGCAAGGCAAGGTAAGGCAAGGCAAAAGGGGAAAGCAAAGCAAGGCAAGGCGAAAGGATAAGGAAGACACGTCAAGGCAAGGCAAAGATGAAAGTAAGGCAATGCAAGGAAATTGAAAACGGCAAAACAAGGAAAGGCAAGGCAAAAGGGCAAAGCAAAGCAAGTCAAAAGGGCAAAGCATGACAAGGCAAGGCAATGCAAAAGGGCAAAGCATGAAAAGGCAAGGCAAGGCAAAAGGGTAAAGCATGTCAAGGTAAGGTAAGGCAAAAGGGCAATGCAAGGAAAAGCAAAATGGCAAAGCAAGACAAGGCAAAAGGGAAAGCATAACAAGGCAAAGCAAGGCAAAAGGGCAAAGCAAGACAAGGCAAAAGGGCAAAGCAAGGAAAGTCAAAAGGGCAAAGCATGACAAGGCAAGGCAAGGAAAAAGGGTATAGCAAGTCAAGGCAAGGTAAGGCAAAAGGGCAATTCAAGGAAAGGGAAAATGGCAAAGCAAGGCAAGGCAAAAGGACAAAGCAAAGCAAGTCAAAAGGGCAAAGCATGACAAGGCAAGGCAAGGAAAAAGGGTATAGCAAGTCAAGGCAAAGTAAGGCAAAAGGGCAATTCAAGGAAAGGCAAAATGGCAAAGCAAGGCAAGGCAAAAGGGCAAAGCATAACAAGGCAAAGCAAGGCAAAAGGGCAAAGCAAGGCAAGGCAAAAGGGCAAAGCAAGGCAAGTCAAAAGGGCAAAGCATGACAAGGCAAGGCAAGGAAAAAGGGTATAGCAAGTCAAGGCAAGGTAAGGCAAAAGGGCAATTCAAGGAAAGGCAAAATGGCAAAGCAAGGCAAGGCAAAAGGGCAAAGCAAGGCCAGGCAAAAGTGCAAAGAAAGGCAAGGCAAGGTAAGTCAAAAGGACAAACCATGGCAAGGCCAGGAAAAAGGCCAAAGCAAGGAAAGGCAAGGCAAAAGGGGAAAGCAAGGCAAGGGAAAATGGCAAAGCAAGGCAAGGCAAGGCAAGACAAAAGGGCAAAGCAAGGCAAGGAAAAAGAGCAAAGCATGGCAAGGCAAGGCAAAAGGTCAAAAGAAAGGCAAGGCAAATCAGGGCAAAAGGAGAAAGGAAGGCAAGGCAAGACAAGGCAAAGAGACAAAGCAAGGCAAGGCAAAAGGGCATAGCAAGGCAAGTTAAGGCAAAGGGGCAAAGCAAGGCATGGAAAGGCAAAGGCAAGGGAAGGCAAAATGGTAAAGCAAGGCAAGGAAAGGCAAGGGAAAAGGAGAAAGCAAAGCAAGGCAAGGCAAAAGGATAAGGAAGACACGTCAAGGCAAGGCAAAGATGAAAGCAAGGCAATGCAAGGCAATTCAAAACGGCAAAACAAGGAAAGGCAAGGCAAAAGGGCAAAGCAAAGCAAGTCAAAAGGGCAAAGCATGAAAAGGCAAGGCAAGGCAAAAGGGCAAAGCATGACAAGGCAAGGTAAGGCAAAAGGGCAATGCAAGGAAAGGCAAAATGGCAAAGCAAGACAAGGCAAAAATGGCAAAGCATAACAAGGCAAAGCAAGGCAAAAGGGCAAAGCAAGGCAAGTCAAAAGGGCAAAGCATGACAAGGCAAGGCAAGGAAAAAGGGTATAGCAAGTCAAGGCAAGGTAAGGCAAAAGGGCAATTCAAGGAAAGGCAAAATGGCAAAGCAAGGCAAGGCAAAAGGGCAAAGCAAAGCAAGTCAAAATGGCAAAGTATGACAAGGCAAGGCAAGGAAAAAGGCTATAGCAAGTCAAGGCAAGGTAAGGCAAAAGGGCAATTCAAGGAAAGGCAAAATGGCAAAGCAAGGCAAGGCAAAAGGGTAAAGCATAACAAGGCAAAGCAAGGCAAAAGGGCAAAGCAAGGCAAGGCAAAAGGGCAAAGCATGGCAAGGCAAGGAAAAAGGGCAACTCAATGCAAGACCGGGCAAAAGTGCAAAGAAAGGCAAGGCAAGGTAAGTCAAAAGGACAAACCATGGCAAGGCCAGGAAAAAGGCCAAAGCAAGGAAAGGCAAGGCAAAAGGGGAAAGCAAGGCAAGGGAAAATGGCAAAGCAAGGCAAGGTAAGGCAAGACAAAAGGGCAAAGCAAGGCAAGGAAAAAGAGCAAAGCATGGCAAGGCAAGGCAAAAGGTTAAAAGAAAGGCAAGGCAAATCAGGGCAAAAGGAGAAAGGAAGGCAAGGCAAGTCAAGGCAAAGAGTCAAAGCAAGGCAAGGCAAACGGTCAAAGGAAGGCATGGAAAGGCAAGGCAAAGGAAGGCAAAAGGGTAAAGCAAGGCAAGGAAAGGCAAGGCAAAAGGGGAAAGCAAAGCAAGGCAAGGCAAAATGATAAGGAAGACACGTCAAGGCAAGGCAAAGATGAAAGTAAGGCAATGCAAGGCAATTCAAAACGGCAAAACAAGGAAAGGCAAGGCAAAAGGGCAAAGCATGACAAGGCAAGGTAAGGCAAAAGGGCAATGCAAGGAAAGGCAAAATGGCAAAGCAAGACAAGGCAAAAGGGCAAAGCATAACAAGGCAAAGCAAGGCAAAAGGGCAAAGAAAGGCAAGGCAAAAGGGCAAAGCAAGGCAAGTCAAAAGGGCAAAGCATGACAAGGCAAGGCAAGGAAAAAGGGTATAGCAAGTCAAGGCAAGGTAAGGCAAAAGGGCAATTCAAGGAAAGGCAAAATGGCAAAGCAAGGCAAGGCAAAAGGGCAAAGCAAGGCCAGGCAAAAGTGCAAAGAAAGGCAAGGCAAGGTAAGTCAAAAGGACAAACCATGGCAAGGCCAGGAAAAAGGCCAAAGCAAGGAAAGGCAAGGCAAAAGGGGAAAGCAAAGCAAGGGAAAATGGCAAAGCAAGGCAAGGCAAGGAAAGACAAAAGGGCAAAGCAAGGCAAGGAAAAAGAGCAAAGCATGGCAAGGCAAGGCAAAAGGTCAAAAGAAAGGCAAGGCAAATCAGGGCAAAAGGAGAAAGGAAGGCAAGGCAAGACAAGGCAAAGAGACAAAGCAAGGCAAGGCAAAAGGGCATAGCAAGGCAAGTTAAGGCAAAGGGGCAAAGCAAGGCATGGAAAGGCAAAGGCAAGGGAAGGCAAAATGGTAAAGCAAGGCAAGGAAAGGCAAGGGAAAAGGAGAAAGCAAAGCAAGGCAAGGCAAAAGGATAAGGAAGACACGTCAAGGCAAGGCAAAGATGAAAGCAAGGCAATGCAAGGCAATTCAAAACGGCAAAACAAGGAAAGGCAAGGCAAAAGGGCAAAGCAAAGCAAGTCAAAAGGGCAAAGCATGAAAAGGCAAGGCAAGGCAAAAGGGCAAAGCATGACAAGGCAAGGTAAGGCAAAAGGGCAATGCAAGGAAAGGCAAAATGGCAAAGCAAGACAAGGCAAAAATGGCAAAGCATAACAAGGCAAAGCAAGGCAAAAGGGCAAAGCAAGGCAAGTCAAAAGGGCAAAGCATGACAAGGCAAGGCAATGAAAAGGGTATAGCAAGTCAAGGCAAGGTAAGGCAAAAGGGCAATTCAAGGAAAGGCAAAATGGCAAAGCAAGGCAAGGCAAAAGGGCAAAGCAAAGCAAGTCAAAATGGCAAAGTATGACAAGGCAAGGCAAGGAAAAAGGCTATAGCAAGTCAAGGCAAGGTAAGGCAAAAGGGCAATTCAAGGAAAGGCAAAATGGCAAAGCAAGGCAAGGCAAAAGGGCAAAGCATAACAAGGCAAAGCAAGGCAAAAGGGCAAAGCAAGGCAAGGCAAAAGGGCAAAGCAAGGCAAGGCAAGGAAAAAGGGCAACTCAATGGAAGACCGGGCAAAAGTGCAAAGAAAGGCAAGGCAAGGTAAGTCAAAAGGACAAACCATGGCAAGGCCAGGAAAAAGGCCAAAGCAAGGAAAGGCAAGGCAAAAGGGGAAAGCAAGGCAAGGGAAAATGGCAAAGCAAGGCAAGGTAAGGCAAGGCAAAAGGGCAAAGCAAGGCAAGGAAAAAGAGCAAAGTATGGCAAGGCAAGGCAAGGCAAAAGGTCAAAAGAAAGGCAAGGCAAATCAGGGCAAAAGGAGAAAGGAAGGCAAGGCAATTCAAGGCAAAGAGTCAAAGCAAGGCAAGGCAAAGGGTCAAAGGAAGGAATGGAAAGGCAAGGCAAAGGAAGGCAAAAGGGTAAAGCAAGGCAAGGAAAGGCAAGGCAAAAGGGGAAAGCAAAGCAAGGCAAGGCAAAATGATAAGGAAGACACGTCAACGCAAGGCAAAGATGAAAGTAAGGCAATGCAAGGCAATTCAAAACGGCAAAACAAGGAAAGGCAAGGCAAAAGGGCAAAGCAAAGCAAGTCAAAAGGGCAAAGCATGACAAGGCAAGGTAAGGCAAAAGGGCAATGCAAGGAAAGGCAAATGGCAAAGCAAGACAAGGCAAAAGGGCAAAGCATAACAAGGCAAAGCAAGGCAAAAGGGCAAAGAAAGGCAAGTCAAAAGGGCAAAGCATGAAAAGGCAAGGCAAGGAAAAAGGGTATAGCAAGTCAAGGCAAGGTAAGGCAAAAGGGCAATTCAAGGAAAGACAAAATGGCAAAGCAAGGCAAGGCAAAAGGGCAAAGCATGGCAAGGCAAGGTAAGTCAAAATGACAAACCATGGCAAGGCCAGGAAAAAGGCCAAAGCAAGGAAAGGCAAGGCAAAAGGGAAAAGCAAGGCAAGGGAAAATGGCAAAGCAAGGCAAGGCAAGACAAAAGGGCAAAGCAAGGCAAGGAAAAAGAGCAAAGCATGGCAAGACAAGGCAAGGCAAAAGGTCAAAAGAAAGGCAAGGCAAATCAGGGCAAAAGGAGAAAGGAAGGCAAGGCAAGACAAGGCAAAGAGGCAAAGCAAGGCAAGGTAAGGCAAGAAAAAAGGGGAAAGCAAAGCAAGGCAAGGCGAAAGGATAAGGAAGACACGTCAAGGCAAGGCAAAGATGAAAGTAAGGCAATGCAAGGAAATTGAAAACGGCAAAACAAGGAAAGGCAAGGCAAAAGGGCAAAGCAAAGCAAGTCAAAAGGGCAAAGCATGACAAGGCAAGGCAATGCAAAAGGGCAAAGCATGACAAGGCAAGGCAAGGCAAAAGGGTAAAGCATGTCAAGGCAAGGTAAGGCAAAAGGGCAATGCAAGGAAAAGCAAAATGGCAAAGCAAGACAAGGCAAAAGGGAAAGCATAACAAGGCAAAGCAAGGCAGAAGGGCAAAGCAAGGCAAGGCAAAAGGGCAAAGCAAGGAAAGTCAAAAGGGCAAAGCATGACAAGGCAAGGCAAGGAAAAAGGGTATAGCAAGTCAAGGCAAGGTAAGGCAAAAGGGCAATTCAAGGAAAGGCAAAATGGCAAAGCAAGGCAAGGCAAAAGGGCAAAGCAAGGCAAGGCAAAAGGACAAAGCAAAGCAAGTCAAAAGGGCAAAGCATGACAAGGCAAGGCAAGGAAAAAGGGTATAGCAAGTCAAGGCAAGGTAAGGCAAAAGGGCAATTCAAGGAAAGACAAAATGGCAAAGCAAGGCAAGGCAAAAGGGCAAAGCATGGCAAGGCAAGGTAAGTCAAAATGACAAACCATGGCAAGGCCAGGAAAAAGGCCAAAGCAAGGAAAGGCAAGGCAAAAGGGAAAAGCAAGGCAAGGGAAAATGGCAAAGCAAGGCAAGGCAAGACAAAAGGGCAAAGCAAGGCAAGGAAAAAGAGCAAAGCATGGCAAGACAAGGCAAGGCAAAAGGTCAAAAGAAAGGCAAGGCAAATCAGGGCAAAAGGAGAAAGGAAGGCAAGGCAAGACAAGGCAAAGAGGCAAAGCAAGGCAAGGTAAGGCAAGAAAAAAGGGGAAAGCAAAGCAAGGCAAGGCGAAAGGATAAGGAAGACACGTCAAGGCAAGGCAAAGATGAAAGTAAGGCAATGCAAGGAAATTGAAAACGGCAAAACAAGGAAAGGCAAGGCAAAAGGGCAAAGCAAAGCAAGTCAAAAGGGCAAAGCATGACAAGGCAAGGCAATGCAAAAAGGCAAAGCATGACAAGGCAAGGCAAGGCAAAAGGGTAAAGCATGTCAAGGCAAGGTAAGGCAAAAGGGCAATGCAAGGAAAAGCAAAATGGCAAAGCAAGACAAGGCAAAAGGGAAAGCATAACAAGGCAAAGCAAGGCAGAAGGGCAAAGCAAGGCAAGGCAAAAGGGCAAAGCAAGGAAAGTCAAAAGGGCAAAGCATGACAAGGCAAGGCAAGGAAAAAGGGTATAGCAAGTCAAGGCAAGGTAAGGCAAAAGGGCAATTCAAGGAAAGGCAAAATGGCAAAGCAAGGCAAGGCAAAAGGGCAAAGCAAGGCAAGGCAAAAGGACAAAGCAAAGCAAGTCAAAAGGGCAAAGCATGACAAGGCAAGGCAAGGAAAAAGGGTATAGCAAGTCAAGGCAAGGTAAGGCAAAAGGGCAATTCAAGGAAAGGCAAAATGGCAAAGCAAGGCAAGGCAAAAGGGCAAAGCAAAGCAAGTCAAAATGGCAAAGTATGACAAGGCAAGGCAAGGAAAAAGGGTATAGCAAGTCAAGGCAAAGTAAGGCAAAAGGGCAATTCAAGGAAAGGCAAAATGGCAAAGCAAGGCAAGGCAAAAGGGCAAAGCATAACAAGGCAAAGCAAGGCAAAAGGGCAAAGCAAGGCAAGGCAAAAGGGCAAAGCAAGGCAAGTCAAAAGGGCAAAGCATGACAAGGCAAGGCAAGGAAAAAGGGTATAGCAAGTCAAGGCAAGGTAAGGCAAAAGGGCAATTCAAGGAAAGGGAAAATGGCAAAGCAAGGCAAGGCAAAAGGGCAAAGCAAGGCCAGGCAAAAGTGCAAAGAAAAGCAAGGCAAGGTAAGTCAAAAGGACAAACCATGGCAAGGCCAGGAAAAAGGCCAA
Organism: Columba livia; assembly: GCF_036013475.1. Classification (NCBI taxonomy): domain Eukaryota; kingdom Metazoa; phylum Chordata; class Aves; order Columbiformes; family Columbidae; genus Columba; species Columba livia. Next base: position 260,534 of record NW_027043127.1, read on the forward strand.
AGCAAGGAAAGGCAAGGCAAAAGGGGAAAGCAAGGCAAGGGAAAATGGCAAAGCAAGGCAAGGCAAGGAAAGACAAAAGGGCAAAGCAAGGCAAGGAAAAAGAGCAAAGCATGGCAAGGCAAGGCAAAAGGTCAAAGGAAAGGCAAGGCAAATCAGGGCAAAAGGAGAAAGGAAGGCAAGGCAAGACAAGGCAAAGAGACAAAGCAAGGCAAGGCAAAAGGGCATAGCAAGGCAAGGTAAGGCAAAGGGGCAAAGCAAAGCATGGAAAGGCAAAGGCAAGGGAAGGCAAAAGGGTAAAGCAAGGCAAGGAAAGGCAAGGGAAAAGGAGAAAGCAAGGCAAGGCAAAAGGATAAGGAAGACACGTCAAGGCAAGGCAAAGATGAAAGCAAGGCAATGCAAGGCAATTCAAAACGGCAAAACAAGGAAAGGCAAGGCAAAAGGGCAAAGCAAAGCAAGTCAAAAGGGCAAAGCATGACAAGGCAAGGCAAGGCAAAAGGGCAAAGCATGACAAGGCAAGGTAAGGCAAAAGGGCAATGCAAGGAAAGGCAAAATGGCAAAGCAAGACAAGGCAAAAATGGCAAAGCATAACAAGGCAAAGCAAGGCAAAAGGGCAAAGCAAGGCAAGTCAAAAGGGCAAAGCATGACAAGGCAAGGCAAGGAAAAAGGGTATAGCAAGTCAAGGCAAGGTAAGGCAAAAGGGCAATTCAAGGAAAGGCAAAATGGCAAAGCAAGGCAAGGCAAAAGGGCAAAGCAAAGCAAGTCAAAATGGCAAAGTATGACAAGGCAAGGCAAGGAAAAAGGCTATAGCAAGTCAAGGCAAGGTAAGGCAAAGGGGCAATTCAAGGAAAGGGAAAATGGCAAAGCAAGGCAAGGCAAAAGGGCAAAGCATAACAAGGCAAAGCAAGGCAAAAGGGCAAAGCAAGGCAAGGCAAAAGGGCAAAGCATGGCAAGGCAAGGAAAAAGGGCAACTCAATGCAAGGCCGGGCAAAAGGGCAAAGAAAGGCAAGGCAAGGTAAGTCAAAAGGACAAACCATGGCAAGGCCAGGAAAAAGGCCAAAGCAAGGAAAGGCAAGGCAAAAGGGGAAAGCAAGGCAAGGGAAAATGGCAAAGCAAGGCAAGGCAAGGAAAGGCAAAAGGGCAAAGCAAGGCAAGGAAAAAGAGCAAAGCATGGCAAGGCAAGGCAAAAGGTCAAAAGAAAGGCAAGGCAAATCAGGGCAAAAGGAGAAAGGAAGGCAAGGCAATTCAAGGCAAAGAGTCAAAGCAAGGCAAGGCAAACGGTCAAAGGAAGGCATGGAAAGGCAAGGCAAAGGAAGGCAAAAAGGTAAAGCAAGGCAAGGAAAGGCAAGGCAAAAGGGGAAAGCAAAGCAAGTCAAAAGGGCAAAGCATGACAAGGCAAGGTAAGGCAAAAGGGCAATGCAAGGAAAGGCAAAATGGCAAAGCAAGACAAGGCAAAAGGGCAAAGCATAACAAGGCAAAGCAAGGCAAAAGGGCAAAGAAAGGCAAGTCAAAAGGGCAAAGCATGAAAAGGCAAGGCAAGGAAAAAGGGTATAGCAAGTCAAGGCAAGGTAAGGCAAAAGGGCAATTCAAGGAAAGACAAAATGGCAAAGCAAGGCAAGGCAAAAGGGCAAAGCATGGCAAGGCAAGGAAAAAGGGCAACTCAATGCAAAGCCAGGCAAAAGGGCAAAGAAAGGCAAGGCAAGGTAAGTCAAAATGACAAACCATGGCAAGGCCAGGAAAAAGGCCAAAGCAAGGAAAGGCAAGGCAAAAGGGAAAAGCAAGGCAAGGGAAAATGGCAAAGCAAGGCAAGGCAAGACAAAAGGGCAAAGCAAGGCAAGGAAAAAGAGCAAAGCATGGCAAGACAAGGCAAGGCAAAAGGTCAAAAGAAAGGCAAGGCAAATCAGGGCAAAAGGAGAAAGGAAGGCAAGGCAAGACAAGGCAAAGAGGCAAAGCAAGGCAAGGTAAGGCAAGAAAAAAGGGGAAAGCAAAGCAAGGCAAGGCGAAAGGATAAGGAAGACACGTCAAGGCAAGGCAAAGATGAAAGTAAGGCAATGCAAGGAAATTGAAAACGGCAAAACAAGGAAAGGCAAGGCAAAAGGGCAAAGCAAAGCAAGTCAAAAGGGCAAAGCATGACAAGGCAAGGCAATGCAAAAGGGCAAAGCATGACAAGGCAAGGCAAGGCAAAAGGGTAAAGCATGTCAAGGCAAGGTAAGGCAAAAGGGCAATGCAAGGAAAAGCAAAATGGCAAAGCAAGACAAGGCAAAAGGGAAAGCATAACAAGGCAAAGCAAGGCAGAAGGGCAAAGCAAGGCAAGGCAAAAGGGCAAAGCAAGGAAAGTCAAAAGGGCAAAGCATGAAAGGCAAGGCAAGGAAAAAGGGTATAGCAAGTCAAGGCAAGGTAAGGCAAAAGGGCAATTCAAGGAAAGGCAAAATGGCAAAGCAAGGCAAGGCATAATGGCAAAGCAAGGCAAGGCAAAAGGACAAAGCAAAGCAAGTCAAAAGGGCAAAGCATGACAAGGCAAGGCAAGGAAAAAGGGTATAGCAAGTCAAGGCAAGGTAAGGCAAAAGGGCAATTCAAGGAAAGGCAAAATGGCAAAGCAAGGCAAGGCAAAAGGGCAAAGCAAAGCAAGTCAAAATGGCAAAGTATGACAAGGCAAGGCAAGGAAAAAGGGTATAGCAAGTCAAGGCAAAGTAAGGCAGAAGGGCAATTCAAGGAAAGGCAAAATGGCAAAGCAAGGCAAGGCAAAAGGGCAAAGCATAACAAGGCAAAGCAAGGCAAAAGGGCAAAGCAAGGCAAGGCAAAAGGGCAAAGCAAGGCAAGTCAAAAGGGCAAAGCATGACAAGGCAAGGCAAGGAAAAAGGGTATAGCAAGTCAAGGCAAGGTAAGGCAAAAGGGCAATTCAAGGAAAGGGAAAATGGCAAAGCAAGGCAAGGCAAAAGGGCAAAGCAAGGCCAGGCAAAAGTGCAAAGAAAAGCAAGGCAAGGTAAGTCAAAAGGACAAAGCATGGCAAGGCCAGGAAAAAGGCCAAAGCAAGGAAAGGCAAGGCAAAAGGGGAAAGCAAGGCACGGGAAAATGGCAAAGCAAGGCAAGGCAAGGAAAGACAAAAGGGCAAAGTAAGGCAAGGAAAAAGAGCAAAGCATGGCAAGGCAAGGCAAAAGGTCAAAGGAAAGGCAAGGCAAATCAGGGCAAAAGGAGAAAGGAAGGCAAGGCAAGACAAGGCAAAGAGACAAAGCAAGGCAAGGCAAAAGGGCATAGCAAGGCAAGGTAAGGCAAAGGGGCAAAGCAAAGCATGGAAAGGCAAAGGCAAGGGAAGGCAAAAGGGTAAAGCAAGGCAAGGAAAGGCAAGGGAAAAGGAGAAAGCAAGGCAAGGCAAAAGGATAAGGAAGACACGTCAAGGCAAGGCAAAGATGAAAGCAAGGCAATGCAAGGCAATTCAAAACGGCAAAACAAGGAAAGGCAAGGCAAAAGGGCAAAGCAAAGCAAGTCAAAAGGGCAAAGCATGACAAGGCAAGGCAAGGCAAAAGGGCAAAGCATGACAAGGCAAGGTAAGGCAAAAGGGCAATGCAAGGAAAGGCAAAATGGCAAAGCAAGACAAGGCAAAAATGGCAAAGCATAACAAGGCAAAGCAAGGCAAAAGGGCAAAGCAAGGCAAGTCAAAAGGGCAAAGCATGACAAGGCAAGGCAAGGAAAAAGGGTATAGCAAGTCAAGGCAAGGTAAGGCAAAAGGGCAATTCAAGGAAAGGCAAAATGGCAAAGCAAGGCAAGGCAAAAGGGCAAAGCATGAAAAGGCAAGGCAAGGAAAAAGGGTATAGCAAGTCAAGGCAAGGTAAGGCAAAAGGGCAATTCAAGGAAAGACAAAATGGCAAAGCAAGGCAAGGCAAAAGGGCAAAGCATGGCAAGGCAAGGTAAGTCAAAATGACAAACCATGGCAAGGCCAGGAAAAAGGCCAAAGCAAGGAAAGGCAAGGCAAAAGGGAAAAGCAAGGCAAGGGAAAATGGCAAAGCAAGGCAAGGCAAGACAAAAGGGCAAAGCAAGGCAAGGAAAAAGAGCAAAGCATGGCAAGACAAGGCAAGGCAAAAGGTCAAAAGAAAGGCAAGGCAAATCAGGGCAAAAGGAGAAAGGAAGGCAAGGCAAGACAAGGCAAAGAGGCAAAGCAAGGCAAGGTAAGGCAAGAAAAAAGGGGAAAGCAAAGCAAGGCAAGGCGAAAGGATAAGGAAGACACGTCAAGGCAAGGCAAAGATGAAAGTAAGGCAATGCAAGGAAATTGAAAACGGCAAAACAAGGAAAGGCAAGGCAAAAGGGCAAAGCAAAGCAAGTCAAAAGGGCAAAGCATGACAAGGCAAGGCAATGCAAAAGGGCAAAGCATGACAAGGCAAGGCAAGGCAAAAGGGTAAAGCATGTCAAGGCAAGGTAAGGCAAAAGGGCAATGCAAGGAAAAGCAAAATGGCAAAGCAAGACAAGGCAAAAGGGAAAGCATAACAAGGCAAAGCAAGGCAGAAGGGCAAAGCAAGGCAAGGCAAAAGGGCAAAGCAAGGAAAGTCAAAAGGGCAAAGCATGACAAGGCAAGGCAAGGAAAAAGGGTATAGCAAGTCAAGGCAAGGTAAGGCAAAAGGGCAATTCAAGGAAAGGCAAAATGGCAAAGCAAGGCAAGGCAAAAGGGCAAAGCAAGGCAAGGCAAAAGGACAAAGCAAAGCAAGTCAAAAGGGCAAAGCATGACAAGGCAAGGCAAGGAAAAAGGGTATAGCAAGTCAAGGCAAGGTAAGGCAAAAGGGCAATTCAAGGAAAGGCAAAATGGCAAAGCAAGGCAAGGCAAAAGGGCAAAGCAAAGCAAGTCAAAATGGCAAAGTATGACAAGGCAAGGCAAGGAAAAAGGGTATAGCAAGTCAAGGCAAAGTAAGGCAAAAGGGCAATTCAAGGAAAGGCAAAATGGCAAAGCAAGGCAAGGCAAAAGGGCAAAGCATAACAAGGCAAAGCAAGGCAAAAGGGCAAAGCAAGGCAAGGCAAAAGGGCAAAGCAAGGCAAGTCAAAAGGGCAAAGCATGACAAGGCAAGGCAAGGAAAAAGGGTATAGCAAGTCAAGGCAAGGTAAGGCAAAAGGGCAATTCAAGGAAAGGGAAAATGGCAAAGCAAGGCAAGGCAAAAGGGCAAAGCAAGGCCAGGCAAAAGTGCAAAGAAAAGCAAGGCAAGGTAAGTCAAAAGGACAAACCATGGCAAGGCCAGGAAAAAGGCCAAAGCAAGGAAAGGCAAGGCAAAAGGGGAAAGCAAGGCACGGGAAAATGGCAAAGCAAGGCAAGGCAAGGAAAGACAAAAGGGCAAAGCAAGGCAAGGAAAAAGAGCAAAGCATGGCAAGGCAAGGCAAAAGGTCAAAGGAAAGGCAAGGCAAATCAGGGCAAAAGGAGAAAGGAAGGCAAGGCAAGACAAGGCAAAGAGACAAAGCAAGGCAAGGCAAAAGGGCATAGCAAGGCAAGGTAAGGCAAAGGGGCAAAGCAAAGCATGGAAAGGCAAAGGCAAGGGAAGGCAAAAGGGTAAAGCAAGGCAAGGAAAGGCAAGGGAAAAGGAGAAAGCAAGGCAAGGCAAAAGGATAAGGAAGACACGTCAAGGCAAGGCAAAGATGAAAGCAAGGCAATGCAAGGCAATTCAAAACGGCAAAACAAGGAAAGGCAAGGCAAAAGGGCAAAGCAAAGCAAGTCAAAAGGGCAAAGCATGACAAGGCAAGGCAAGGCAAAAGGGCAAAGCATGACAAGGCAAGGTAAGGCAAAAGGGCAATGCAAGGAAAGGCAAAATGGCAAAGCAAGACAAGGCAAAAATGGCAAAGCATAACAAGGCAAAGCAAGGCAAAAGGGCAAAGCAAGGCAAGTCAAAAGGGCAAAGCATGACAAGGCAAGGCAAGGAAAAAGGGTATAGCAAGTCAAGGCAAGGTAAGGCAAAAGGGCAATTCAAGGAAAGGCAAAATGGCAAAGCAAGGCAAGGCAAAAGGGCAAAGCAAAGCAAGTCAAAATGGCAAAGTATGACAAGGCAAGGCAAGGAAAAAGGCTATAGCAAGTCAAGGCAAGGTAAGGCAAAGGGGCAATTCAAGGAAAGGGAAAATGGCAAAGCAAGGCAAGGCAAAAGGGCAAAGCATAACAAGGCAAAGCAAGGCAAAAGGGCAAAGCAAGGCAAGGCAAAAGGGCAAAGCATGGCAAGGCAAGGAAAAAGGGCAACTCAATGCAAGGCCGGGCAAAAGGGCAAAGAAAGGCAAGGCAAGGTAAGTCAAAAGGACAAACCATGGCAAGGCCAGGAAAAAGGCCAAAGCAAGGAAAGGCAAGGCAAAAGGGGAAAGCAAGGCAAGGGAAAATGGCAAAGCAAGGCAAGGCAAGGAAAGGCAAAAGGGCAAAGCAAGGCAAGGAAAAAGAGCAAAGCATGGCAAGGCAAGGCAAAAGGTCAAAAGAAAGGCAAGGCAAATCAGGGCAAAAGGAGAAAGGAAGGCAAGGCAATTCAAGGCAAAGAGTCAAAGCAAGGCAAGGCAAACGGTCAAAGGAAGGCATGGAAAGGCAAGGCAAAGGAAGGCAAAAAGGTAAAGCAAGGCAAGGAAAGGCAAGGCAAAAGGGGAAAGCAAAGCAAGTCAAAAGGGCAAAGCATGACAAGGCAAGGTAAGGCAAAAGGGCAATGCAAGGAAAGGCAAAATGGCAAAGCAAGACAAGGCAAAAGGGCAAAGCATAACAAGGCAAAGCAAGGCAAAAGGGCAAAGAAAGGCAAGTCAAAAGGGCAAAGCATGAAAAGGCAAGGCAAGGAAAAAGGGTATAGCAAGTCAAGGCAAGGTAAGGCAAAAGGGCAATTCAAGGAAAGACAAAATGGCAAAGCAAGGCAAGGCAAAAGGGCAAAGCATGGCAAGGCAAGGAAAAAGGGCAACTCAATGCAAAGCCAGGCAAAAGGGCAAAGAAAGGCAAGGCAAGGTAAGTCAAAATGACAAACCATGGCAAGGCCAGGAAAAAGGCCAAAGCAAGGAAAGGCAAGGCAAAAGGGAAAAGCAAGGCAAGGGAAAATGGCAAAGCAAGGCAAGGCAAGACAAAAGGGCAAAGCAAGGCAAGGAAAAAGAGCAAAGCATGGCAAGACAAGGCAAGGCAAAAGGTCAAAAGAAAGGCAAGGCAAATCAGGGCAAAAGGAGAAAGGAAGGCAAGGCAAGACAAGGCAAAGAGGCAAAGCAAGGCAAGGTAAGGCAAGAAAAAAGGGGAAAGCAAAGCAAGGCAAGGCGAAAGGATAAGGAAGACACGTCAAGGCAAGGCAAAGATGAAAGTAAGGCAATGCAAGGAAATTGAAAACGGCAAAACAAGGAAAGGCAAGGCAAAAGGGCAAAGCAAAGCAAGTCAAAAGGGCAAAGCATGACAAGGCAAGGCAATGCAAAAGGGCAAAGCATGACAAGGCAAGGCAAGGCAAAAGGGTAAAGCATGTCAAGGCAAGGTAAGGCAAAAGGGCAATGCAAGGAAAAGCAAAATGGCAAAGCAAGACAAGGCAAAAGGGAAAGCATAACAAGGCAAAGCAAGGCAGAAGGGCAAAGCAAGGCAAGGCAAAAGGGCAAAGCAAGGAAAGTCAAAAGGGCAAAGCATGAAAGGCAAGGCAAGGAAAAAGGGTATAGCAAGTCAAGGCAAGGTAAGGCAAAAGGGCAATTCAAGGAAAGGCAAAATGGCAAAGCAAGGCAAGGCATAATGGCAAAGCAAGGCAAGGCAAAAGGACAAAGCAAAGCAAGTCAAAAGGGCAAAGCATGACAAGGCAAGGCAAGGAAAAAGGGTATAGCAAGTCAAGGCAAGGTAAGGCAAAAGGGCAATTCAAGGAAAGGCAAAATGGCAAAGCAAGGCAAGGCAAAAGGGCAAAGCAAAGCAAGTCAAAATGGCAAAGTATGACAAGGCAAGGCAAGGAAAAAGGGTATAGCAAGTCAAGGCAAAGTAAGGCAGAAGGGCAATTCAAGGAAAGGGAAAATGGCAAAGCAAGGCAAGGCAAAAGGGCAAAGCATAACAAGGCAAAGCAAGGCAAAAGGGCAAAGCAAGGCAAGGCAAAAGGGCAAAGCAAGGCAAGTCAAAAGGGCAAAGCATGACAAGGCAAGGCAAGGAAAAAGGGTATAGCAAGTCAAGGCAAGGTAAGGCAAAAGGGCAATTCAAGGAAAGGCAAAATGGCAAAGCAAGGCAAGGCAAAAGGGCAAAGCAAGGCCAGGCAAAAGTGCAAAGAAAAGCAAGGCAAGGTAAGTCAAAAGGACAAAGCATGGCAAGGCCAGGAAAAAGGCCAAAGCAAGGAAAGGCAAGGCAAAAGGGGAAAGCAAGGCACGGGAAAATGGCAAAGCAAGGCAAGGCAAGGAAAGACAAAAGGGCAAAGCAAGGCAAGGAAAAAGAGCAAAGCATGGCAAGGCAAGGCAAAAGGTCAAAGGAAAGGCAAGGCAAATCAGGGCAAAAGGAGAAAGGAAGGCAAGGCAAGACAAGGCAAAGAGACAAAGCAAGGCAAGGCAAAAGGGCATAGCAAGGCAAGGTAAGGCAAAGGGGCAAAGCAAAGCATGGAAAGGCAAAGGCAAGGGAAGGCAAAAGGGTAAAGCAAGGCAAGGAAAGGCAAGGGAAAAGGAGAAAGCAAGGCAAGGCAAAAGGATAAGGAAGACACGTCAAGGCAAGGCAAAGATGAAAGCAAGGCAATGCAAGGCAATTCAAAACGGCAAAACAAGGAAAGGCAAGGCAAAAGGGCAAAGCAAAGCAAGTCAAAAGGGCAAAGCATGACAAGGCAAGGCAAGGCAAAAGGGCAAAGCATGACAAGGCAAGGTAAGGCAAAAGGGCAATGCAAGGAAAGGCAAAATGGCAAAGCAAGACAAGGCAAAAATGGCAAAGCATAACAAGGCAAAGCAAGGCAAAAGGGCAAAGCAAGGCAAGTCAAAAGGGCAAAGCATGACAAGGCAAGGCAAGGAAAAAGGGTATAGCAAGTCAAGGCAAGGTAAGGCAAAAGGGCAATTCAAGGAAAGGCAAAATGGCAAAGCAAGGCAAGGCAAAAGGGCAAAGCAAAGCAAGTCAAAATGGCAAAGTATGACAAGGCAAGGCAAGGAAAAAGGCTATAGCAAGTCAAGGCAAGGTAAGGCAAAGGGGCAATTCAAGGAAAGGGAAAATGGCAAAGCAAGGCAAGGCAAAAGGGCAAAGCATAACAAGGCAAAGCAAGGCAAAAGGGCAAAGCAAGGCAAGGCAAAAGGGCAAAGCATGGCAAGGCAAGGAAAAAGGGCAACTCAATGCAAGGCCGGGCAAAAGGGCAAAGAAAGGCAAGGCAAGGTAAGTCAAAAGGACAAACCATGGCAAGGCCAGGAAAAAGGCCAAAGCAAGGAAAGGCAAGGCAAAAGGGGAAAGCAAGGCAAGGGAAAATGGCAAAGCAAGGCAAGGCAAGGAAAGGCAAAAGGGCAAAGCAAGGCAAGGAAAAAGAGCAAAGCATGGCAAGGCAAGGCAAAAGGTCAAAAGAAAGGCAAGGCAAATCAGGGCAAAAGGAGAAAGGAAGGCAAGGCAATTCAAGGCAAAGAGTCAAAGCAAGGCAAGGCAAACGGTCAAAGGAAGGCATGGAAAGGCAAGGCAAAGGAAGGCAAAAAGGTAAAGCAAGGCAAGGAAAGGCAAGGCAAAAGGGGAAAGCAAAGCAAGTCAAAAGGGCAAAGCATGACAAGGCAAGGTAAGGCAAAAGGGCAATGCAAGGAAAGGCAAAATGGCAAAGCAAGACAAGGCAAAAGGGCAAAGCATAACAAGGCAAAGCAAGGCAAAAGGGCAAAGAAAGGCAAGTCAAAAGGGCAAAGCATGAAAAGGCAAGGCAAGGAAAAAGGGTATAGCAAGTCAAGGCAAGGTAAGGCAAAAGGGCAATTCAAGGAAAGACAAAATGGCAAAGCAAGGCAAGGCAAAAGGGCAAAGCATGGCAAGGCAAGGAAAAAGGGCAACTCAATGCAAAGCCAGGCAAAAGGGCAAAGAAAGGCAAGGCAAGGTAAGTCAAAATGACAAACCATGGCAAGGCCAGGAAAAAGGCCAAAGCAAGGAAAGGCAAGGCAAAAGGGAAAAGCAAGGCAAGGGAAAATGGCAAAGCAAGGCAAGGCAAGACAAAAGGGCAAAGCAAGGCAAGGAAAAAGAGCAAAGCATGGCAAGACAAGGCAAGGCAAAAGGTCAAAAGAAAGGCAAGGCAAATCAGGGCAAAAGGAGAAAGGAAGGCAAGGCAAGACAAGGCAAAGAGGCAAAGCAAGGCAAGGTAAGGCAAGAAAAAAGGGGAAAGCAAAGCAAGGCAAGGCGAAAGGATAAGGAAGACACGTCAAGGCAAGGCAAAGATGAAAGTAAGGCAATGCAAGGAAATTGAAAACGGCAAAACAAGGAAAGGCAAGGCAAAAGGGCAAAGCAAAGCAAGTCAAAAGGGCAAAGCATGACAAGGCAAGGCAATGCAAAAGGGCAAAGCATGACAAGGCAAGGCAAGGCAAAAGGGTAAAGCATGTCAAGGCAAGGTAAGGCAAAAGGGCAATGCAAGGAAAAGCAAAATGGCAAAGCAAGACAAGGCAAAAGGGAAAGCATAACAAGGCAAAGCAAGGCAGAAGGGCAAAGCAAGGCAAGGCAAAAGGGCAAAGCAAGGAAAGTCAAAAGGGCAAAGCATGAAAGGCAAGGCAAGGAAAAAGGGTATAGCAAGTCAAGGCAAGGTAAGGCAAAAGGGCAATTCAAGGAAAGGCAAAATGGCAAAGCAAGGCAAGGCATAATGGCAAAGCAAGGCAAGGCAAAAGGACAAAGCAAAGCAAGTCAAAAGGGCAAAGCATGACAAGGCAAGGCAAGGAAAAAGGGTATAGCAAGTCAAGGCAAGGTAAGGCAAAAGGGCAATTCAAGGAAAGGCAAAATGGCAAAGCAAGGCAAGGCAAAAGGGCAAAGCAAAGCAAGTCAAAATGGCAAAGTATGACAAGGCAAGGCAAGGAAAAAGGGTATAGCAAGTCAAGGCAAAGTAAGGCAGAAGGGCAATTCAAGGAAAGGGAAAATGGCAAAGCAAGGCAAGGCAAAAGGGCAAAGCATAACAAGGCAAAGGAAGGCAAAAGGGCAAAGCAAGGCAAGGCAAAAGGGCAAAGCAAGGCAAGTCAAAAGGGCAAAGCATGACAAGGCAAGGCAAGGAAAAAGGGTATAGCAAGTCAAGGCAAGGTAAGGCAAAAGGGCAATTCAAGGAAAGGCAAAATGGCAAAGCAAGGCAAGGCAAAAGGGCAAAGCAAGGCCAGGCAAAAGTGCAAAGAAAAGCAAGGCAAGGTAAGTCAAAAGGACAAAGCATGGCAAGGCCAGGAAAAAGGCCAAAGCAAGGAAAGGCAAGGCAAAAGGGGAAAGCAAGGCACGGGAAAATGGCAAAGCAAGGCAAGGCAAGGAAAGACAAAAGGGCAAAGCAAGGCAAGGAAAAAGAGCAAAGCATGGCAAGGCAAGGCAAAAGGTCAAAGGAAAGGCAAGGCAAATCAGGGCAAAAGGAGAAAGGAAGGCAAGGCAAGACAAGGCAAAGAGACAAAGCAAGGCAAGGCAAAAGGGCATAGCAAGGCAAGGTAAGGCAAAGGGGCAAAGCAAAGCATGGAAAGGCAAAGGCAAGGGAAGGCAAAAGGGTAAAGCAAGGCAAGGAAAGGCAAGGGAAAAGGAGAAAGCAAGGCAAGGCAAAAGGATAAGGAAGACACGTCAAGGCAAGGCAAAGATGAAAGCAAGGCAATGCAAGGCAATTCAAAACGGCAAAACAAGGAAAGGCAAGGCAAAAGGGCAAAGCAAAGCAAGTCAAAAGGGCAAAGCATGACAAGGCAAGGCAAGGCAAAAGGGCAAAGCATGACAAGGCAAGGTAAGGCAAAAGGGCAATGCAAGGAAAGGCAAAATGGCAAAGCAAGACAAGGCAAAAATGGCAAAGCATAACAAGGCAAAGCAAGGCAAAAGGGCAAAGCAAGGCAAGTCAAAAGGGCAAAGCATGACAAGGCAAGGCAAGGAAAAAGGGTATAGCAAGTCAAGGCAAGGTAAGGCAAAAGGGCAATTCAAGGAAAGGCAGAATGGCAAAGCAAGGCAAGGCAAAAGGGCAAAGCAAAGCAAGTCAAAATGGCAAAGTATGACAAGGCAAGGCAAGGAAAAAGGCTATAGCAAGTCAAGGCAAGGTAAGGCAAAGGGGCAATTCAAGGAAAGGGAAAATGGCAAGGCAAGGCAAGGCAAAAGGGCAAAGCATAACAAGGCAAAGCAAGGCAAAAGGGCAAAGCAAGGCAAGGCAAAAGGGCAAAGCATGGCAAGGCAAGGAAAAAGGGCAACTCAATGCAATTCCGGGCAAAAGGGCAAAGAAAGGCAAGGCAAGGTAAGTCAAAAGGACAAACCATGGCAAGGCCAGGAAAAAGGCCAAAGCAAGGAAAGGCAAGGCAAAAGGGGAAAGCAAGGCAAGGGAAAATGGCAAAGCAAGGCAAGGCAAGGAAAGGCAAAAGGGCAAAGCAAGGCAAGGAAAAAGAGCAAAGCATGGCAAGGCAAGGCAAGGCAAAAGGTCAAAAGAAAGGCAAGGCAAATCAGGGCAAAAGGAGAAAGGAAGGCAAGGCAAGTCAAGGCAAAGAGTCAAAGCAAGGCAAGGCAAAAGGGGAAAGCAAAGCAAGGCAAGGCAAAATGATAAGGAAGACACGTCAAGGCAAGGCAAAGATGAAAGTAAGGCAATGCAAGGCAATTGAAAACGGCAAAACAAGGAAAGGCAAGGCAAAAGGGCAAAGCAAAGCAAGTCAAAAGGGCAAAGCATGACAAGGCAAGGAAAGGCAAAAGGGCAAAGCATGACAAGGCAAGGTAAGGCAAAAGGGCAATGCAAGGAAAGGCAATATGGCAAAGCAAGACAAGGCAAAAGGGCAAAGCATAACAAGGCAAAGCAAGGCAAAAGGGCAAAGCAAGGCAAGTCAAAAGGGCAAAGCATTATAAGGCAAGGCAAGGAAAAAGGGTATAGCAAGTCAAGGCAAGGTAAGGCAAAAGGGCAATTCAAGGAAAGACAAAATGGCAAAGCAAGGCAAGGAAAAAGGGCAACTCAATGCAAGGCCAGGCAAAAGGGCAAAGAAAGGCAAGGCAAGGTAAGTCAAAAGGACAAACCATGGCAAGGCCAGGAAAAAGGCCAAAGCAAGGAAAGGCAAGGCAAAAGGGGAAAGCAAGGCAAGGGAAAATGGCAAAGCAAGGCAAGGCAAGGAAAGACAAAAGGGCAAAGCAAGGCAAGGGAAAAGAGCAAAGCATGGCAAGGCAAGGCAAGGCAAAAGGTCAAAAGAAAGGCAAGGCAAATCAGGGCAAAAGGAGAAAGGAAGGCAAGGCAAGACAAGGCAAAGAGGCAAAGCAAGGCAAGGTAAGGCAAGGCAAAAGGGGAAAGCAAAGCAAGGCAAGGCGAAAGGATAAGGAAGACACGTCAAGGCAAGGCAAAGATGAAAGTAAGGCAATGCAAAGAAATTGAAAACGGCAAAACAAGGAAAGGCAAGGCAAAAGGGCAAAGCAAAGCAAGTCAAAAGGGCAAAGCATGACAAGGCAAGGCAATGCAAAAGGGCAAAGCATGAAAAGGCAAGGCAAGGCAAAAGGGTAAAGCATGTCAAGGCAAGGTAAGGCAAAAGGGCAATGCAAGGAAAAGCAAAATGGCAAAGCAAGACAAGGCAAAAGGGAAAGCATAACAAGGCAAAGCAAGGCAAAAGGGCAAAGCAAGACAAGGCAAAAGGGCAAAGCAAGGAAAGTCAAAAGGGCAAAGCATGACAAGGCAAGGCAAGGAAAAAGGGTATAGCAAGTCAAGGCAAGGTAAGGCAAAAGGGCAATTCAAGGAAAGGCAAAATGGCAAAGCAAGGCAAGGCAAAAGGACAAAGCAAAGCAAGTCAAACGGGCAAAGCATGACAAGGCAAGGCAAGGAAAAAGGGTATAGCAAGTCAAGGCAAAGTAAGGCAAAAGGGCAATTCAAGGAAAGGCAAAATGGCAAAGCAAGGCAAGGCAAAAGGGCAAAGCATAACAAGGCAAAGCAAGGCAAAAGGGCAAAGCAAGGCAAGGCAAAAGGGCAAAGCAAGGCAAGTCAAAAGGGCAAAGCATGACAAGGCAAGGCAAGGAAAAAGGGTATAGCAAGTCAAGGCAAGGTAAGGCAAAAGGGCAATTCAAGGAAAGGCAAAATGGCAAAGCAAGGCAAGGCAAAAGGGCAAAGCAAGGCCAGGCAAAAGTGCAAAGAAAGGCAAGGCAAGGTAAGTCAAAAGGACAAACCATGGCAAGGCCAGGAAAAAGGCCAAAGCAAGGAAAGGCAAGGCAAAAGGGGAAAGCAAGGCAAGGGAAAATGGCAAAGCAAGGCAAGGCAAGGCAAGACAAAAGGGCAAAGCAAGGCAAGGAAAAAGAGCAAAGCATGGCAAGGCAAGGCAAAAGGTCAAAAGAAAGGCAAGGCAAATCAGGGCAAAAGGAGAAAGGAAGGCAAGGCAAGACAAGGCAAAGAGACAAAGCAAGGCAAGGCAAAAGGGCATAGCAAGGCAAGTTAAGGCAAAGGGGCAAAGCAAGGCATGGAAAGGCAAAGGCAAGGGAAGGCAAAATGATAAAGCAAGGCAAGGAAAGGCAAGGGAAAAGGAGAAAGCAAAGCAAGGCAAGGCAAAAGGATAAGGAAGACACGTCAAGGCAAGGCAAAGATGAAAGCAAGGCAATGCAAGGCAATTCAAAACGGCAAAACAAGGAAAGGCAAGGCAAAAGGGCAAAGCAAAGCAAGTCAAAAGGGCAAAGCATGAAAAGGCAAGGCAAGGCAAAAGGGCAAAGCATGACAAGGCAAGGTAAGGCAAAAGGGCAATGCAAGGAAAGGCAAAATGGCAAAGCAAGACAAGGCAAAAATGGCAAAGCATAACAAGGCAAAGCAAGGCAAAAGGGCAAAGCAAGGCAAGTCAAAAGGGCAAAGCATGACAAGGCAAGGCAAGGAAAAAGGGTATAGCAAGTCAAGGCAAGGTAAGGCAAAAGGGCAATTCAAGGAAAGGCAAAATGGCAAAGCAAGGCAAGGCAAAAGGGCAAAGCAAAGCAAGTCAAAATGGCAAAGTATGACAAGGCAAGGCAAGGAAAAAGGCTATAGCAAGTCAAGGCAAGGTAAGGCAAAAGGGCAATTCAAGGAAAGGCAAAATGGCAAAGCAAGGCAAGGCAAAAGGGTAAAGCATAACAAGGCAAAGCAAGGCAAAAGGGCAAAGCAAGGCAAGGCAAAAGGGCAAAGCATGGCAAGGCAAGGAAAAAGGGCAACTCAATGCAAGACCGGGCAAAAGTGCAAAGAAAGGCAAGGCAAGGTAAGTCAAAAGGACAAACCATGGCAAGGCCAGGAAAAAGGCCAAAGCAAGGAAAGGCAAGGCAAAAGGGGAAAGCAAGGCAAGGGAAAATGGCAAAGCAAGGCAAGGTAAGGCAAGACAAAAGGGCAAAGCAAGGCAAGGAAAAAGAGCAAAGCATGGCAAGGCAAGGCAAGGCAAAAGGTCAAAAGAAAGGCAAGGCAAATCAGGGCAAAAGGAGAAAGGAAGGCAAGGCAATTCAAGGCAAAGAGTCAAAGCAAGGCAAGGCAAACGGTCAAAGGAAGGCATGGAAAGGCAAGGCAAAGGAAGGCAAAAGGGTAAAGCAAGGCAAGGAAAGGCAAGGCAAAAGGGGAAAGCAAAGCAAGGCAAGGCAAAATGATAAGGAAGACACGTCAAGGCAAGGCAAAGATGAAAGTAAGGCAATGCAAGGCAATTCAAAACGGCAAAACAAGGAAAGGCAAGGCAAAAGGGCAAAGCAAAGCAAGTCAAAAGGGCAAAGCATGACAAGGCAAGGTAAGGCAAAAGGGCAATGCAAGGAAAGGCAAAATGGCAAAGCAAGACAAGGCAAAAGGGCAAAGCATAACAAGGCAAAGCAAGGCAAAAGGGCAAAGCAAGGCAAGTCAAAAGGGCAAAGCATGACAAGGCAAGGCAAGGAAAAAGGGTATAGCAAGTCAAGGCAAGGTAAGGCAAAAGGGCAATTCAAGGAAAGACAAAATGGCAAAGCAAGGCAAGGCAAAAGGGCAAAGCATGGCAAGGCAAGGAAAAAGGGCAACTCAATGCAAGGCCAGGCAAAAGGGCAAAGAAAGGCAAGGCAAGGTAAGTCAAAAGGACAAACCATGGCAAGGCCAGGAAAAAGGCCAAAGCAAGGAAAGGCAAGGCAAAAGGGAAAAGCAAGGCAAGGGAAAATGGCAAAGCAAGGCAAGGCAAGGCAAGACAAAAGGGCAAAGCAAGGCAAGGAAAAAGAGCAAAGCATGGCAAGACAAGGCAAGGCAAAAGGTCAAAAGAAAGGCAAGGCAAATCAGGGCAAAAGGAGAAAGGAAGGCAAGGCAATACAAGGCAAAGAGGCAAGGTAAGGCAAGAAAAAAGGGGAAAGCAAAGCAAGGCAAGGCGAAAGGATAAGGAAGACACGTCAAGGCAAGCCAAAGATGAAAGTAAGGCAATGCAAGGAAATTGAAAACGGCAAAACAAGGAAAGGCAAGGCAAAAGGGCAAAGCAAAGCAAGTCAAAAGGGCAAAGCATGACAAGGCAAGGCAATGCAAAAGGGCAAAGCATGACAAGGCAAGGCAAGGCAAAAGGGTAAAGCATGTCAAGGCAAGGTAAGGCAAAAGGGCAATGCAAGGAAAAGCAAAATGGCAAAGCAAGACAAGGCAAAAGGGAAAGCATAACAAGGCAAAGCAAGGCAGAAGGGCAAAGCAAGGCAAGGCAAAAGGGCAAAGCAAGGAAAGTCAAAAGGGCAAAGCATGACAAGGCAAGGCAAGGAAAAAGGGTATAGCAAGTCAAGGCAAGGTAAGGCAAAAGGGCAATTCAAGGAAAGGCAAAATGGCAAAGCAAGGCAAGGCAAAATGGCAAAGCAAGGCAAGGCAAAAGGACAAAGCAAAGCAAGTCAAAAGGGCAAAGCATGACAAGGCAAGGCAAGGAAAAAGGGTATAGCAAGTCAAGGCAAGGTAAGGCAAAAGGGCAATTCAAGGAAAGGCAAAATGGCAAAGACAGGCAAGGCAAAAGGGCAAAGCATTATAAGGCAAGGCAAGGAAAAAGGGTATAGCAAGTCAAGGCAAGGTAAGGCAAAAGGGCAATTCAAGGAAAGACAAAATGGCAAAGCAAGGCAAGGCAAAAGGGCAAAGCATGGCAAGGCAAGGAAAAAGGGCAACTCAGTGCAAGGCCAGGCAAAAGGGCAAAGAAAGGCAAGGCAAGGTAAGTCAAAAGGACAAACCATGGCAAGGCCAGGAAAAAGGCCAAAGCAAGGAAAGGCAAGGCAAAAGGGGAAAGCAAGGCAAGGGAAAATGGCAAAGCAAGGCAAGGCAAGGAAAGACAAAAGGGCAAAGCAAGGCAAGGGAAAAGAGCAAAGCATGGCAAGGCAAGGCAAGGCAAAAGGTCAAAAGAAAGGCAAGGCAAATCAGGGCAAAAGGAGAAAGGAAGGCAAGGCAATACAAGGCAAAGAGGCAAAGCAAGGCAAGGTAAGGCAAGAAAAAAGGGGAAAGCAAAGCAAGGCAAGGCGAAAGGATAAGGAAGACACGTCAAGGCAAGGCAAAGATGAAAGTAAGGCAATGCAAAGAAATTGAAAACGGCAAAACAAGGAAAGGCAAGGCAAAAGGGCAAAGCAAAGCAAGTCAAAAGGGCAAAGCATGACAAGGCAAGGCAATGCAAAAGGGCAAAGCATGAAAAGGCAAGGCAAGGCAAAAGGGTAAAGCATGTCAAGGCAAGGTAAGGCAAAAGGGCAATGCAAGGAAAAGCAAAATGGCAAAGCAAGACAAGGCAAAAGGGAAAGCATAACAAGGCAAAGCAAGGCAAAAGGGCAAAGCAAGACAAGGCAAAAGGGCAAAGCAAGGAAAGTCAAAAGGGCAAAGCATGACAAGGCAAGGCAAGGAAAAAGGGTATAGCAAGTCAAGGCAAAGTAAGGCAAAAGGGCAATTCAAGGAAAGGCAAAATGGCAAAGCAAGGCAAGGCAAAAGGGCAAAGCATAACAAGGCAAAGCAAGGCAAAAGGGCAAAGCAAGGCAAGGCAAAAGGGCAAAGCAAGGCAAGTCAAAAGGGCAAAGCATGACAAGGCAAGGCAAGGAAAAAGGGTATAGCAAGTCAAGGCAAGGTAAGGCAAAAGGGCAATTCAAGGAAAGGCAAAATGGCAAAGCAAGGCAAGGCAAAAGGGCAAAGCAAGGCCAGGCAAAAGTGCAAAGAAAGGCAAGGCAAGGTAAGTCAAAAGGACAAACCATGGCAAGGCCAGGAAAAAGGCCAAAGCAAGGAAAGGCAAGGCAAAAGGGGAAAGCAAGGCAAGGGAAAATGGCAAAGCAAGGCAAGGCAAGGCAAGACAAAAGGGCAAAGCAAGGCAAGGAAAAAGAGCAAAGCATGGCAAGGCAAGGCAAAAGGTCAAAAGAAAGGCAAGGCAAATCAGGGCAAAAGGAGAAAGGAAGGCAAGGCAAGACAAGGCAAAGAGACAAAGCAAGGCAAGGCAAAAGGGCATAGCAAGGCAAGTTAAGGCAAAGGGGCAAAGCAAGGCATGGAAAGGCAAAGGCAAGGGAAGGCAAAATGGTAAAGCAAGGCAAGGAAAGGCAAGGGAAAAGGAGAAAGCAAAGCAAGGCAAGGCAAAAGGATAAGGAAGACACGTCAAGGCAAGGCAAAGATGAAAGCAAGGCAATGCAAGGCAATTCAAAACGGCAAAACAAGGAAAGGCAAGGCAAAAGGGCAAAGCAAAGCAAGTCAAAAGGGCAAAGCATGAAAAGGCAAGGCAAGGCAAAAGGGCAAAGCATGACAAGGCAAGGTAAGGCAAAAGGGCAATGCAAGGAAAGGCAAAATGGCAAAGCAAGACAAGGCAAAAATGGCAAAGCATAACAAGGCAAAGCAAGGCAAAAGGGCAAAGCAAGGCAAGTCAAAAGGGCAAAGCATGACAAGGCAAGGCAAGGAAAAAGGGTATAGCAAGTCAAGGCAAGGTAAGGCAAAAGGGCAATTCAAGGAAAGGCAAAATGGCAAAGCAAGGCAAGGCAAAAGGGCAAAGCAAAGCAAGTCAAAATGGCAAAGTATGACAAGGCAAGGCAAGGAAAAAGGCTATAGCAAGTCAAGGCAAGGTAAGGCAAAAGGGCAATTCAAGGAAAGGCAAAATGGCAAAGCAAGGCAAGGCAAAAGGGTAAAGCATAACAAGGCAAAGCAAGGCAAAAGGGCAAAGCAAGGCAAGGCAAAAGGGCAAAGCATGGCAAGGCAAGGAAAAAGGGCAACTCAATGCAAGACCGGGCAAAAGTGCAAAGAAAGGCAAGGCAAGGTAAGTCAAAAGGACAAACCATGGCAAGGCCAGGAAAAAGGCCAAAGCAAGGAAAGGCAAGGCAAAAGGGGAAAGCAAGGCAAGGGAAAATGGCAAAGCAAGGCAAGGTAAGGCAAGACAAAAGGGCAAAGCAAGGCAAGGAAAAAGAGCAAAGCATGGCAAGGCAAGGCAAGGCAAAAGGTCAAAAGAAAGGCAAGGCAAATCAGGGCAAAAGGAGAAAGGAAGGCAAGGCAATTCAAGGCAAAGAGTCAAAGCAAGGCAAGGCAAACGGTCAAAGGAAGGCATGGAAAGGCAAGGCAAAGGAAGGCAAAAGGGTAAAGCAAGGCAAGGAAAGGCAAGGCAAAAGGGGAAAGCAAAGCAAGGCAAGGCAAAATGATAAGGAAGACACGTCAAGGCAAGGCAAAGATGAAAGTAAGGCAATGCAAGGCAATTCAAAACGGCAAAACAAGGAAAGGCAAGGCAAAAGGGCAAAGCAAAGCAAGTCAAAAGGGCAAAGCATGACAAGGCAAGGTAAGGCAAAAGGGCAATGCAAGGAAAGGCAAAATGGCAAAGCAAGACAAGGCAAAAGGGCAAAGCATAACAAGGCAAAGCAAGGCAAAAGGGCAAAGAAAGGCAAGTCAAAAGGGCAAAGCATGAAAAGGCAAGGCAAGGAAAAAGGGTATAGCAAGTCAAGGCAAGGTAAGGCAAAAGGGCAATTCAAGGAAAGACAAAATGGCAAAGCAAGGCAAGGCAAAAGGGCAAAGCATGGCAAGGCAAGGAAAAAGGGCAACTCAGTGCAAGGCCAGGCAAAAGGGCAAAGAAAGGCAAGGCAAGGTAAGTCAAAAGGACAAACCATGGCAAGGCCAGGAAAAAGGCCAAAGCAAGGAAAGGCAAGGCAAAAGGGAAAAGCAAGGCAAGGGAAAATGGCAAAGCAAGGCAAGGCAAGGCAAGACAAAAGGGCAAAGCAAGGCAAGGAAAAAGAGCAAAGCATTGCAAGACAAGGCAAGGCAAAAGGTCAAAAGAAAGGCAAGGCAAATCAGGGCAAAAGGAGAAAGGAAGGCAAGGCAATACAAGGCAAAGAGGCAAGGTAAGGCAAGAAAAAAGGGGAAAGCAAAGCAAGGCAAGGCGAAAGGATAAGGAAGACACGTCAAGGCAAGCCAAAGATGAAAGTAAGGCAATGCAAGGAAATTGAAAACGGCAAAACAAGGAAAGGCAAGGCAAAAGGGCAAAGCAAAGCAAGTCAAAAGGGCAAAGCATGACAAGGCAAGGCAATGCAAAAGGGCAAAGCATGACAAGGCAAGGCAAGGCAAAAGGGTAAAGCATGTCAAGGCAAGGTAAGGCAAAAGGGCAATGCAAGGAAAAGCAAAATGGCAAAGCAAGACAAGGCAAAAGGGAAAGCATAACAAGGCAAAGCAAGGCAGAATGGCAAAGCAAGGCAAGGCAAAAGGGCAAAGCAAGGAAAGTCAAAAGGGCAAAGCATGACAAGGCAAGGCAAGGAAAAAGGGTATAGCAAGTCAAGGCAAGGTAAGGCAAAAGGGCAATTCAAGGAAAGGCAAAATGGCAAAGCAAGGCAAGGCAAAATGGCAAAGCAAGGCAAGGCAAAAGGACAAAGCAAAGCAAGTCAAAAGGGCAAAGCATGACAAGGCAAGGCAAGGAAAAAGGGTATAGCAAGTCAAGGCAAGGTAAGGCAAAAGGGCAATTCAAGGAAAGGCAAAATGGCAAAGCAAGGCAAGGCAAAAGGGCAAAGCAAAGCAAGTCAAAATGGCAAACTATGACAAGGCAAGGCAAGGAAAAAGGGTATAGCAAGTCAAGGCAAAGTAAGGCAAAAGGGCAATTCAAGGAAAGGCAAAATGGCAAAGCAAGGCAAGGCAAAAGGGCAAAGCATAACAAGGCAAAGGAAGGCAAAAGGGCAAAGCAAGGCAAGGCAAAAGGGCAAAGCAAGGCAAGTCAAAAGGGCAAAGCATGACAAGGCAAGGCAAGGAAAAAGGGTATAGCAAGTCAAGGCAAGGTAAGGCAAAAGGGCAATTCAAGGAAAGGCAAAATGGCAAAGCAAGGCAAGGCAAAAGGGCAAAGCAAGGCCAGGCAAAAGTGCAAAGAAAGGCAAGGCAAGGTAAGTCAAAAGGACAAACCATGGCAAGGCCAGGAAAAAGGCCAAAGCAAGGAAAGGCAAGGCAAAAGGGGAAAGCAAGGCAAGGGAAAAGAGCAAAGCATGGCAAGGCAAGGCAAAAGGTCAAAAGAAAGGCAAGGCAAATCAGGGCAAAAGGAGAAAGGAAGGCAAGGCAAGACAAGGCAAAGAGACAAAGCAAGGCAAGGCAAAAGGGCATAGCAAGGCAATGTAAGGCAAAGGGGCAAAGCAAGGCATGGAAAGGCAAGGCAAGAGAAGGCAAAAGGGTAAAGCAAGGCAAGGAAAGGCAAGGCAAAAGGAGAAAGCAATGAAAGGCAAGGCAGAAGGATAAGGAAGACACGTCAAGGCAAGGCAAAGATGAAAGCAAGGCAATGCAAGGCAATTCAAAACGGCAAAACAAGGAAAGGCAAGGCAAAAGGGCAAAGCAAAGCAAGTCAAAAGGGCAAAGCATGACAAGGCAAGGCAAGGCAAAAGGGCAAAGCATGACAAGGCAAGGTAAGGCAAAAGGGCAATGCAAGGAAAGGCAAAATGGCAAAGCAAGACAAGGCAAAAGGGAAAAGCATAACAAGGCAAAGCAAGGCAAAAGGGCAAAGCAAGGCAAGTCAAAAGGGCAAAGCATGACAAGGCAAGGCAAGGAAAAAGGGTATAGCAAGTCAAGGCAAGGTAAGGCAAAAGGGCAATTCAAGGAAAGGCAAAATGGCAAAGCAAGGCAAGGCAAAAGGGCAAAGCAAAGCATGTCAAAATGGCAAAGTATGACAAGGCAAGGCAAGGAAAAAGGCTATAGCAAGTCAAGGCAAGGTAAGGCAAAAGGGCAATTCAAGGAAAGGCAAAATGGCAAAGCAAGGCAAGGCAAAAGGGCAAAGCATAACAAGGCAAAGCAAGGCAAAAGGGCAAAGCAAGGCAAGGCAAAAGGGCAAAGCATGGCAAGGCAAGGAAAAAGGGCAACTCAATGCAAGACCGGGCAAAAGTGCAAAGAAAGGCAAGGCAAGGTAAGTCAAAATGACAAACCATGGCAAGGCCAGGAAAAAGGCCAAAGCAAGGAAAGGCAAGGCAAAAGGGCAAAGCAAGGCAAGGAAAAAGAGCAAAGCATGGCAAGGCAAGGCAAGGCAAAAGGTCAAAAGAAAGGCAAGGCAAATCAGGGCAAAAGGAGAAAGGAAGGCAAGGCAAGTCAAGGCAAAGAGTCAAAGCAAGGCAAGGCAAAGGGTCAAAGGAAGGCATGGAAAGGCAAGGCAAAGGAAGGCAAAAGGGTAAAGCAAGGCAAGGAAAGGCAAGGCAAAAGGAGAAAGCAAAGGAAGGCAAGGCAAAATGATAAGGAAGACACGTCAAGGCAAGGCAAAGATGAAAGTAAGGCAATGCAAGGCAATTCAAAACGGCAAAACAAGGAAAGGCAAGGCAAAAGGGCAAAGCAAAGCAAATCAAAAGGGCAAAGCGTGACAAGGCAAGGTAAGGCAAAAGGGCAATGCAAGGAAAGGCAAAATGGCAAAGCAAGACAAGGCAAAAGGGCAAAGCATAACAAGGCAAAGCAAGGCAAAAGGGCAAAGAAAGGCAAGGCAAAAGGGCAAAGCAAGGCAAGTCAAAAGGGCAAAGCATGACAAGGCAAGGCAAGGAAAAAGGGTATAGCAAGTCAAGGCAAGGTAATGCAAAAGGCCAAAGCAAGGAAAGGCAAAATGGCAAAGCAAGGCAAGGCAAAAGGACAAAGCAAAGCAAGTCAAAAGGGCAAAGCATGACAAGGCAAGGCAAGGAAAAAGGCTATAGCAAGTCAAGGCAAGGTAAGGCAAAAGGGCAATTCAAGGAAAGGCAAAATGGCAAAGCAAGGCAAGGCAAAAGGGCAAAGCATAACAAGACAAAGCAAGGCAAAAGGGCAAAGCAAGGCCAGGCAAAAGTGCAAAGAAAGGCAAGGCAAGGTAAGTCAAACGGACAAACCATGGCAAGGCCAGGAAAAAGGCCAAAGCAAGGAAAGGCAACGCAAAAGGGGAAAGCAAAGCAAGGGAAAATGGCAAAGCAAGGCAAGGCAAGGCAACACAAAAGGGCAAAGCAAGGCAAGGAAAAAGAGCAAAGCATGGCAAGGCAAGGCAAAAGGGCAAAAGAAAGGCAAGGCATATCAGGGCAAAAGGAGAAAGGAAGGCAAGGCAAGACAAGGCAAAGAGGCAAAGCAAGGCAAGGTAAGGCAAAGGGGCAAAGCAAGGCATGGAAAGGCAAGGCAAGGAAAGGCAAGGCAAAAGGAGAAAGCAAAGCAAGGCAAGGCAAAAGGATAAGGAAGACACGTCAAGGCAAGGCAAAGGTGAAAGTAAGGCAATGCAAGGCAATTCAAAACGGCAAAACAAGGAAAGGCAAGGCAAAAGGGCAAAGCAAAGCAAGTCAAAAGGGCAAAGCATGACAAGGCAAGGCAAGGCAAAAGGGCAAAGCATGACAAGGCAAGGTAAGGCAAAAGCGCAATGCTAGGAAAGGCAAAATGGCAAAGCAAGGCAAGGCAAAAGGGCAAAGCATAACAAGGCAAAGCAAGGCAAAAGGGCAAAGCAAGGCAAGTCAAAAGGGCAAAGCATGACAAGGCAAGGCAAGGAAAAAGGGTATAGCAAGTCAAGGCAAGGTAAGGCAAAAGGGCAATTCAAGGAAAGACAAAATGGCAAAGCAAGGCAAGGCAAAAGGGCAAAGCATGGCAAGGCAAGGAAAAAGGGCAACTCAAGGCAAGGCCAGGGAAAAGGGCAAAGAAAGGCAAGGCAAGGTAAGTCAAAAGGACAAACCATGTCAAGGCCAGGAAAAAGGCCAAAGCAAGGAAAGGCAAGGCAAAAGGGGAAAGCAAGGCAAGGGAAAATGGCAAAGCAAGGCAAGGCAAGGCAAGACAAAAGGGCAAAGCAAGGCAAGGAAAAAGAGCAAAGCATGGCAAGGCAAGGCAAGGCAAAAGGTCAAAAGAAAGGCAAGGCAAATCAGGGCAAAAGGAGAAAGGAAGGCAAGGCAAGACAAGGCAAAGAGGCAAAGCAAGGCAAGGTAAGGCAAGAAAAAAGGGGAAAGCAAAGCAAGGCAAGGCGAAAGGATAAGGAAGACACGTCAAGGCAAGCCAAAGATGAAAGTAAGGCAATGCAAGGAAATTGAAAACGGCAAAACAAGGAAAGGCAAGGCAAAAGGGCAAAGCAAAGCAAGTCGAAAGGGCAAAGCATGACAAGGCAAGGCAATGCAAAAGGGCAAAGCATGAAAAGGCAAGGCAAGGCAAAAGGGTAAAGCATGTCAAGGCAAGGTAAGGCAAAAGAGCAATGCAAGGAAAAGCAAAATGGCAAAGCAAGACAAGGCAAAAGGTAAAGCATAACAAGGCAAAGCAAGGCAGAAGGGCAAAGCAAGACAAGGCAAAAGGGCAAAGCAAGGCAAGTCAAAAGGGCAAAGCATGACAAGGCAAGGCAAGGAAAAAGGGTATAGCAAGTCAAGGCAAGGTAAGGCAAAAGGGCAATTCAAGGAAAGGCAAAATGGCAAAGCAAGGCAAGGCAAAAGGACAAAGCAAAGCAAGTCAAACGGGCAAAGCATGACAAGGCAAGGCAAGGAAAAAGGCTATAGCAAGTCAAGGCAAGGTAAGGCAAAAGGGCAATTCAAGGAAAGGCAAAATGGCAAAGCAAGGCAAGGCAAAAGGGTAAAGCATAACAAGGCAAAGCAAGGCAAAAGGGCAAAGCAAGGCAAGGCAAAAGGGCAAAGCATGGCAAGGCAAGGAAAAAGGGCAACTCAATGCAAGACCGGGCAAAAGTGCAAAGAAAGGCAAGGCAAGGTAAGTCAAAAGGACAAACCATGGCAAGGCCAGGAAAAAGGCCAAAGCAAGGAAAGGCAAGGCAAAAGGGGAAAGCAAGGCAAGGGAAAATGGCAAAGCAAGGCAAGGTAAGGCAAGACAAAAGGGCAAAGCAAGGCAAGGAAAAAGAGCAAAGCATGGCAAGGCAAGGCAAAAGGTCAAAAGAAAGGCAAGGCAAATCAGGGCAAAAGGAGAAAGGAAGGCAAGGCAATTCAAGGCAAAGAGTCAAAGCAAGGCAAGGCAAACGGTCAAAGGAAGGCATGGAAAGGCAAGGCAAAGGAAGGCAAAAGGGTAAAGCAAGGCAAGGAAAGGCAAGGCAAAAGGGGAAAGCAAAGGAAGGCAAGGCAAAATGATAAGGAAGACACGTCAAGGCAAGGCAAAGATGAAAGTAAGGCAATGCAAGGCAATTCAAAACGGCAAAACAAGGAAAGGCAAGGCAAAAGGGCAAAGCAAAGCAAATCAAAAGGGCAAAGCGTGACAAGGCAAGGTAAGGCAAAAGGGCAATGCAAGGAAAGGCAAAATGGCAAAGCAAGACAAGGCAAAAGGGCAAAGCATAACAAGGCAAAGCAAGGCAAAAGGGCAAAGAAAGGCAAGGCAAAAGGGCAAAGCAAGGCAAGTCAAAAGGGCAAAGCATGACAAGGCAAGGCAAGGAAAAAGGGTATAGCAAGTCAAGGCAAGGTAATGCAAAAGGCCAAAGCAAGGAAAGGCAAAATGGCAAAGCAAGGCAAGGCAAAAGGACAAAGCAAAGCAAGTCAAAAGGGCAAAGCATGACAAGGCAAGGCAAGGAAAAAGGCTATAGCAAGTCAAGGCAAGGTAAGGCAAAAGGGCAATTCAAGGAAAGGCAAAATGGCAAAGCAAGGCAAGGCAAAAGGGCAAAGCATAACAAGACAAAGCAAGGCAAAAGGGCAAAGCAAGGCCAGGCAAAAGTGCAAAGAAAGGCAAGGCAAGGTAAGTCAAACGGACAAACCATGGCAAGGCCAGGAAAAAGGCCAAAGCAAGGAAAGGCAACGCAAAAGGGGAAAGCAAAGCAAGGGAAAATGGCAAAGCAAGGCAAGGCAAGGCAACACAAAAGGGCAAAGCAAGGCAAGGAAAAAGAGCAAAGCATGGCAAGGCAAGGCAAAAGGGCAAAAGAAAGGCAAGGCAAATCAGGGCAAAAGGAGAAAGGAAGGCAAGGCAAGACAAGGCAAAGAGGCAAAGCAAGGCAAGGTAAGGCAAAGGGGCAAAGCAAGGCATGGAAAGGCAAGGCAAGGAAAGGCAAGGCAAAAGGAGAAAGCAAAGCAAGGCAAGGCAAAAGGATAAGGAAGACACGTCAAGGCAAGGCAAAGGTGAAAGTAAGGCAATGCAAGGCAATTCAAAACGGCAAAACAAGGAAAGGCAAGGCAAAAGGGCAAAGCAAAGCAAGTCAAAAGGGCAAAGCATGACAAGGCAAGGCAATGCAAAAGGGCAAAGCATGACAAGGCAAGGTAAGGCAAAAGCGCAATGCTAGGAAAGGCAAAATGGCAAAGCAAGGCAAGGCAAAAGGGCAAAGCATAACAAGGCAAAGCAAGGCAAAAGGGCAAAGCAAGGCAAGTCAAAAGGGCAAAGCATGACAAGGCAAGGCAAGGAAAAAGGGTATAGCAAGTCAAGGCAAGGTAAGGCAAAAGGGCAATTCAAGGAAAGACAAAATGGCAAAGCAAGGCAAGGCAAAAGGGCAAAGCATGGCAAGGCAAGGAAAAAGGGCAACTCAAGGCAAGGCCAGGGAAAAGGGCAAAGAAAGGCAAGGCAAGGTAAGTCAAAAGGACAAACCATGGCAAGGCCAGGAAAAAGGCCAAAGCAAGGAAAGGCAAGGCAAAAGGGGAAAGCAAGGCAAGGGAAAATGGCAAAGCAAGGCAAGGCAAGGCAAGACAAAAGGGCAAAGCAAGGCAAGGAAAAAGAGCAAAGCATGGCAAGGCAAGGCAAGGCAAAAGGTCAAAAGAAAGGCAAGGCAAATCAGGGCAAAAGGAGAAAGGAAGGCAAGGCAAGACAAGGCAAAGAGGCAAAGCAAGGCAAGGTAAGGCAAGAAAAAAGGGGAAAGCAAAGCAAGGCAAGGCGAAAGGATAAGGAAGACACGTCAAGGCAAGCCAAAGATGAAAGTAAGGCAATGCAAGGAAATTGAAAACGGCAAAACAAGGAAAGGCAAGGCAAAAGGGCAAAGCAAAGCAAGTCGAAAGGGCAAAGCATGACAAGGCAAGGCAATGCAAAAGGGCAAAGCATGAAAAGGCAAGGCAAGGCAAAAGGGTAAAGCATGTCAAGGCAAGGTAAGGCAAAAGAGCAATGCAAGGAAAAGCAAAATGGCAAAGCAAGACAAGGCAAAAGGGAAAGCATAACAAGGCAAAGCAAGGCAAAAGGGCAAAGCAAGGCAAGGCAAAAGGGCAAAGCAAGGAAAGTCAAAAGGGCAAAGCATGAAAAGGCAAGGCAAGGAAAAAGGGTATAGCAAGTCAAGGCAAGGTAAGGCAAAAGGGCAATTCAAGGAAAGGCAAAATGGCAAAGCAAGGCAAGGCAAAAGGACAAAGCAAAGCAAGTCAAACGGGCAAAGCATGACAAGGCAAGGCAAGGAAAAAGGCTATAGCAAGTCAAGGCAAGGTAAGGCAAAAGGGCAATTCAAGGAAAGGCAAAATGGCAAAGCAAGGCAAGGCAAAAGGGTAAAGCATAACAAGGCAAAGCAAGGCAAAAGGGCAAAGCAAGGCAAGGCAAAAGGGCAAAGCATGGCAAGGCAAGGAAAAAGGGCAACTCAATGCAAGACCGGGCAAAAGTGCAAAGAAAGGCAAGGCAAGGTAAGTCAAAAGGACAAACCATGGCAAGGCCAGGAAAAAGGCCAAAGCAAGGAAAGGCAAGGCAAAAGGGGAAAGCAAGGCAAGGGAAAATGGCAAAGCAAGGCAAGGTAAGGCAAGACAAAAGGGCAAAGCAAGGCAAGGAAAAAGAGCAAAGCATGGCAAGGCAAGGCAAAAGGTCAAAAGAAAGGCAAGGCAAATCAGGGCAAAAGGAGAAAGGAAGGCAAGGCAATTCAAGGCAAAGAGTCAAAGCAAGGCAAGGCAAACGGTCAAAGGAAGGCATGGAAAGGCAAGGCAAAGGAAGGCAAAAGGGTAAAGCAAGGCAAGGAAAGGCAAGGCAAAAGGGGAAAGCAAAGGAAGGCAAGGCAAAATGATAAGGAAGACACGTCAAGGCAAGGCAAAGATGAAAGTAAGGCAATGCAAGGCAATTCAAAACGGCAAAACAAGGAAAGGCAAGGCAAAAGGGCAAAGCAAAGCAAATCAAAAGGGCAAAGCGTGACAAGGCAAGGTAAGGCAAAAGGGCAATGCAAGGAAAGGCAAAATGGCAAAGCAAGACAAGGCAAAAGGGCAAAGCATAACAAGGCAAAGCAAGGCAAAAGGGCAAAGAAAGGCAAGGCAAAAGGGCAAAGCAAGGCAAGTCAAAAGGGCAAAGCATGACAAGGCAAGGCAAGGAAAAAGGGTATAGCAAGTCAAGGCAAGGTAATGCAAAAGGCCAAAGCAAGGAAAGGCAAAATGGCAAAGCAAGGCAAGGCAAAAGGCAAGGCAAAGCAAGTCAAAAGGGCAAAGCATGACAAGGCAAGGCAAGGAAAAAGGCTATAGCAAGTCAAGGCAAGGTAAGGCAAAAGGGCAATTCAAGGAAAGGCAAAATGGCAAAGCAAGGCAAGGCAAAAGGGCAAAGCATAACAAGACAAAGCAAGGCAAAAGGGCAAAGCAAGGCCAGGCAAAAGTGCAAAGAAAGGCAAGGCAAGGTAAGTCAAACGGACAAACCATGGCAAGGCCAGGAAAAAGGCCAAAGCAAGGAAAGGCAACGCAAAAGGGGAAAGCAAAGCAAGGGAAAATGGCAAAGCAAGGCAAGGCAAGGCAACACAAAAGGGCAAAGCAAGGCAAGGAAAAAGAGCAAAGCATGGCAAGGCAAGGCAAAAGGGCAAAAGAAAGGCAAGGCAAATCAGGGCAAAAGGAGAAAGGAAGGCAAGGCAAGACAAGGCAAAGAGGCAAAGCAAGGCAAGGTAAGGTAAAGGGGCAAAGCAAGGCATGGAAAGGCAAGGCAAGGAAAGGCAAGGCAAAAGGAGAAAGCAAAGCAAGGCAAGGCAAAAGGATAAGGAAGACACGTCAAGGCAAGGCAAAGGTGAAAGTAAGGCAATGCAAGGCAATTCAAAACGGCAAAACAAGGAAAGGCAAGGCAAAAGGACAAAGCAAAGCAAGTCAAAAGGGCAAAGCATGACAAGGCAAGGCAAGGAAAAAGGGTATAGCAAGTCAAGGCAAGGTAAGGCAAAAGGGCAATTCAAGGAAAGGCAAAATGGCAAAGCAAGGCAAGGCAAAAGGGCAAAGCAAAGCAAGTCAAAATGGCAAAGTATGACAAGGCAAGGCAAGGAAAAAGGGTATAGCAAGTCAAGGCAAGGTAAGGCAAAAGGGCAATTCAAGGAAAGGCAAAATGGCAAAGCAAGGCAAGGCAAAAGGGCAAAGCAAGGCAAGTCAAAAGGGCAAAGTATGACAAGGCAAGGCAAGGAAAAAGGGTATAGCAAGTCAAGGCAAAGTAAGGCAAAATGGCAAAGCAAGGCAAGGCAAAAGGGCAAAGCAAGGCCAGGCAAAAGTGCAAAGAAAGGCAAGGCAAGTTAAGTCAAAAGGACAAACCATGGCAAGGCCAGGAAAAAGGCCAAAGCAAGGAAAGGCAAGGCAAAAGGGGAAAGCAAGGCAAGGGAAAATGGCAAATCAAGGCAAAGCAAGGAAAGACAAAAGGGCAAAGCAAGGCAAGGAAAAAGAGCAAAGCATGGCAAGGCAAGGCAAAAGGTCAAAAGAAAGGCAAGGCAAATCAGGGCAAAAGGAGAAAGGAAGGCAAGGCAAGACAAGGCAAAGAGACAAAGCAAGGCAAGTCAAAAGGGCATAGCAAGGCAAGGTAAGGCAAAGGGGCAAAGCAAGGCATGGAAAGGCAAAGGCAAGGGAAGGCAAAAGGGTAAAGCAAGGCAAGCAAAGGCAAGGGAAAAGGAGAAAGCAAAGCAAGGCAAGGCAAAAGGATAAGGAAGACACGTCAAGGCAAGGCAAAGATGAAAGCAAGGCAATGCAAGGCAATTCAAAACGGCAAAACAAGGAAAGGCAAGGCAAAAGGGCAAAGCAAAGCAAGTCAAAAGGGCAAAGCATGACAAGGCAAGGCAAGGCAAAAGGGCAAAGCATGACAAGGCAAGGTAAGGCAAAAGGGCAAAGCAAGACAAGGCAAAAGGGCAAAGCATAACAAGGCAAAGCAAGGCAAAAGGGCAAAGCAAGGCAAGTCAAAAGGGCAAAGCATGACAAGGCAAGGCAAGGAAAAAGGGTATAGCAAGTCAAGGCAAGGTAAGGCAAAAGGGCAATTCAAGGAAAGGCAAAATGGCAAAGCAAGGCAAGGCAAAAGGGCAAAGCATGAAAAGGCAAGGCAAGGAAAAAGGGTATAGCAAGTCAAGGCAAGGTAAGGCAAAAGGGCAATTCAAGGAAAGACAAAATGGCAAAGCAAGGCAAGGCAAAAGGGCAAAGCATGGCAAGGCAAGGAAAAAGGGCAGCTCAATGCAAGGCCAGGCAAAAGGGCAAAGAAAGGCAAGGCAAGGTAAGTCAAAAGGACAAACCATGGCAAGGCCAGGAAAAAGGCCAAAGCAAGGAAAGGCAAGGCAAAAGGGAAAAGCAAGGCAAGGGAAAATGGCAAAGCAAGGCAAGGCAAGGCAAGACAAAAGGGCAAAGCAAGGCAAGGAAAAAGAGCAAAGCATGGCAAGGCAAGGCAAGGCAAAAGGTCAAAAGAAAGGCAAGGCAAATCAGGGCAAAAGGAGAAAGGAAGGCAAGGCAAGACAAGGCAAAGAGGCAAAGCAAGGCAAGGTAAGGCAAGGCAAAAGGGGAAAGCAAAGCAATGCAAGGAGAAAGGATAAGGAAGACACGTCAAGGCAAGGCAAAGATGAAAGTAAGGCAATGCAAGGAAATTGAAAACGGCAAAACAAGGAAAGGCAAGGCAAAAGGGCAAAGCAAAGCAAGTCAAAAGGGCAAAGCATGACAAGGCAAGGCAATGCAAAAGGGCAAAGCATGAAAAGGCAAGGCAAGGCAAAAGGGTAAAGCATGTCAAGGCAAGGTAAGGCAAAAGGGCAATGCAAGGAAAAGCAAAATGGCAAAGCAAGACAAGGCAAAAGGGAAAGCATAAAAAGGCAAAGCAAGGCAAAAGGGCAAAGCAAGGCAAGGCAAAAGGGCAAAGCAAGGAAAGTCAAAAGGGCAAAGCATGACAAGGCAAGGCAAGGAAAAAGGGTATAGCAAGTCAAGGCAAGGTAAGGCAAAAGGGCAATTCAAGGAAAGGCAAAATGGCAAAGCAAGGCAAGGCAAAAGGGCAAAGCAAAGCAAGTCAAAATGGCAAAGTATGACAAGGCAAGGCAAGGAAAAAGGGTATAGCAAGTCAAGGCAAAGTAAGGCAAAAGGGCAATTCAAGGAAAGGGAAAATGGCAAAGCAAGGCAAGGCAAAAGGACAAAGCAAAGCAATTCAAAAGGGCAAAGCTTGACAAGGCAAGGCAAGGAAAAAGGGTATAGCAAGTCAAGGCAAGGTAAGGCAAAAGGGCAATTCAAGGAAAGGCAAAATGGCAAAGCAAGGCAAGGCAAAAGGGCAAAGCAAAGCAAGTCAAAATGGCAAACTATGACAAGGCAAGGCAAGGAAAAAGGGTATAGCAAGTCAAGGCAATGTAAGGCAAAAGGGCAATTCAAGGAAAGGCAAAATGGCAAAGCAAGGCAAGGCAAAAGGGCAAAGCATAACAAGGCAAAGCAAGGCAAAAGGGCAAAGCAAGGCAAGGCAAAAGGGCAAAGCAAGGCAAGTCAAAAAGGCAAAGCATGACAAGGCAAGGCAAGGAAAAAGGGTATAGCAAGTCAAGGCAAGGTAAGGCAAAAGGGCAATTCAAGGAAAGGCAAAATGGCAAAGCAAGGCAAGGCAAAAGAGCAAAGCAAGGCCAGGCAAAAGTGCAAAGAAAGGCAAGGCAAGGTAAGGCAAAAGGGCAAAGCAAGACAAGGCAAAAGGGCAAAGCATAACAAGGCAAAGCAAGGCAAAAGGGCAAAGCAAGGCAAGTCAAAAGGGCAAAGCATGACAAGGCAAGGCAAGGAAAAAGGGTATAGCAAGTCAAGGCAAGGTAAGGCAAAAGTGCAATTCAAGGAAAGGCAAAATGGCAAAGCAAGGCAAGGCAAAAGGGCAAAGCATGACAAGGCAAGGCAAGGAAAAAGGGTATAGCAAGTCAAGGCAAGGTAAGGCAAAAGGGCAATTCAAGGAAAGACAAAATGGCAAAGCAAGGCAAGGCAAAAGGGCAAAGCATGGCAAGGCAAGGAAAAAGGGCAACTCAAGGCAAGGCCAGGCAAAAGGGCGAAGAAAGGCAAGGCAAGGTAAGTCAAAAGGACAAACCATGGCAAGGCCAGGAAAAAGGCCAAAGCAAGGAAAGGCAAGGCAAAAGGGAAAAGCAAGGCAAGGGAAAATGGCAAAGCAAGGCAAGGCAAGGCAAGACAAAAGGGCAAAGCAAGGGAAGGAAAAAGAGCAAAGCATGGCAAGGCAAGGCAAGGCAAAAGGTCAAAAGAAAGGCAAGGCAAATCAGGGCAAAAGGAGAAAGGAAGGCAAGGCAAGACAAGGCAAAGAGGCAAAGCAAGGCAAGGTAAGGCAAGGCAAAAGGGGAAAGCAAAGCAAGGCAAGGCGAAAGGATAAGGAAGACATGTCAAGGCAAGGCAAAGATGAAAGTAAGGCAATGCAAGGAAATTGAAAACGGCAAAACAAGGAAAGGCAAGGCAAAAGGGCAAAGCAAAGCAAGTCAAAATGGCAAAGTATGACAAGGCAAGGCAAGGAAAAAGGGTATAGCAAGTCAAGGCAAGGTAAGGCAAAAGGGCAATTCAAGGAAAGGCAAAATGGCAAAGCAAGGCAAGGCAAAAGGGCAAAGCATAACAAGGCAAAGCAAGGCAAAAGGGCAAAGCAAGGCAAGGCAAAAGGGCAAAGCAAGGCAAGGCAAAAGGGCAAAGCAAGGCCAGGCAAAAGTGCAAAGAAAGGCAAGGCAAGTTAAGTCAAAAGGACAAACCATGGCAAGGCCAGGAAAAAGGCCAAAGCAAGGAAAGGCAAGGCAAAAGGGGAAAGCAAGGCAAGGGAAAATGGCAAAGCAAGGCAAGGCAAGGAAAGACAAAAGGGCAAAGCAAGGCAAGGAAAAAGAGCAAAGCATGGCAAGGCAAGGCAAAAGGTCAAAAGAAAGGCAAGGCAAATCAGGGCAAAAGGAGAAAGGAAGGCAAATCAAGACAAGGCAAAGAGACAAAGCAAGGCAAGGCAAAAGGGCATAGCAAGGCAAGGTAAGGCAAAGGGGCAAAGCAAGGCATGGAAAGGCAAAGGCAAGGGAAGGCAAAAGGGTAAAGCAAGGCAAGGAAAGGCAAGGGAAAAGGAGAAAGCAAAGCAAGGCAAGGCAAAAGGATAAGGAAGACACGTCAAGGCAAGGCAAAGATGAAAGCAAGGCAAGGTAAGGCAATTCAAAACGGCAAAACAAGGAAAGGCAAGGCAAAAGGGCAAAGCAAAGCAAGTCAAAAGGGCAAAGCATGACAAGGCAAGGCAAGGCAAAAGGGCAAAGCATGACAAGGCAAGGTAAGGCAAAAGGGCAAAGCAAGACAAGGCAAAAGGGCAAAGCATAACAAGGCAAAGCAAGGCAAAAGGGCAAAGCAAGGCAAGTCAAAAGGGCAAAGCATGACAAGGCAAGGCAAGGAAAAAGGGTATAGCAAGTCAAGGCAAGGTAAGGCAAAAGGGCAATTCAAGGAAAGGCAAAATGGCAAAGCAAGGCAAGGCAAAAGGGCAAAGCATGAAAAGGCAAGGCAAGGAAAAAGGGTATAGCAAGTCAAGGCAAGGTAAGGCAAAAGGGCAATTCAAGGAAAGACAAAATGGCAAAGCAAGGCAAGGCAAAAGGGCAAAGCATGGCAAGGCAAGGAAAAAGGGCAACTCAATGCAAGGCCAGGCAAAAGGGCGAAGAAAGGCAAGGCAAGGTAAGTCAAAAGGACAAACCATGGCAAGGCCAGGAAAAAGGCCAAAGCAAGGAAAGGCAAGGCAAAAGGGAAAAGCAAGGCAAGGGAAAATGGCAAAGCAAGGCAAGGCAAGGCAAGACAAAAGGGCAAAGCAAGGCAAGGAAAAAGAGCAAAGCATGGCAAGGCAAGGCAAGGCAAAAGGTCAAAAGAAAGGCAAGGCAAATCAGGGCAAAAGGAGAAAGGAAGGCAAGGCAAGACAAGGCAAAGAGGCAAAGCAAGGCAAGGTAAGGCAAGGCAAAAGGGGAAAGCAAAGCAAGGCAAGGCGAAAGGATAAGGAAGACACGTCAAGGCAAGGCAAAGATGAAAGTAAGGCAATGCAAGGCAATTGAAAACGGCAAAACAAGGAAAGGCAAGGCAAAAGGGCAAAGCAAAGCAAGTCAAAAGGGAAAAGCATGACAAGGCAAGGCAATGCAAATGGGCAAAGCATGAAAAGGCAAGGCAAGGCAAAAGGGTAAAGCATGTCAAGGCAAGGTAAGGCAAAAGGGCAATGCAAGGAAAAGCAAAATGGCAAAGCAAGACAAGGCAAAAGGGAAAGCATAAAAAGGCAAAGCAAGGCAAAAGGGCAAAGCAAGGCAAGGCAAAAGGGCAAAGCAAGGAAAGTCAAAAGGGCAAAGCATGACAAGGCAAGGCAAGGAAAAAGGGTATAGCAAGTCAAGGCAAGGTAAAGCAAAAGGGCAATTCAAGGAAAGGCAAAATGGCAAAGCAAGGCAAGGCAAAAGGGCAAAGCAAAGCAAGTCAAAATGGCAAAGTATGACAAGGCAAGGCAAGGAAAAAGGGTATAGCAAGTCAAGGCAAAGTAAGGCAAAAGGGCAATTCAAGGAAAGGCAAAATGGCAAAGCAAGGCAAGGCAAAAGGGCAAAGCATAACAAGGCAAAGCAAGGCAAAAGGGAAAGCAAGGCAAGGCAAAAGGGCAAAGCAAGGCAAGGCAAAAGGGCAAAGCAAGGCCAGGCAAAAGTGCAAAGAAAGGCAAGGCAAGGTAAGTCAAAAGGACAAACCAAGGCAAGGCCAGGAAAAAGGCCAAAGCAAGGAAAGGCAAGGCAAAAGGGGAAAGCAAGGCAAGGGAAAATGGCAAAGCAAGGCAAGGCAAGGAAAGACAAAAGGGCAAAGCAAGGCAAGGAAAAAGAGCAAAGCATGGCAAGGCAAGGCAAAAGGTCAAAAGAAAGGCAAGGCAAATCAGGGCAAAAGGAGAAAGGAAGGCAAGGCAAGACAAGGCAAAGAGACAAAGCAAGGCAAGGCAAAAGGGCATAGCAAGGCAAGGTAAGGCAAAGGGGCAAAGCAAGGCATGGAAAGGCAAGGCAAGAGAAGGCAAAAGGGTAAAGCAAGGCAAGGAAAGGCAAGGGAAAAGGAGAAAGCAAAGCAAGGCAAGGCAAAAGGATAAGGAAGACACGTCAAGGCAAGGCAAAGATGAAAGCAAGGCAATGCAAGGCAATTCAAAACGGCAAAACAAGGCAAGGCAAGGCAAAAGGGCAAAGCAAAGCAAGTCAAAAGGGCAAAGCATGACAAGGCAAGGCAAGTCAAAAGGGCAAAGCATGACAAGGCAAGGTAAGGCAAAAGGGCAAAGCAAGACAAGGCAAAAGGGCAAAGCATAACAAGGCAAAGCAAGGCAAAAGGGCAAAGCAAGGCAAATCAAAAGGGCAAGGCATGACAGGGCAAGGCAAGGAAAAAGGGTATAGCAAGTCAAGGCAAGGTAAGGCAAAAGGGCAATTCAAGGAAAGACAAAATGGCAAAGCAAGGCAAGGCAAAAGGGCAAAGCATGGCAAGGCAAGGAAAAAGGGCAACTCAAGGCAAGGCCAGGGAAAAGGGCAAAGAAAGGCAAGGCAAGGTAAGTCAAAAGGACAAACCATGGCAAGGCCAGGAAAAAGGCCAAAGCAAGGAAAGGCAAGGCAAAAGGGGAAAGCAAGGCAAGGGAAAATGGCAAAGCAAGGCAAGGCAAGGCAAGACAAAAGGGCAAAGCAAGGCAAGGAAAAAGAGCAAAGCATGGCAAGGCAAGGCAAGGCAAAAGGTCAAAAGAAAGGCAAGGCAAATCAGGGCAAAAGGAGAAAGGAAGGCAAGGCAAGACAAGGCAAAGAGGCAAAGCAAGGCAAGGTAAGGCAAGGCAAAAGGGGAAAGCAAAGCAAGGCAAGGCGAAAGGATAAGGAAGACACGTCAAGGCAAGGCAAAGATGAAAGTAAGGCAATACAAGGAAATTGAAAACGGCAAAACAAGGAAAGGCAAGGCAAAAGGGCAAAGCAAAGCAAGTCAAAAGGGCAAAGCATGACAAGGCAAGGCAATGCAAAAGGGCAAAGCATGAAAAGGCAAGGCAAGGCAAAAGGGTAAAGCATGTCAAGGCAAGGTAAGGCAAAAGGGCAATGCAAGGAAAAGCAAAATGGCAAAGCAAGACAAGGCAAAAGGGAAAGCATAAAAAGGCAAAGCAAGGCAAAAGGGCAAAGCAAGGCAAGGCAAAAGGGCAAAGCAAGGAAAGTCAAAAGGGCAAAGCATGACAAGGCAAGGCAAGGAAAAAGGGTATAGCAAGTCAAGGCAAGGTAAGGCAAAAGGGCAATTCAAGGAAAGGCAAAATGGCAAAGCAAGGCAAGGCAAAAGGGCAAAGCATGGCCAGGCAAAAGTGCAAAGAAAGGCAAGGCAAGGTAAGTCAAAAGGACAAACCATGGCAAGGCCAGGAAAAAGGCCAAAGCAAGGAAAGGCAAGGCAAAAGGGGAAAGCAAGGCAAGGGAAAATGGCAAAGCAAGGCAAGGCAAGGAAAGACAAAAGGGCAAAGCAAGGCAAGGAAAAAGAGCAAAGCACGGCAAGGCAAGGCAAAAGGTCAAAAGAAAGGCAAGGCAAATCAGGGCAAAAGGAGAAAGGAAGTCAAGGCAAGACAAGGCAAAGAGACAAAGCAAGGCAAGGCAAAAGGGCATAGCAAGGCAAGGTAAGGCAAAGGGGCAAAGCAAGGCATGGAAAGGCAA
The DNA here is from genome assembly GCF_036013475.1 of Columba livia. Classification (NCBI taxonomy): domain Eukaryota; kingdom Metazoa; phylum Chordata; class Aves; order Columbiformes; family Columbidae; genus Columba; species Columba livia. Next base: position 297,557 of record NW_027043127.1, read on the forward strand.
AGGCAAGGGAAGGCAAAAGGGTAAAGCAAGGCAAGGAAAGGCAAGGGAAAAGGAGAAAGCAAAGCAAGGCAAGGCAAAAGGATAAGGAAGACACGTCAAGGCAAGGCAAAGATGAAAGTAAGGCAATGCAAGGCAATTCAAAACGGCAAAACAAGGAAAGGCAAGGCAAAAGGGCAAAGCAAAGCAAGTCAAAAGGGCAAAGCATGACAAGGCAAGGCAAGGCAAAAGGGCAAAGCATGACAAGGCAAGGTAAGGCAAAAGGGCAAAGCAAGACAAGGCAAAAGGGCAAAGCATAACAAGGCAAAGCAAGGCAAAAGGGCAAAGCAAGGCAAGTCAAAAGGGCAAAGCATGACAAGGCAAGGCAAGGAAAAAGGGTATAGCAAGTCAAGGCAAGGTAAGGCAAAAGGGCAATTCAAGGAAAGGCAAAATGGCAAAGCAAGGCAAGGCAAAAGGGCAAAGCATGAAAAGGCAAGGCAAGGAAAAAGGGTATAGCAAGTCAAGGCAAAGTAAGGCAAAAGGGCAATTCAAGGAAAGACAAAATGGCAAAGCAAGGCAAGGCAAAAGGGCAAAGCATGGCAAGGCAAGGAAAAAGGGCAACTCAATGCAAGGCCAGGCAAAAGGGCAAAGAAAGGCAAGGCAAGGTAAGTCAAAAGGACAAACCATGGCAAGGCCAGGAAAAAGGCCAAAGCAAGGAAAGGCAAGGCAAAAGGGAAAAGCAAGGCAAGGGAAAATGGCAAAGCAAGGCAAGGCAAGGCAAGACAAAAGGGCAAAGCAAGGCAAGGAAAAAGAGCAAAGCATGGCAAGGCAAGGCAAGGCAAAAGGTCAAAAGAAAGGCAAGGCAAATCAGGGCAAAAGGAGAAAGGAAGGCAAGGCAAGACAAGGCAAAGAGGCAAAGCAAGGCAAGGTAAGGCAAGGCAAAAGGGGAAAGCAAAGCAAGGCAAGGCGAAAGGATAAGGAAGACACGTCAAGGCAAGGCAAAGATGAAAGTAAGGCAATGCAAGGAAATTGAAAACGGCAAAACAAGGAAAGGCAAGGCAAAAGGGCAAAGCAAAGCAAGTCAAAATGGCAAAGTATGACAAGGCAAGGCAAGGAAAAAGGGTATAGCAAGTCAAGGCAAAGTAAGGCAAAAGGGCAATTCAAGGAAAGGCAAAATGGCAAAGCAAGGCAAGGCAAAAGGGCAAAGCATAACAAGGCAAAGCAAGGCAAAAGGGCAAAGCAAGGCAAGGCAAAAGGGCAAAGCAAGGCAAGGCAAAAGGGCAAAGCAAGGCCAGGCAAAAGTGCAAAGAAAGGCAAGGCAAGTTAAGTCAAAAGGACAAACCATGGCAAGGCCAGGAAAAAGGCCAAAGCAAGGAAAGGCAAGGCAAAAGGGGAAAGCAAGGCAAGGGAAAATGGCAAAGCAAGGCAAGGCAAGGAAAGACAAAAGGGCAAAGCAAGGCAAGGAAAAAGAGCAAAGCATGGCAAGGCAAGGCAAAAGGTCAAAAGAAAGGCAAGGCAAATCAGGGCAAAAGGAGAAAGGAAGGCAAATCAAGACAAGGCAAAGAGACAAAGCAAGGCAAGGCAAAAGGGCATAGCAAGGCAAGGTAAGGCAAAGGGGCAAAGCAAGGCATGGAAAGGCAAAGGCAAGGGAAGGCAAAAGGGTAAAGCAAGGCAAGGAAAGGCAAGGGAAAAGGAGAAAGCAAAGCAAGGCAAGGCAAAAGGATAAGGAAGACACGTCAAGGCAAGGCAAAGATGAAAGCAAGGCAATGCAAGGCAATTCAAAACGGCAAAACAAGGAAAGGCAAGGCAAAAGGGCAAAGCAAAGCAAGTCAAAAGGGCAAAGCATGACAAGGCAAGGCAAGGCAAAAGGGCAAAGCATGACAAGGCAAGGTAAGGCAAAAGGGCAAAGCAAGACAAGGCAAAAGGGCAAAGCATAACAAGGCAAAGCAAGGCAAAAGGGCAAAGCAAGGCAAGTCAAAAGGGCAAAGCATGACAAGGCAAGGCAAGGAAAAAGGGTATAGCAAGTCAAGGCAAGGTAAGGCAAAAGGGCAATTCAAGGAAAGGCAAAATGGCAAAGCAAGGCAAGGCAAAAGGGCAAAGCATGACAAGGCAAGGCAAGGAAAAAGGGTATAGCAAGTCAAGGCAAGGTAAGGCAAAAGGGCAATTCAAGGAAAGACAAAATGGCAAAGCAAGGCAAGGCAAAAGGGCAAAGCATGGCAAGGCAAGGAAAAAGGGCAACTCAATGCAAGGCCAGGCAAAAGGGCGAAGAAAGGCAAGGCAAGGTAAGTCAAAAGGACAAACCATGGCAAGGCCAGGAAAAAGGCCAAAGCAAGGAAAGGCAAGGCAAAAGGGAAAAGCAAGGCAAGGGAAAATGGCAAAGCAAGGCAAGGCAAGGCAAGACAAAAGGGCAAAGCAAGGCAAGGAAAAAGAGCAAAGCATGGCAAGGCAAGGCAAGGCAAAAGGTCAAA